>NC_133741.1:6408874-6421374 GCF_048934315.1 Petromyzon marinus | reverse complement strand
GAAGTTAGTGGTTCACGCCGTGCAGTAGGTAGTGGTTCACGCTGCACGGGCAGTTGTGGTTCACGCTCTACGGGGGTGGTGGTGGTGGGCTAGACCCCAGGCCGCACGTGCTGCTGCTGAGCGGGCCGAGCGGGGCCGGTGACTGCCGGCCCGCTCGGAGCGGTACCCAGGAGGCTGCACACGATGGACACGAGCCCCGTGCCCGCCCCCAGCTCCAGCACGGAGCGCCCCGCCATTGGGTAGCGCTGCTGATTGGCCTCCAGGAAGCGCGCCAGACGCACGCCCTGCGGTGCACGCACACACAAACACACGCACACCACGACCTCCCCGAGGGGGACGAGGCCATCGGAGATCAGATTCCGGGGTAACCCCCAGCCGTGGCAGGCGGCCACAACACAGATCAACAGTTGCACATTCTACCCCCTTTCTAGGCTGCACGATGCTGCAGGGCCCCCGCCGTCGACCAACGGCATTTGCGTGCTCTGCCGATGGGTCTGCAGAGCGCACCGCATCGCTCAATCGGCGCTAAACCGTCAGAGGCTGCCAAACCAGAGGTCTACAGCAGCTGTATACGTCCCACCCCGTAGACGGTACGATGCTCCAGGCACCACTCACCCCAGGCCCCCCGGCCACAGCCGCCAGAGTTCAGAGCCGGCCATACGGTAGGCGAACGGCAGTCGTGGGTGCAACCGATGGGTCCACACAACGCACCGCATCTCTCGCCCGGCAGCAACCGTCAGAGTCAGCCACACCACATGTCCAGAGCAGCTGTACAGCCTCCCCCGTAGACTGTACGATGCTCCAGGCCCACGCACACCAGACCCCCCGGCCACAGCCGTCGGAGATCAGACACCTCCAACGCGACCGACCATCAGAGCCAGCCACACTACGGGTCTACAGAATTTGGCTTACCCTACTCACTTCTAGACTGTACGCTGCTCCAGACCCACTCACACCAGGCCCCCCGGCCACAGCCGCCAGAGGTCAGACAGCAGTCCTACCATAGACAAAACCATCAGACGTAGCAACACCACAGGTCTACAGCATTTGGCTTTCCCTACTCTCCTCTCGACTATACGATGCTCCCAGGCCCCACTCACACAACTTGCCGCAGCCATCAGACCCGGCCGTACCATAGGCGAACGGCGGTTGTGCGCACTACCGATGGGGCTGCAAAAAGCACCACATCGCCTCTCACTTAACCACAACCATCACCGCGGTTAGAGAGCACTTATGAATGCTACCACTTTGTAGTCTATACGATACTCCCAGACCCCACTCACACCACGTCCCTGGTCACAGCCGTCAGAGGTCAGAGTCGGCCATACCGTAGGCGAACGGCAGTCGCGGGTGCTACCGATGGGTCTACAGAACGCACCGCATCGCTCAATTGGCGCTAACCGTCAGAGGCTGCCACACCAGAGGTCTACAGCAGCTGTATACGTCCCACCCTGTAGACTGTACGATGCTCCAGGCCCACTCACACCAGGCACCCGGTCACAGCCGTCAAGAGGTCAGACAGCAGTCCTACCATAGACAAAACCATCAGACGTAGCAACACCACAGGTCTACAGCATTTGGCTTTCCCTACTCTCCTCTCGACTATACGATGCTCCCAGACGCCACTCACACAACTTGCCGCAGCCATCAGACCCGGCCGTACCATAGGCGCACGGCGGTTGTGCGCACTACCGATGGGGCTGCAAAAAGCACCACATCGCCTCTCACTTAACCACAACCATCACCGCGGTTAGAGAGCACTTATGAATGCCACCACTTTGTAGTCTATACGATGCTCCCAGACCCCACTCACACCATGCCCGGCCACAGCCATCAGACACAGCCGTACCATAGGAGGAACGGCGGTTGTGTGTACTACCGATGGGACTGCAAGACGCACCACATTGCCTCTCACTTAACCACAACCATAACCGCGGATAGAGAGCACTTATGAATGCCACCACTTTGTAGTCTATACGATACTCCCAGACCCACTCACACCACGCCCCTGGTCACAGCCATCAGAGGTCAGAGCCGGCCATACCGTAGGCGAACGGCAGTCGTGGGTGCTACCGATGGGTCCACACAACGCACCGCATCTCTCGCTCGGCAGCAACCGTCAGAGTCAGCCACACCGCATGTCCAGAGCAGCTGTACGGCCTCCCCCGTAGACTATACGATGCTCCAGATCCACTCACACCAGGCCCCCGGCCACAGCCGTCAGAGATCAGACACCGGGCCCCAACAAGCATCATATGAATCAACACCACACATCTACAACCGCTGTTAGCTACGTCCGTTGCAAAATAAATTCGACATACACAGAGATCCACAGAGACACCCACAGAGACCCACATAGACGCATAGAGACAACCATAGAGATCCACAGAGACCCACAGCGACACCCATAGAGACACACAGAGACCCACAGACATCCACAGAGACCCACAGAGACCCACAGACACCCACAGAGACCCACAGAGACACCCACAGAGACCCACAGAGACCCACAGAGACACACAGAGACACACAGAGACACCCAAAGAGACCCACAGAGACCCACAGAGACACACAGAGACACCCACAGAGACACCCATAGAGACACCCATAGAGAGACCCACAGAGACCCACAGAGACCCACAGAGACACCCACAGAGACCCACAGAGACCCCCAGAGACACCCACAGAGACACCCACAGAGACCCCCATAGAGAGACACAGAGACACACACAGAGACACCCACAGAGACACCCACAGAGACCCACAGAGACACACAGAGACCGCCATAGAGACCCCCAGAGACACCCACAGACACCCACAGAGACACCCATAGAGACACACAGACACCCACAGAGACCCATAGAGACCCATATAGACCCATAGAGATACCCACAGAGACACACAGAGACCCCCACAGAGACACACAGAGACCCCCAGAGACACCCACAGAGACCCACAGAGACCCAAAGAGACACCCACAGAGAGCCACAGAGACACCCACAGAGACCCACAGAGACACACAGAGACCCAAAGAGACACCCACAGAGACCCTCAGAGACACCCACAGAGACCCTCAGAGACACACAGAGACCCACAGAGACACCCATAGAGACCCACATAGAGCCACAGAGACACCCACAGAGACACCCACAGAGACACCCACAGACACCCACAGAGACACACAGAGACACCCACAGAGACACCCACAGAGACCCACACAGAGACACCCACAGACACCCACAGAGACCCCCACAGAGACACACAGAGACACCCACAGAGACACCCACAGACACCCATAGAGACACACACAGAGACACACAGAGAGACCCACAGAGACACCCACACAGACCCACAGAGAAACCCATAGAGACCCACACAGAGACATCCACAGAGACACCCACAGAGACCCACAGAGACACCCACAGAGACCCACAGAGACACCCACAGAGACCCACAGAGACACCCATAGAGACCCACACAGAGACATCCACAGAGACACCCACAGAGACCCACAGAGACACCCACAGAGACCCACAGAGACACCCACAGAGACCCACAGAGACACCCATAGAGACCCACACAGAGACATCCACAGAGACACCCACAGAGACCCACAGAGACACCCACAGAGACCCACAGAGACACCCACAGAGACCCACAGAGACACCCATAGAGACCCACACAGAGACATCCACAGAGACACCCACAGAGACCCACAGAGACACCCACAGAGACCCACAGAGACACCCACAGAGACCCACAGAGACACCCATAGAGACCCACACAGAGACACACAGAGACCCCCAGAGACCCACAGAGACACCCACAGAGACCCACAGAGACACCCACAGAGACCCACAGAGACACCCACAGAGACCCACAGAGACACCCATAGAGACCCACACAGAGACACCCACAGAGACCCACACAGAGACCCACAGAGACACCCATAGAGACCCACAGAGACCCACAGACACCCATAGAAACACCCACAGAGACACCCACAGAGACACACAGAGACACACACAGAGACACCCACAGAGACCCACAGAGACACCCATAGAGACCCACACAGAGACACACAGAGACCCCCAGAGACCCACAGAGACACCCACAGAGACCCACAGAGACACCCACAGAGACCCACAGAGACACCCATAGAGACCCACACAGAGACATCCACAGAGACACCCACAGAGACCCACAGAGACACCCACAGAGACCCACAGAGACACCCACAGAGACCCACACAGAGACATCCACAGAGACACCCACAGAGACACCCACAGAGACCCACACAGAGACATCCACAGAGACACCCACAGAGACACACACAGAGACCCACACAGAGACACCCACAGAGACCCACACAGAGACACACACAGAGACATCCACAGAGACACCCACAGAGACCCACAGAGACACACAGAGACCCCCAGAGACACCCACAGAGACACCCACAGAGACACACAGAGACACCCACAGAGACACCCATAGAGACCCACACAGAGACATCCACAGAGACACCCACAGAGACCCACAGAGACACCCACAGAGACCCACAGAGACACACAGAGACCCACACAGAGACACCCACAGAGACACCCACAGAGACCCCCCATCACCACCCCCCCCCACCACCACCCCCCCACCACCACCCCCCCACCACCACCCCCCCACCAACCCCCCCACCACCACCCCCCCACCAACTCCCCCACCACCACCCCCCCACCAACCCGCCCACTCACGCTCTCCCAGGCCACGGAGGCCTCTGCCACAGGGCTCATGAACTCCGTGATGGTGATGGTGGTGCCCACAAAGTGGTAGTGCTCCTTGGGGAAATCGAAGTACTCCATGCCTGGGGGGGTTGGGGGCATGGGGGAGGAGCAATGGGGGGGGAGGGGCATGAGGGGGAGGGGCATGTGGGTCAAAGGGGGAGGAGCCATGGGGGGAGCGTCGTGAAGGGGAGGGGCATTGGGGTCATATGGGGAGGAGCAATGGGGGGAGGGTCGTGAAGGGGAGGGGCATAGGGGTCACAGGGGGAGGAGCCATGGGGGGAGGGTCATGAGGGGGAGGGTCATGAGGGGGAGGGGCATGGGGGTCACATGGGGAGGAGCCATTGGGGGAGGGTCGTTAAGGGGAGGGGCATTGGGGTCACAGGGGGAGGAGCAATGGGGGGAGGGTCATGAGGGGGAGGGGCATTGGGGTCACAGGGGGAGGAGCCATGGGGGGAGGGTCATGAGGGGGAGGGGCATTGGGATCACAGGGGGAGGAGCCATGGGGGGAGGGTCATGAGGGGGAGGGGCATGGGGGTCACAGGGGGAGAAGCCATGGGGGGAGGGTCTTGAGCAGGAGGGGCATGGGGGTCACAGGGGGAGGAGCCATTGGGGAGGGTCGTGAGGGGGAGGGGCATGGGGTCACAGGGGGAGGAGCAATGGAGGGAGGGTCATGAGGGGGAGGGGCATGGGGGTCACAGGGGGTGGAGCAATGGGGGGAGGGTCATGAGGGGGAGGGGCATGGGGGGTCACAGGGGGAGGAGCCATGGGGGGAGGGTCATGAGGGGGAGGGGCATGGGGGTCACAGGGGGTGGAGCAATGGGGGGAGGGTCATGAGGGGGAGGGGCATGGGGGGTCACAGGGGGAGGAGCCATGGGGGGAGGGTCATGAGGGGGAGGGGCATGGGGGTCACATGGGGAGGAGCCATTGGGGAGGGTCGTTAAGGGGAGGGGAATTGGGGTCACAGGGGGAGGAGCAATGGGGGGTCATGAGGGGGAGGGGCATTGGGGTCACAGGGGGAGGAGCCATTGGAGGAGGGTCGTGAAGGGGAGGGGCATTGGGGTCACAGGGGGAGGAGCCATGGGGGGAGGGTCATGAGGGGGAGGGGCATTGGGGTCACAGGGTAGGTGTGACACACCAGGTAGGTGTGAGTCACGTGGTAGGTGTGAGTCACGTGGTAGGTGTGACACACGTGGTAGGTGTGACACACGTGGTAGGTGTGAGTCACGTGGTAGGTGTGACACACCAGGTAGGTGTGAGTCACGTGGTAGGTGTGAGTCACGTGGTAGGTGTGACACACGAGGTAGGTGTGAGTCACGTGGTAGGTGTGAGTCACGTGGTAGGTGTGACACACGTGGTAGGTGTGAGTCACGTGGTAGGTGTGACACACGAGGTAGGTGTGAGTCACGAGGTAGGTGTGAGTCACGTGGTAGGTGTGAGTCACGTGGTAGGTGTGAGTCACTTGGTAGGTGTGACACACCAGGTAGGTGTGACACACGAGGTAGTTGTGAGTCACGTGGTAGGTGTGACACACGTGGTAGGTGTGACACACGAGGTAGGTGTGAGTCACGAGGTAGGTGTGACACACGAGGTAGTTGTGAGTCACGAGGTAGGTGTGAGTCACGTGGTAGGTGTGACACACGTGGTAGGTGTGAGTCACGTGGTAGTTGTGACACACCAGGTAGGTGTGACACACGAGGTAGTTGTGAGTCACGAGGTAGGTGTGAGTCACGAGGTAGGTGTGAGTCACGAGGTAGGTGTGACACACGTGGTAGGTGTGAGTCACGTGGTAGGTGTGAGTCACGTGGTAGGTGTGACACACGAGGTAGGTGTGAGTCACGTGGTAGGTGTGAGTCACGTGGTAGGTGTGAGTCACGAGGTAGGTGTGAGTCACGAGGTAGGGTTGAGTCACGTGGTAGGTGTGACACACGTGGTAGGTGTGAGTCACGAGGTAGGTGTGAGTCACGTGGTAGGTGTGACACACGTGGTAGGTGTGACACACCAGGTAGGTGTGAGTCACGTGGTAGGTGTGAGTCACGTGGTAGGTGTGACACACGTGGTAGGTGTGAGTCACGTGGTAGGTGTGAGTCACGAGGTAGGTGTGACACACGAGGTAGGTGTGAGTCACGTGGTAGGTGTGAGTCACGAGGTAGGTGTGACAAACGAGGTAGGTGTGAGTCACGTGGTAGGTGTGAGTCACGAGGTAGGTGTGAGTCACGTGGTAGGTGTGAGTCACGTGGTAGGTGTGACACACGTGGTAGGTGTGACACACGAGGTAGGTGTGAGTCACGTGGTAGGTGTGAGTCACGTGGTAGGTGTGAGTCACGTGGTAGGTTTGAGTCACGTGGTAGGTGTGACACACGTGGTAGGTGTGACACACGAGGTAGGTGTGAGTCACGTGGTAGGTGTGAGTCACGTGGTAGGTGTGAGTCACGTGGTAGGTGTGAGTCACGTGGTAGGTGTGAGTCACGTGGTAGGTGTGACACACCAGGTAGGTGTGAGTCACGTGGTAGGTGTGACACACGAGGTAGGTGTGAGTCACGTGGTAGGTGTGAGTCACGTGGTAGGTGTGACACACGTGGTAGGTGTGAGTCACGTGGTAGGTGTGAGTCACGTGGTAGGTGTGAGTCACGTGGTAGGTGTGAGTCACGTGGTAGGTGTGACACACGTGGTAGGTGTGACACACGAGGTAGGTGTGAGTCACGAGGTAGGTGTGAGTCACGTGGTAGGTGTGAGTCACGTGGTAGGTGTGAGTCACGTGGTAGGTGTGACACACGAGGTAGGTGTGAGTCACGTGGTAGGTGTGAGTCACGTGGTAGGTGTGAGTCACGTGGTAGGTGTGACACACGTGGTAGGTGTGAGTCACGTGGTAGGTGTGACACACGAGGTAGGTGTGAGTCACGTGGTAGGTGTGAGTCACGTGGTAGGTGTGAGTCACGAGGTAGGTGTGACACACCAGGTAGGTGTGACACACGAGGTAGGTGTGAGTCACGTGGTAGGTGTGAGTCACGTGGTAGGTGTGAGTCACGAGGTAGGTGTGAGTCACGTGGTAGGTGTGAGTCACGTGGTAGGTGTGAGTCACGTGGTAGGTGTGACACACGAGGTAGGTGTGAGTCACGTGGTAGGTGTGAGTCACGTGGTAGGTGTGAGTCACGAGGTAGGTGTGAGTCACGTGGTAGGTGTGACACACCAGGTAGGTGTGAGTCACGTGGTAGGTGTGAGTCACGTGGTAGGTGTGAGTCACGTGGTAGTTGTGAGTCACGTGGTAGGTGTGACACACCAGGTAGGTGTGAGTCACGTGGTAGGTGTGAGTCACGTGGTAGGTGTGACACACGAGGTAGGTGTGACACACGTGGTAGGTGTGAGTCACGTGGTAGGTGTGACACACGTGGTAGGTGTGAGTCACGTGGTAGGTGTGACACACCAGGTAGGTGTGACACACCAGGTAGGTGTGACACACGTGGTAGGTGTGAGTCACGTGGTAGGTGTGACACACGTGGTAGGTGTGAGTCACGTGGTAGGTGTGAGTCACGTGGTAGGTGTGAGTCACGTGGTAGGTGTGAGTCACGTGGTAGGTGTGACACACGTGGTAGGTGTGACACACGTGGTAGGTGTGAGTCACGTGGTAGGTGTGAGTCACGTGGTAGGTGTGACACACGTGGTAGGTGTGAGTCACGTGGTAGGTGTGAGTCACGTGGTAGGTGTGACACACGTGGTAGGTGTGAGTCACGTGGTAGGTGTGACACACGTGGTAGGTGTGAGTCACGTGGTAGGTGTGACACACGTGGTAGGTGTGACACACGAGGTAGGTGTGAGTCACGTGGTAGGTGTGACACACGAGGTAGGTGTGAGTCACGTGGTAGGTGTGAGTCACGTGGTAGGTGTGAGTCACGAGGTAGGTGTGAGTCACGTGGTAGGTGTGACACACGAGGTAGGTGTGAGTCACGTGGTAGTTATGACACACCAGGTATGTGTGAGTCACGTGGTAGTTGTGACATACCAGGTAGGTGTGAAACACCAGGTATGTGTGAGTCACGTGGTAGTTGTGACATACCAGGTAGGCAGGATGCTCACCGGCTTTGGAGGCAGCTTGAGATTTGAGCGGAGAGGCTTGCAGCTTCTTCTTATAGAGAACACAGTCAAAGCTCCCCCGGGTAGCCCACACAGACTTTACACACTCACACACATACACTCATAGACTCATACACTCACACACTCATACACACACACACTCATACACTCATAGACTCATACACTCACACACACATACACTCATAGACTCACTCACTCATACACTCACTCATACACTCACTCATACACTCACTCATACACTCACTCACACACTCACAGACTCATACACTCACACACACACTCACACACTCATACACTCAAACACTCACTCATACACTCACTCACACACTCACACATACAATCACTCATACACTCACTCATTCACTCACTCATACACTCACTCACTCATACACTCACTCACTCATACACTCACACACTCATACACTCACACACTCACTCATACACTCACTCACTCATACACACACCCATACACTCATACACTCACACATACAATCACACACTCATACACTCATACACTCACTCACACACTCACACACTCATAGACTCATACACTCACACACTCATACACTCACACATACAATCACACACTCATACAATCACACACTCACTCACTCACACACTCACTCAAACACTCACTCACTCATACACTCACTCATACACTCATACACTCACTCATACACTCACACACTCAAACACTCACTCACTCATACACTCACTCACTCATACACTCACTCACTCATACACACACACTCAAACACTCACTCACTCATACACTCACTCACTCATACACTCACTCACTCATACACTCACACACTCACTCATACACTCACTCACTCATATATTCACTCACACACTCATACACTCACTCACTCATACACTCACTCACTCATACACTCACTCATACACTCACACACTCATACACTCACTCACTCATACGCTCACACACTCACTCATACACTCACTCACTCATACACTCATACACTCCACTCACTCACACATACAATCACACACTCACTCATACACTCACACACTCATACACTCACTCATACACTCACACATTCACTCATACACTCACTCATACACTCACACACTCAAACACTCACTCACTCATACACTCACTCACTCATACACACACTCATACACTCACACACTCAAACACTCACTCACTCATACACTCACTCATACACTCACACACTCAAACACTCACTCACTCACACACTCACTCATACACTCACTCACTCATACACTCACTCATACACTCACACACTCAAACACTCACACACTCACACACTCACTCACTCATACACTCACTCACACACTCACTCACTCACACACTCACTCATACACTCACTCCACACACTCACACAGTCACTCACTCACTCATACACTCACTCAAACACTCACTCACTCATACACTCACTCACTCAGTCATACACTCACTCATACACTCACTCATACACTCACTCAACACTCACTCACTCATACACTCACTCATACACTCACACACTCACTCATACACTCATACACTCACTCACACACTCACTCATACACTCACTCATACACTCACACACTCACTCATGCACTCACTCACACACTCACTCACTCACACACTCACTTACTCATACACTCACTCATACACTCACTCATCTACTCACAAACTCACTCACTCACACACTCATACACTCATTAACACATACACTTACACACTCACTCACTCACAAACTCACTCACTCATACACTCACTCACACACTCACTCATACACTCACTCACACACTCACTCACTCACACACTCACTCATACACTCACTCACACACTCACTCACACTCACACACTCACTCACTCTCTCACTCACCCACTCCCTCACAAACCCACTCACTCACCCACTCACACACCCACTCACCCACCCCACTCACTCACACACTCACTCATACACTCACTCACCCACTCACTCACCCACTCACCCACTCACTCACTCACCCACCCCACTCACTCACCCACCCCGCTCACTCACCCACTCACTCACTGACCCACTCACTCACCCACTCACTCACCCACTCACGCACGCACCCACTCACTCACTGACCCACCCCACCCACTCACTCACCCATTCTCTCACTCACCCACTCTCTCACTCACCCACTCACTCACTCACCCACTCACTCACCCACTCACTCACTGATCCACTCACCCACTCACTCACCCACTCACTCACTCACTGATCCACTCACCCACTCACTCACCCTACCCACTCACCCACTCTCTCACTCACCCACTCACTCACTCACTGATCCACTCACCCACTCACTCACTGATCCACTCACCCACTCACTCACCCTACCCACTCACTCACTGATCCACTCACTCACTCACTCACCCACCCCACCCACTCACTCACCCACCCACTCACTCACCCACCCACTCACTCACCCACTCACTCACCCACTCACTCACCCACTCACTCACGCACCCACTCACTCACTGACCCACCCCACCCACTCACCCATTCTCTCACTCACCCACTCACTCACCCACTCACTCACCCACTCACTCACCCACTCACCCACTCACCCACTCACTCACTCACCCACTCACTCACTCACCCACTCACTCACCCACTCACTCACTCACCCACTCACTCTCTCAATCACCCACTCACACACTCATTCACACACTCACAGTGCCCTAACCAATGCACCACCACTCCCGGCCGTCTTTGTCTCCCCAGTGGCGACGTCTACTCTAGCGTCACCAGGTTCACTCGTTTAAGGCCGATTGTACCTAGGGAAGTCCCGTGACCAGGCCGCGACTTTTAACACTCCCGTCGCCTGAGCCAATGACCACACACACCAGGAATCATCACCTGCCTCGCCTGGCCCTGAGGGGAGGGGGGAGGGGGGAGGGGGGAGGGGGAGATGGGGGAAAGATGGGGGAGAGGTGGGGGGGGGGAGATGGGAGAGAGACTGGGGAGAGAGAAGGAGGGAGATGGGGGAGAGAGGGGGGAGAGATGGGGGAGAGATGGGGGGGAGAGATGGGGGAGAGATGGGGGGGGAGAGATGGGGGGGAGATGGGGGAGAGATGGGGGAGAGATGGGGGAGAGATGGGGGAGAGATGGGGGAGAGATGGGGGGGAGAGATGGGGGAGAGATGGGGGGGAGATGGGGGGGAGAGGGGGGAGAGAGGGGGGAGAGAGGGGGGAGAGAGGGGGGAGAGATGGGGGAGAGATGGGGGGGAGAGATGGGGGAGAGATGGGGGAGAGAGATGGGGGAGGGAGATGGGGAGAGAGGGGGGAGAGAGGGGGGAGAGATGGGGGAGAGAGATGGGGGAGAGATGGGGGAGAGATGGGGGAGAGAGATGGAGAGAGATGGGGGAGAGGTGGGGGGGGAGATGGGGGGAGAGGGGGGAGAGAGGGGGGAGAGATGGGGGAGAGATGGGGGAGAGATGGGGGGGAGAGATGGGGGAGAGATGGGGGGGAGAGATGGGGGGGAGATGGGGGAGAGATGGGGGAGAGATGGGGGAGAGATGGGGGAGAGATGGGGGGAGATGGGGGGGAGAGGGGGAGAGGGGGAGAGGGGGGAGAGAGGGGGAGAGATGGGGGAGAGATGGGGGGAGAGATGGGGGAGAGATGGGGAGAGA
>NC_133741.1:6350796-6408774 GCF_048934315.1 Petromyzon marinus | reverse complement strand
CCACCCCCCCTACACTCACCCCACTCCACTCCACCCACTCCACCCACTACACTCCACCCACTACACTCCACCCACTCCACCCACCCACTCCACCCATTTCACCACACTAAACCTCCACTCCACCAACTCCACTCTACCCACGCCACCCACTCCACCCACTCCACCCACTCCACCCACGCCACCCACTCCACCCAATACACTGCACCCACTCCACTCCACCCACTCCACCCACTCCACCCACCCACTCCACCCACTCCACCCACTCCACTCCACCCAGTCCACCCACTAAACTCCACCCACTCCACCCACTACACTCCACCAACTCCACCCACTACACTCCACCCACTCCACCCATTCCACTCACTCCACTCCACCCACTCCACCCACTCCACTCCACCAATTCCACCCACTCCACCAACTCCACTCTACTCCACCCACTACACTCCACCCACTCCACCCACTAAACTCCACCCACTCCACTCCACTCACTCCACCAACTCCACTCCACCACTCCACTCCACTCCACCCACTCCACCCACTAAACTCCACCAACTCCACCCACTACACTCCACCCACTCCACCAACTCCACTCCACCACTCCACTCCACTTCACCCACTCCACCCACTCCACTCTACCCACTCCACCCACTACACTCCACCCACGCCACCCACTAAACTCCACCCACTCCACCAACTCCACTCCACCACTCCACTCCACTCCACTTCACCCACTCCACCCACTCCACTCCACCCACTCCACTCACTCCACCCACTCCACCCACTCCACCCACTACACTCCACCCACTCCACCAACTACACCCACTCCACCCACTACACTCTACCCACTCCACTCCACCCACTACACTCCACCCAGTCCACCCACTACACTCCACCCACTCCACCCACTCCACCCACTACACTCCACCCACGGCACTCCACCCACTCCACCCACTCCACCCACTACACTCCACCCACTCCACCCACTCCACCCACTACACTCCACCCACTCCACCCACTCCACCCACTACACTCTACCCACTCCACTCCACCCACTCCACCCACTCCACTCCACCCACTACACTCCACCCACTCTACCCACTCCACCGACTACACTCCACTCACTCCACCCACTCCACCCACTCTACTCCACTCACTCCACCCACTCCACCCACTCACTTCACCCACTCCACCCACTCCACCCACCCACTCCACCCACTCCACCCACTCCACTCCACCCACTCAACCCACTCCACCCACTACACTCCACCCACTCCACCCACTCCACCCACTACACTCCACCCACTCCACCCACTCCACCCACTACACTCCACCCACTACACTCCACCCACTCCACCCACCCACTCCACCCATTTCACACACTAAACTCCACTCCACCAACTCCACTCTACCCACGCCACCCACTCCACCCACTCCACCCACTCCACCCACGCCACCCACTCCACCCAATACACTGCACCCACTCCACTCCACCCACTCCACCCACTCCACCCACCCACTCCACCCACTCCACCCACTCCACTCCACCCAGTCCACCCACTAAACTCCACCCACTCCACCCACTACACTCCACCAACTCCACCCACTACACTCCACCCACTCCACCCATTCCACTCACTCCACTCCACCCACTCCACCCACTCCACTCCACCAATTCCACCCACTCCACCAACTCCACTCTACTCCACCCACTACACTCCACCCACTCCACCCACTAAACTCCACCCACTCCACTCCACTCACTCCACCAACTCCACTCCACCACTCCACTCCACTCCACCCACTCCACCCACTAAACTCCACCAACTCCACCCACTACACTCCACCCACTCCACCAACTCCACTCCACCACTCCACTCCACTCCACTTCACCCACTCCACCCACTCCACTCCACCCACTCCACCCACTACACTCCACCCACGCCACCCACTAAACTCCACCCACTCCACCAACTCCACTCCACCACTCCACTCCACTCCACTTCACCCACTCCACCCACTCCACTCCACCCACTCCACCCACTCCACCCACTACACTCCACCCACTGCACTCCACCCACTCTACCCACTCCACCCACTACACTCCACCCACTCCACCCACTCCACCCACTACACTCCACCCACTCCACCCACTACACTCTACCCACTCCACTCCACCCACTCCACCCACTCCACTCCACCCACTACACTCCACCCACTCTACCCACTCCACCGACTACACTCCACTCACTCCACCCACTCCACCCACTCTACTCCACTCACTCCACCCACTCCACCCACTCACTTCACCCACTCCACCCACTCCACCCACCCACTCCACCCACTCCACCCACTCCACTCCACCCACTCAACCCACTCCACCCACTACACTCCACCCACTCCACCCACTCCACCCACTACACTCCACCCACTCCACCCACTCCACCCACTACACTCCACCCACTACACTCCACCCACTCCACCCACCCACTCCACCCATTTCACACACTAAACTCCACTCCACCAACTCCACTCTACCCACGCCACCCACTCCACCCACTCCACCCACTCCACTCCACCCACTCCACCCACTCCACCCACCCACTCCACCCACTCCACCCACTCCACTCCACCCAGTCCACCCACTAAACTCCACCCACTCCACCCACCCACTCCACCCACTCCACCCACTCCACTCCACCCACTCAACCCACTCCACCCACTACACTCCACCCACTCCACCCACTCCACCCACTACACTCCACCCACTCCACCCACTCCACCCACTACACTCCACCCACTACACTCCACCCACTCCACCCACCCACTCCACCCATTTCACACACTAAACTCCACTCCACCAACTCCACTCTACCCACGCCACCCACTCCACCCACTCCACCCACTCCACTCCACCCACTCCACCCACTCCACCCACCCACTCCACCCACTCCACCCACTCCACCCACTCCACTCCACCCACTCAACCCACTCCACCCACTACACTCCACCCACTCCACCCACTCCACCCACTACACTCCACCCACTCCACCCACTCCACCCACTACACTCCACCCACTACACTCCACCCACTCCACCCACCCACTCCACCCATTTCACACACTAAACTCCACTCCACCAACTCCACTCTACCCACGCCACCCACTCCACTCACTCCACCCACTCCACTCCACCCACTCCACCCACTCCACCCACCCACTCCACCCACTCCACCCACTCCACTCCACCCAGTCCACCCACTAAACTCCACCCACTCCACCCACCCACTCCACCCACTCCACCCACTCCACTCCACCCACTCAACCCACTCCACCCACTACACTCCACCCACTCCACCCACTCCACCCACTACACTCCACCCACTCCACCCACTCCACCCACTACACTCCACCCACTACACTCCACCCACTCCACCCACCCACTCCACCCATTTCACACACTAAACTCCACTCCACCAACTCCACTCTACCCACGCCACCCACTCCACCCACTCCACCCACTCCACTCCACCCACTCCACCCACTCCCACCCACCCACTCCCACCCACTCCACCCACTCCACTCCACCCAGTCCACCCACTAAACTCCACCCACTCCACCCACTACACTCCACCAACTCCACCCACTACACTCCACCCACTCCACCCATTCCACTCACTCCACTCCACCCACTCCACCCACTCCACTCCACCAATTCCACCCACTCCACCAACTCCACTCTACTCCACCCACTACACTCCACCCACTCCACCCACTAAACTCCACCCACTCCACTCCACTCACTCCACCAACTCCACTCCACCACTCCACTCCACTCCACCCACTCCACCCACTAAACTCCACCAACTCCACCCACTACACCCCACCCACTCCACCAACTCCCACTCCACCACTCCACTCCACTCCACTTCACCCACTCCACCCACTCCACTCCACCCACTCCACCCACTACACTCCACCCACGCCACCCACTAAACTCCACCCACTCCACCAACTCCACTCCACCACTCCACTCCACTCCACTTCACCCACTCCACCCACTCCACTCCACCCACTCCACTCACTCCACCCACTCCACCCACTCCACCCACTACACTCCACCCACTCCACCAACTACACCCACTCCACCCACTACACTCTACCCACTCCACTCCACCCACTACACTCCACCCAGTCCACCCACTACACTCCACCCACTCCACCCACTCCACCCACTACACTCCACCCACTGCACTCCACCCACTCTACCCACTCCACCCACTACACTCCACCCACTCCACCCACTCCACCCACTACACTCCACCCACTCCACCCACTCCACCCACTACACTCTACCCACTCCACTCCACCCACTCCACCCACTCCACTCCACCCACTACACTCCACCCACTCTACCCACTCCACCGACTACACTCCACTCACTCCACCCACTCCACCCACTCTACTCCACTCACTCCACCCACTCCACCCACTCACTTCACCCACTCCACCCACTCCACCCACCCACTCCACCCACTCCACCCACTCCACTCCACCCACTCAACCCACTCCACCCACTACACTCCACCCACTCCACCCACTCCACCCACTACACTCCACCCACTCCACTCCACCCACTCCACCCACTACACTCCACCCACTACACTCCACCCACTCCACCCACCCACTCCACCCATTTCACACACTAAACTCCACTCCACCAACTCCACTCTACCCACGCCACCCACTCCACCCACTCCACCCACTCCACCCACGCCACCCACTCCACCCACTACACTGCACCCACTCCACTCCACCCACTCCACCCACTCCACCCACCCACTCCACCCACTCCACTCCACCCAGTCCACCCACTAAACTCCACCCACTCCACCCACTACACTCCACCAACTCCACCCACTACACTCCACCCACTCCACCCATTCCACTCACTCCACTCCACCCACTCCACCCACTCCACTCCACCAATTCCACCCACTCCACCAACTCCACTCTACTCCACCCACTACACTCCACCCACTCCACCCACTAAACTCCACCCACTCCACTCCACTCACTCCACCAACTCCACTCCACCACTCCACTCCACTCCACCCACTCCACCCACTAAACTCCACCAACTCCATCCACTACACTCCACCCACTCCACCAACTCCACTCCACCACTCCACTCCACTTCACCCACTCCACCCACTCCACTCCACCCACTCCACCCACTACACTCCACCCACGCCACCCACTTATCTCCACCCACTCCACCAACTCCACTCCACCACTCCACTACACTTCACCCACTCCACCCACTCCACTCCACCCACTCCACTCACTCCACCCACTCCACCCACTCCACCCACTACACTCCACCCACTCCACCCACTACACTCCACCCACTCCACCCACTACACTCCACCCACTCCACTCACTCCACCCACTCCACTCACTCCACTCCACCCACTCCACCCACTACACTCCACCCACTCCACTCCACCCACTCCACCCACTCCACTCCACCCACTCCACCACTCCACTCCACCCACTAAATTCCTCTCCACCCACTCCACCCACTCCACTTCACCCACTCCACTCCACCAATTCCACCCACTCCACCAACTCCACTCCACCCACTCCACTCCACCCACTCCACTCCACTCACTCCACCCTTTCCACTCCACCCACTCCACCAACTCCACCCACTCCACTCCACCAATTCCACCTACTCCACCAACTCCACCCACTCCACTTCACCCACTCCACCCACTCCACTCCACCAATTCCACCCACTCCACCAACTCCACTCCACCAATTCCACCCACTCCACCAACTCCACTACACTCCACCCACTACACTTCACCCACTCCACCCACTCCACTTCACCCACTCCACCCACTCCACTCCACCAATTCCACCCACTCCACCGTCTCCACTCCACTCCACCAATTCCACCCACTCCACCAACTCCACTCCACTCCACCCACTCCACTCCACCCACTCCACCCCCCCCCCCCCCGCTCTCTCGACCCTTAGTCCACCTTCCGCCGATGGAGCTTCCTCGCCAAGGCTGTGGTCGTCCTCCTCCTCGCGGCGGGGTTAAGGGTCACATCCCGGGAGTCCACCTCGCCCCCAGAGGTCACCCACGGAGGTCAGGTGGACGTCGCCCACAGCCAGGCAACTCCACCCGAGACGCCCGGCCGTGAGTCCACCCTGTCACTGGGATGTGTCTCTCTGTGTGTGTGTCTGTGTGTGTCTCTGTGTCTCTGTGTGTGTCTGTGTGTCTCTGTGTGTGTCTCTGTGTGTGTGTGTGTCTCTGTGTGTGTGTGTCACTGTGTGTGTGTGTCTGTGTGTCTCTGTGTGTCTCTGTGTGTCTCTGTGTGTCTCTGTGTCTCTGTGTGTCACTGTGTGTCACTGTGTGTGTCTCTGTGTGTGTGTCACTGTGTGTGTGTGTCTGTGTGTCTCTCTGTGTGTGTGTCTCTGTGTGTGTGTCTGTGTGTGTCTGTGTGTCTCTGTGTCTCTGTGTGTCTCTGGGATGTGTCTCTGTGTGTGTGCGTCTCTGTGTCTCTCTCTGTGTGTGTGCGTCTGTGTGTCTCTCTGTGTGTCACTGTGTGTCTGTGTGTGTGTGTGTCTGTGTGTGTCTCTCTGTGTGTGTCTCTGTGTGTCTCTGTGTGTCTGTGTGTGTGTGTCTGTGTGTCTCTGTGTCTCTGTGTGTCTCTGTGTGTGTGTCTGTGTGTCACTGTGTGTGTCTCTGTGTGTGTGTGTGTCACTGTGTGTGTGTGTGTCTATGTGTCTCTGTGTGTCTCTGTGTCTCTGTGTGGCTCTGTGTCTCTGTGTGTCTCTGTGTCTCTGTGTGTCACTGTGTGTGTCTCTGTGTGTGTGTCACTGTGTGTGTGTCTGTGTGTCTCTCTGTGTGTGTGTGTCTCTGTGTGTCACTGTGTGTCTCTGTGTGTGTGTGTGTCTGTGTGTGTGTGGGTGTGTCTCTGTGTGTCTCTGTGTCTCTGTGTGTCTCTGTGTCTCTGTGTGTCTCTGTGTCTCTGTGTGTCTCTGTGTCTCTGTGTGTCACTGGGATGTGTGTCTCTGTGTGTGTGTGTCACTGTGTGTGTCTCTGTGTGTGTGTCTCTCTGTGTGGGGAGCGGTAGTGTAGTGGTTAGCGCTACGCTGCGCTATGAACCTGGCGACGCGGGTTCGTTTCCCGCTCACGGCCGACACCAGTGACGATTATCTGAACCGGTCCTGGGCCTCCCCTAGGTCGACTCAGCCTCAAATGAGTACCTGGTGCGGTGTGTAAACATTGCCACTAGGGAGACAAAGGCGGTCGGGCGTGGTGCTGGCCACCCACCCCCTCGTGTACCGTTCCGGCCTTCATAGGTGCTCGCTAACAGCACTTGCCCCTACAGTCTGTTAAGGCTATATGGGGGATCTTTATCTTTATCTTTATCTTTGTCTTTGTGTCTCTCTGTGTGTGTGTCTCTGTGTGTCTGTGTGTGTGTCTCTGTGTGTGTGTGTGTGTGTCTGTGTGTGTCTGTGTGTGTCTGTGTGTGTGTGTGTCTGTGTGTGTCTGTGTGTGTCTGTGTGTCTCTCTGTGTGTGTGTGTCACTATGTGTCACTATGTGTCACTATGTGTCACTATGTGTCACTGTGTGTCTCTGTGTGTCTCTGTGTGTCTGTGTCTCTGTGTGTGTCACTGTGTGTCTCTGTGTGTCTCTGTGTGTCACTGTGTGTCACTGTGTGTCTGTGTGTGTCACTGTGTGTCTCTCTGTGTGTGTGTGTGTCACTATGTGTCTCTGTGTGTCTCTGTGTGTCTGTGTGTGTGTGTCTCTGTGTGTCACTGTGTGTCACTGTGTGTGTCTGTGTGTGTCTGTGTGTGTCACTGTGTGTCTCTCTGTGTGTGTGTGTGTCACTGTGTGTCTCTGTGTGTCTCTGTGTGTCTCTGTGTGTCTGTGTGTGTGTGTCTCTGTGTGTCACTGTGTGTCTGTGTGTGTCACTATGTGTCACTATGTGTCACTATGTGTCTCTGTGTGTCTGTGTCTCTGTGTGTGTCACTGTGTGTCTCTGTGTGTCACTATGTGTCTCTGTGTGTCTGTGTCTCTGTGTGTGTCACTATGTGTCACTATGTGTCTCTGTGTCTGTGTCTCTGTGTGTGTCACTGTGTGTCTCTGTGTGTCACTGTGTGTCTCTGTGTGTCACTATGTGTCTGTGTGTGTCACTGTGTGTCTCTCTGTGTGTGTGTGTCACTATGTGTCTCTGTGTGTCTCTGTGTGTCTGTGTGTGTGTGTCTCTGTGTGTCACTGTGTGTCTCTGTGTGTGTGTCTGTGTGTGTGTCTCTGTGTGTGTGTGTGTGTCACTGTGTGTGTGTCACTGTGTGTCTGTCTGTGTGTCTCTGTGTGTCTCTGTGTGTCACTGTGTGTCACTGTGTGTCTGTGTGTGTCACTGTGTGTCTGTGTGTGTCTCTGTGTGTGTGTCTGTGTGTGTCTCTGTGTGTGTGTCACTATGTGTCTGTCTGTGTGTCTCTGTGTGTCTCTGTGTGTCTGTGTGTGTCACTGTGTGTCTGTGTGTGTCTGTGTGTGTCTGTGTGTGTCTCTGTGTGTGTGTCTGTGTGTGTCTCTGTGTGTGTGTCACTATGTGTCTGTCTGTGTGTCTCTGTGTGTCTCTGTGTGTCTCTGTGTGTCACTGTGTGTCTGTGTGTGTCTGTGTGTGTCTGTGTGTGTCTCTGTGTGTGTCTCTGTGTGTGTGTCTGTGTGTGTCTCTGTGTGTGTGTCACTATGTGTCTGTCTGTGTGTCTCTGTGTGTCTCTGTGTGTCTCTGTGTGTCACTGTGTGTCCGTGTGTGTCACTGTGTGTCTGTGTGTGTCTGTGTGTGTCACTGTGTGTCTGTGTGTGTCTGTGTGTGTCACTGTGTGTCTGTGTGTGTCTGTGTGTGTGTGTGTGTGTCTCTGTGTGTGTGTCACTATGTGTCTGTCTGTGTGTCTCTGTGTGTCTCTGTGTGTCACTGTGTGTCACTGTGTGTCCGTGTGTGTCACTGTGTGTCTGTGTGTGTCTGTGTGTGTCTCTGTGTGTGTCTCTGTGTGTGTGTCTGTGTGTGTCTCTGTGTGTGTGTCACTATGTGTCTGTCTGTGTGTCTCTGTGTGTCTCTGTGTGTCTCTGTGTGTCACTGTGTGTCACTGTGTGTCCGTGTGTGTCACTGTGTGTCTGTGTGTGTCTGTGTGTGTCACTGTGTGTCTGTGTGTGTCTGTGTGTGTCACTGTGTGTCTGTGTGTGTCTGTGTGTGTCTGTGTGTGTGTGTGTCTCTGTGTGTGTGTCACTATGTGTCTGTCTGTGTGTCTCTGTGTGTCTCTGTGTGTCACTGTGTGTCACTGTGTGTCCGTGTGTCTCACTGTGTGTCTGTGTGTGTCTGTGTGTGTCTGTGTGTGTGTGTGTGTCTGTGTGTGTCTCTGTGTGTGTGTCACTATGTGTCTCTGTGTGTCTGTGTGTGTGTGTCTCTGTGTGTCACTGGGATGTGTCTCTCTCTGTGTGTGTGTGTCTGTGTGTCTCTCTCTGTGTGTCTCTGTGTGTCACTGGGATGTGTCTCTCTCTGTGTGTGTGTGTGTCTGTGTGTCTCTCTCTGTGTGTCTCTGTGTGTCTCTGGGATGTGTCTCTCTCTCTCTGTATCTCTGTGTGTGTGTGTCTCTGTGTGTGTCTCTCTCTGTGTGTGTGTCTCTGTGTGTCTCTGTCTCTCTCTCTGTGTCACTGGGATGTGTCTTTCTCTCTGTGTCTCTCTGTGTGTGTGTCTCTGTTTGTCTCTGGGATGTGTCTGGGATGTGTCTCTCTCTCTCTGTGTACCTGGGATGTCTCTGTGTGTGTCTCTGTGTGTGTGTGTCCCTGGGATGTCTCTGGGATGTGTCTCTCTCTGTGTGTGCGTCTCTCTCTGTGTCTCTCTGTGTGTCTCTGTGTGTCTCTCTCTGTGTGTGTGTCTCTGTGTGTGTCTCTCTCTCTCTGTGTCTCTCTCTCTGTGTGTCTCTGGGATGTGTCTCTGTGTGTGTGTGTGTGTCTCTGGGATGTGTCTCTCTCTCATCAGCGGGTCTGTGTGTCTCTGTGTGTCTCTGTGTGTGTGTCTCTGGGATGTCTCTGGGATGTGTCTCTCTCTGTGTGTGTCTCTCTCTGTGTGTCTCTCTCTGTGTGTCTCTGGGATGTGTCTCTCTCTGTGTGTCTCTCTCTGTGTGTCTCTCTCTGTGTCTCTCTCTGTGTGTCTTTGGGATGTCTCTGGGATGTGTCTCTCTCTGTGTGTCTCTCTCTGTGTGTCTCTGGGATGTGTCTCTCTCTGTGTGTCTCTCTCTGTGTGTCTCTCTCTGTGTCTCTCTGTGTGTCTCTGGGATGTCTCTGGGATGTGTTTCTCTCTGTGTGTCTCTCTCTGTGTCTCTCTCTGTGTCTTTCTCTGTGTGTCTCTCTCTGTGTGTCTCTGGGATGTCTCTCTGTGTGTCTCTCTCTCTGTGTCTCTGGGATGTGTCTATCTGTGTGTGTCTCTGGGATGTGTCTCTCTCTGTGTCTCTCTCTCTGTGTCTCTCTGTGTGTCTCTCTCTGTGTGTCTCTCTCTGTGTGTCTCTGGGATGTGTCTCTCTCTGTGTCTCTCTGTGTGTCTCTTTCTGTGTGTCTCTCTGTGTGTCTCTCTCTGTGTGTCTCTCTCTGTGTCTCTCTGTGTGTCTCTGGGATGTGTCTCTCTCTGCGTGTGTCTCTGTGTGTCTCTGTGTGTGTCTCTCTCTCTGTGTCTCTGAGTGTCTCTCTCTGTGTGTCTCTGGGATGTGTCTCTCTCTCTGTGTGTCTCTCTCTGTGTGTCTCTCTCTGTGTGTCTCTGTGTGACTCTGTGTGTCTCTGGGATGTGTCTCTCTCTGTGTGTCTCTGTGTGTCTCTGTGTGTCACTGGGATGTGTCTCTCTCTGTGTGTCTCTGTGTGTCTCTCTCTGTGTGTCTCTCTCTGTGTGTCTCTGGGATGTGTCTCTGTGTGTCTCTCTCTGTGTCTCTCTCTATCTGTGTCTCTGTGTGTCTCTCTCTCTGTGTGTCTGGGATGTGTCTTTCTCTCTGTATCTCTCTCTGTGTGTCTCTCTCTGTGTCTCTGTGTGTCTCTCTCACTCTGTGTGTCTGGGATGTGTGTCTCTCTCTGTGTCTCTCTCTCTCTCTGTGTCTCTCTCTCTCTCTGTGTCTCTATGTGTCTCTCTCTGTGTGTCTGGGATGTGTCTCTCTCTGTGTGTCTCTGTGTGTCTCTCTCTCTGTGTGTCTCTGGGATGTCTCTGGGATGTGTCACTCTGTGTGTGTGTCTCTCTGTGTCACTGGGATGTGTCTCTCTCTGTGTGTCTCTGTGTATCTCTCTCTGTGTGTCTCTGTGTGTGTCTATCTCTCTCTGTGTGTCTCTGGGATGTTTCTCTGGGATATGTCTCTCTCTCATCAGTGGGTCTGGGTGTCTCTGAGTCTCTGTGTGTCTCTCTCTGTGTGTCTCTCTCTCTGTCTCTCTCTGTGTGTCTCTCTCTGTGTGTCTCTCTCTGTGTGTTTCTGGGATGTGTCTCTCTCTGTGTGTCTCTCTCTGTGTGTCTCTCTCTCTGTGTGTCTCTCTCTGTGTCTCTCTATGTGTGTCTCTGGAATGTGTCTCTCTCTGTGTGTCTCTCTCTGTGTGTCTCTGTGTGTGTCTCTGGGATGTGTCTCTCTCTCTGTGTGTCTCTGGGATGTGTCTCTCTCTCTCTGTGTCTCTCTCTGTATCTCTGGGATGTCTCTGGGATGTGTCTCTCTGTGTGTCTCTCTCTGTGTGTCTCTGTGTGTCTCTGGGATGTGTCTCTCTCTGTGTGTCTCAGGGATGTCTATGTGTGTGTCTCTCTCTGTGTGTCTCTGGGATGTGTCTCTGTGTGTCTCTCTCTGTGTGTCTCTGGGATGTCTCTGGGATGTGTCTCTCTCTCTCTCTGTGTGTCTCTGTGTGTCTCTCTCTAATCAGTGGGTCTGGGTGTCTATCTCTGTGTCTCTGTGTCTCTCTCTTATCAGTGGGTCTGGGTGTCTCTCTCTGAGTCACTGTGTGTCTCTCTCTCTTATCAGTGGGTCTGGGTGTCTATCTCTGAGTCTCTGTGTGTCTCTCTCTTATCAGTGGGTCTGGGTGTCTCTCTCTGAGTCTCTGTGTGTCTCTCTCTCTTATCAGTGTGTCTGGGTGTCTCTCTCTGAGTCTCTGTGTGTCTCTCTCTTATCAGTGTGTCTGGGTGTCTCTCTCTGAGTCTCTGTGTGTCTCTCTCTCTTATCAGTGGGTCTGGGTGTCTCTCTCTGAGTCTCTGTGTGTCTCTCTCATCAGTGTGTCTGGGTGTCTCTCTCTGAGTCTCTGTGTCTCTCTCTCATCAGTGGGTCTGGGTGTCTCTATCTGTGTCTCTGTGTGTCTCTCTCTCATCAGAGGGTCTGGGTGTCTCTCTCTGAGTCTCTGTGTGTCTCTCTCTCTCATCAGTGGTCTGGGTGTCTCTCTCTGAGTCTCTGTGTGTCTCTCTCTTATCAGTGGGTCTGGGTGTCTCTCTCTGAGTCTCTGTGTCTCTCTCTAATCAGTGTGTCTGGGTGTCTCTCTTTGAGTCTCTGTGTCTCTCTCTCTCTGATCAGTGGGTCTGGGTGTCTCTCTCTGTGTCTCTGTGTCTTTCTCTAATCAGTGGGTCTGGGTGTCTCTCTCTGTGTCTCTGTGTCTCTCTCATCAGTGTGTCTGGGTGTCTCTCTCTGTGTCTCTGTGTCTTTCTCTAATCAGTGGGTCTGGGTGTCTCTCTCTGTGTCTCTGTGTGTCTCTCTAATCAGTGTGTCTGGGTGTCTCTCTCTGAGTCTCTGTGTCTCTCTCATCAGTGTGTCTGGGTGTCTCTCTCTGAGTCTCTGTTTGTCTCTCTCTCTCATCAGTGGGTGTGGGTGTCTCTCTGTGTCTCTGTTTGTCTCTCTCTCATCAGTGGGTCTGGGTGTTTCTCTCTGTGTCTCTGTGTGTCTTTCTATTATCAGTGGGTCTGGGTGTCTCTCTCTCTGAGTCTCTGTGTATCTCTCTCTAATCAATGGGTCTGAGTGTCTCTCTCTGAGTCTTTGTGTCTCTCTCTCTTATCAGTGGGTCTGGGTGTCTCTCTCTGAGTCTCTGTGTCTCTCTCTCATCAGTGGGTCTGGGTGTCTCTCTCTGAGTCTCTGTGTCTCTCTCTCTTATCAGTGGGTCTGGGTGTCTCTCTCTGTGTCTCTGTGTGTCTCTCTCTCAGCAGTGGGTCTGGGTGTCTCTCTCTCTGAGTGTCTGTGTGTCTCTCTCTCATCAGTGGGTCTGGGTGTCTCTCTCTGAGTCTCTGTGTGTCTCTCTAATCAGTGGGTCTGGGTGTCTCTCTCTGTGTCTCTGTGTGTCTCTCTCTCAGCAGTGGGTCTGGGTGTCTCTCTCTGAGTGTCTGTGTGTCTCCCTAATCAGTGGGTCTGGGTGTCTCTCTCTGAGTCTCTGTGTCTCTCTCTTTCTTATCAGTCGGTCTGGGTGTCTTTCTCTGAGTCTCTGTGTGTCTCTCTCTAATCAGTGGATCTGGGTGTCTCTCTCTGAGTCTCTGTGTCTCTCTCTCATCAGTGGGTCTGGGTGTCTCTCTCTGTGTCTCTGTGTGTCTCTCTCTCATCAGTGGGTCTGGGTGTCTCTCTCTGAGTCTCTGTGTCTCTCTCATCAGTTTGTCTGGGTGTCTCTCTCTGAGTCTCTGTGTCTCTCTCTTATCAGTGGGTCTGGGTGTCTCTCTCTGAGTCTCTGTGTGTCTCTCATCAGTGTGTCTGGGTGTCTCTCTCTGAGTCTCTGTGTCTCTCTCATCAGTGTGTCTGGGTGTCTCTCTCTGAGTCTCTGTGTCTCTCTCATCAGTGTGTCTGGGTGTCTCTCTCTGAGTCTCTGTGTCTCTCTCTTATCAGTGGGTCTGGGTGTCTCTCTCTGTGTCTCTGTGTCTCCCTCTCTCTCTCATCAGTGGGTCTGGGTGTCTCTCTCTGAGTCTCTGTGTGCCTCTCTGATCAGTGTGTCTGGGTGTCTCTCTCTGAGTCTCTGCGTCTCTCTCTAATCTGTGGGGCTTGTTGTCTCTCTCTGAGTCTCTGTTTGTCTATCTCTCTCTCATCAGTGGGTGTGGGTGTCTCTCTCTGTGTCTCTGTTTGTCTCTCTCTCATCAGTGGGTCTTGGTGTCTCTCTCTGTGTCTCTGTGTGTCTCTCTAATCAGTGGGTCTGGGTGTCTCTCTCTGAGGCTCTGTTTGTCTCTCTCTCATCAGTGTGTCTGGGTGTCTCTCTCTGAGCCTCTGTGTGTCTCTGCCTTTTCAGTGTGTCTGGGTGTCTCTCTCTGAGTCTCTGTGTGTCTCTCTCTCATCAGTGGGTCTGGGTGTCTCTCTCTGAGTCTCTCTGTGTGTCTCTCTCTCATCAGTGGGTCTGGGTGTCTCTCTCTGAGTCTATGTGTCTCTCTATTATCAGTGGGTCTGGGTGTCTCTCTCTGAGTCTCTGTGTGTCTCTCTCTCTAATCAGTGGGTCTGGGTGTCTCTCTCTGAGTCTCTCTGTGTGTCTCTCTTATCAGTGGGTCTGGGTGTCTATCTCTGTGTCTCTGTGTGTCTCTCTCTTCTCAGTGGGTCTGGGTGTCTCTCTCTGAGTCTCTGTCTCTCTCTTATCAGTGGTCAGGGTGTCTCTCTCTGAGTCTCTGTGTGTCTCTCTCTTATCAGTGGGTCTGGGTGTCTCTCTCTGAGTCTCTGTGTCTCTCTCTAATCAGTGGGTCAGGGTGTCTCTCTCTGAGTCTCTGTGTGTCTCTCTCTAATCAGTGGGTCTGGGTGTCTCTCTCTGAGTCTCTGTGTGTCTCTCTCTAATCAGTGGGTCTGGGTGTCTCTCTCTGAGTCTCTGTGTGTCTCTCTCTCATCAGTGGGTCTGGGTGTCTCTCTCTGTGTCTCTGTGGGTGTCTCTCTTATCAGTGGGTCTGGGTGTCTCTCTCTGAGTCTCTGTGTGTCTATCTCTGACCAGTGGGTCTGGGTGTCTCTTTCTGAGTCTATGTGTGTCTCTCTCTCATCAGTGGGTTTGGGTGTCTCTCTCTGAGTCTCTGTGTGTCTCTCTCTCATCAGTGGGTCTGGGTGTCTTTCTCTGAGTCTCTGTGTCTCTCATCAGTGGGTCTGGGTGTCTTTCTGTGTCTCTGTGTCTCTCTCTCTCATCAGTGGGTCTGGGTGACTCTCTCTGAGTCTCTGTGTGTCTCTGTCTTTTCAGTGTGTCTGGGTGTCTCTCTTTGAGTCTCTGTGTGTCTCTCTCTAATCAGTGGGTCTGGGTGTCTCTCTCTGAGTCTCTGTGTGTCTCTCTCTCTCATCAGTGGGTCTGGGTGTCTCTCTCTGAGTCTCTGTGTGTCTCTCTCTCATCAGTGGGTCTGGGTGACTCTCTCTGTGTCTCTGTGTGTCTCTGTCTTTTCAGTGTGTCTGGGTGTCTCTCTCTGAGTCTCTGTGTGTCTCTCTCTCATCAGTGGGTCTGGATGCCTCTCTCTGAGTCTCTGTGTCTCTCTCTCTAATCAGTGGGTCTGGGTGTCTCTCTCTGAGTCTTTGTGTCTCTCTCATCAGTGTGTCTGGGTGTCTCTCTCTGAGTCTCTGTGTGTCTCTCTCTCATCAGTGGGTCTGGGTGTCTCTCTCTGAGTCTCTGTGTGTCTCTCTCTAATCAGTGGATCTGGGTGTCTCTCTCTGAGTCTCTGTCTCTCTCTCTTATCAGTGGGTCTGCGTGTCTCTCTCTGAGTCTCTGTGTGTCTCTCTCTCATCAGTGGGTCTGGGTGTCTCTCTCTGTGTCTCTGTGTGTCTCTCTCTGACCAGTCGGTCTTGGTGTCTCTCTCTGAGTCTCTGTGTGTCTCTCTCTCATCAGTGGGTTTGGGTGTCTCTCTCTGAGTCTCTGTGTGTGTCTCTCTCATGAGTGGGTCTGGGTGTCTCTCTCTGAGTCTCTGTGTCTCTCTGTCTCTCATCATTGGGTCTGGGTGTCTCTCTCTGAGCCTCTGTGTGTTTCTGTCTTTTCAGTGTGTCTGGGTGTCTCTCTCTGAGTCTCTGTGTGTCTCTTTCTCTTATCAGTGAGTCTGGGTGTCTCTCTCTGAGTCTCTGTGTGTCTCTCTAATCAGTGGGTCTGGGTGTCTCTCTCTGAGTCTCTGTGTGTCTCTCTAATCAGTGGGTCTGGGTGTCTCTCTCTGAGTCTCTGTGTGTCTCTCTCTAATCAGTGGGTCTGAGTGTCTCTCTCTGAGTCTCTGTGTCTCTCTCTCTTTTCAGTGTGTCTGGGTGTCTCTCTCTGATTCTCTGTGTGTCTCTCTCTGATCAGTGGGTCTGGGTGTCTCTCTCTGTGTCTCTGTGTGTCTCTCTCTAATCAGTGGGTCTGGGTGTCTCTCTCTGAGTCTCTGTGTGTCTCTCTCTAATCAGTGGGTCTGGGTGTCTCTCCCTGAGTCTCTGTGTCTCTCTCTCTTATCAGTGGGTCTGGGTGTCTCTCTCTGAGTCTCTGTGTCTCTCTCTCTTATCAGTGGGTCTGGGTGTCTCTCTCTGAGTCTCTGTGTGTCTCTCTCTCTTATCAGTGGGTCTGGGTGTCTCTCTCTGAGTCTCTGTGTCTCTCTAATCAGTGTGTCTGGGTGTCTCTCTCTGAGTCTCTGTGTGTGTCTCTCTCTAATCAGTGAGTCTGGGTGTCTCTCTCTGTGTCTCTGTGTGTCTCTCTCTCTCATCAGTGGGTCTGGGTGTCTCTCTCTGAGTCTCTGTGTGTCTCTCTCTAATCAGTGGGTCTGGGTGTCTCTCTCTGAGTCTCTGTGTGTCTCTCTCTCTCATCAGTGGGTCTGGGTGTCTCTCTCTGAGTCTCTGTGTGTCTCTTTCTTATCAGTGGGTCTGGGTGTTTCTCTCTGAGTCTCTGTGTGTCTCTCTATCTTATCAGTGGGTCTTGGTGTCTCTCTCTGAGTCTCTGTGTGTCTCTCTCTCATCAGTGTGTCTGGGTGTCTCTCTCTGAGTCTCTGTGTCTCTCTCTTATCAGTGGGTCTGGGTGTCTCTCTCCGTGTCTCTGTGTCTCTCTCATCAGTGTGTCTGGGTGTCTCTCTCTGAGCCGCTGTGTGTCTCTGTCTTTTCAGTGTGTCAGGGTGTCTCTCTCTGAGTCTCTGTGTCTCTCTCTAATCAGTGGGTCTGGGTGTCTCTCTCTGAGTCTCTGTGTGTCTCTCTAATCAGTGGGTCTGGGTGTCTCTCTCTGAGTCTCTGTGTGTTTCTCTCTATTCAGAGGGTCTGGGTGTCTCTCTCTGAGTCTCTGTGTCTCTCTCTTTCTTATCAGTGGGTCTGGGTGTCTCTCTCTGAGTCTCTGTGTGTCTCTCTCTCATCAGTGGGTCTGGGTGTCTCTCTCTGAGTCTCTGTTTGTCTTTCTCTCTTATCAGTGGGTCTGGGTGTCTCTCTCTGTGTCTCTGTGTCTCTCTCTAATCAGTGGATCTGGGTGTCTCTCTCTGAGTCTCTGTGTCTCTCTAATCAGTGGGTCTGGGTGTCTCTCTCTGAGTCTCTGTGTGTGTCTCTCTCTTATCAGTGGTCTGGGTGTCTCTCTCTGTGTCTCTCTGTGTCTCTCTCTAATCAGTGGGTCTGGGTGTCTCTCTCTGAGTCTCTGTGTCTCTCTCTAATCAGTGGGTCTGGGTGTCTCTCTCTGAGTATCTGTGTCTCTCTCATCAGTGTGTCTGGGTGTCTCTCTCTGAGCCGCTGTGTGTCTCTGTATTTTCAGTGTGTCTGGGTGTCTCTCTCTGAGTCTCTCTGTCTCTCTCTTATCAGTGGGTCTGGTGTCTCTCTCTGAGTCTCTGTGTGTTTCTCTCTCTTATCAGTGGGTCTGGGTGTCTCTCTCTGAGTCTCTGTGTGTGTCTCTCTCTTATCAGTGGTCTGGGTGTCTCTCTCTGAGTCTCTGTGTGTCTCTCTCTCATCAGTGGGTCTTGGTGTCTCTCTCTGAGTCTCTGTGTCTCTCTCTCATCAGTGGGTCAGGGTGTCTCTCTCTGAGTCTCTGTGTGTCTCTCTGTCATCAGTGGGTCTGGGTGTCTCTCTCTGAGTCACTCTGTGTGTCTCTCTCTCTAATCAGTGGGTCTGGGTGTCTCTCTCTGAGTCTCCGTGTGTGTCTCTCTCATCAGTGGGTCTGGGTGTCTCTGTCTGAGTCTTTGTGTGTCTCTCTCTCTCATCAGTGGGTTTGGGTGTCTCTCTCTGAGTCTCTGTGTGTCTCTCTCTCATCAGTGGGTTTGGGTGTCTCTCTCTGAGTCTCTGTGTCTCTCTCATATCAGTGCGTCTGGGTGTCTCTCTCTGAGTCTCTGTTTGTCTCTCTCTCTCTCATCAGTGGGTCTGGGTGTCTCTCTCTGAGTCTCTGTTTGTCTCTCTCTCTCTCATCAGTGGGTCTGGGTGTCTCTCTCTGAGTCTCTGTGTGTCTCTCTCTTCTCAGTGGGTCTGGGTGTCTCTCTCTGAGTCTCTGTCTCTCTCTTATCAGTGGTCAGGGTGTCTCTCTCTGAGTCTCTGTGTGTCTCTCTCTCATCAGTGGGTCTGGGTGTCTCTCTCTGAGTCTCTGTCTCTCTCTCTCTTATCAGTGGGTCTCGGTGTCTCTCTCTGAGTCTCTGTGTGTCTCCTTCTTATCAGTGGGTCTCGGTGTCTCTCTCTGAGTCTCTGTGTGTCTCTCTAATCAGTGGGTCTGGGTGTCTCTCTCTGAGTCTCTGTGTGTCTCTCTCTCATGAGTGCGTCTGGGTGTCTCTCTCTGAGTCTCTGTGTGTCTCTCTCATCAGTGGGTCTGGGTGTCTCTCTCTGTGTCTCTGTGTGTCTCTGTCTTTTCAGTGTGTCTGGGTGTCTTTCTCTGAGTCTCTGTGTCTCTCTCTAATCAGTGTGTCTGGGTGTCTCTCTCTGAGTCTCTGTGTGTCTCTCTCTCATCAGTGGGTCTGGCTTTCTCTCTCTGTGTCTCTGTGTGTCTCTCTAATCAGTGAGTCTGGGTGTCTCTCTCTGATTCTCTGTGTGTCTCTCTGATCAGTGGGTCTGGGTGTCTCTCTCTGAGTCTCCGTGTCTCTCTCTCATCAGTGGGTCTGGGTGTCTCTCGCTGAGTCTCTGTGTGTCTCTCTCTCATCAGTGTGTCTGGGTGTCTCTGTCTGAGTCTTTGTGTGTCTCTCTAATCAGTGGGTCTGGGTGTCTCTCTCTGAGTCTCTGTGTCTCTCTCTAATCAGTGGGTCTGAGTGTCTCTCTCTGTGTCTCTGTTTGTCTCTCTCTTATCAGTGGGTCTGGGTGTCTCTCTCTGAGTCTCTGTGTGTCTCTCTCTAATCAGTGGGTCTGGGTGTCTCTGTCTGTGTCTCTGTTTGTCTCTCTCTTATCAGTGGGTCTGGGTGTCTCTCTCTGAGTCTCTGTGTGTCTCTCTCTCATCAGTGGGTCTGGGTGTCTCTCTCTGAGTCTCTCTGTGTGTCTCTCTCTCATCAGTGGGTCTGGGTGTCTCTCTCTGAGTCTCTGTGTGTCTCTCTCTCTCATCAGTGGGTCTGGGTGTCTCTGTCTGAGTCTTTGTGTCTCTCTCTTTCTTATCAGTGGGTCTGGGTGTCTCTCTCTGAGTCTCTGTGTGTCTCTCTTCTCAGTGGGTCTGGATGTCTATCTCTGAGTCTCTGTGTGTCTCTCTCTCTTATCAGTGGGTCTGGGTGTCTCTCTCTGTGTCTCTGTGTCTCTCTCTCTCATCAGTGGGTCTGGGTGTCTCTCTCTGAGTCTCTGTGTCTCTCTCTCATCAGTGGGTCTGGGTGTCTCTCTCTGAGTCTCTGTGTCTCTCTCTAATCAGTGGGTCTTGGTGTCTGTCTCTGAGTCTCTGTGTCTCTCTCTTATCAGTGGGTCGCGGTGTCTCTCTCTGAGTCTCTGTGTCTCTCTCTGATCAGTGGGTCTGGGTGTCTCTCTCTGAGTCTCTGTGTGTCTCTCTCTCATCAGTGTGTCTGGGTGTCTCTCTCTGAGTCTCTGTGTGTCTCTCTAATCAGTGTGTCTGGGTGTCTCTCTCTGAGTCTCCGTGTGTGTCTCTCTCATCAGTGGGTCTGGGTGTCTCTGTCTGAGTCTTTGTGTGTCTCTCTCTCTCATCAGTGGGTCTGGGTGTCTCTCTCTGAGTCTCTGTGTGTCTCTCTCTCATCAGTGGGTTTGGGTGTCTCTCTCTGAGTCTCTGTGTCTCTCTCATATCAGTGCGTCTGGGTGTCTCTCTCTGAGTCTCTGTTTGTCTCTCTCTCTCTCATCAGTGGGTCTGGGTGTCTCTCTCTGAGTCTCTGTTTGTCTCTCTCTCTCTCATCAGTGGGTCTGGGTGTCTCTCTCTGAGTCTCTGTGTGTCTCTCTCTTCTCAGTGGGTCTGGGTGTCTCTCTCTGAGTCTCTGTCTCTCTCTTATCAGTGGTCAGGGTGTCTCTCTCTGAGTCTCTGTGTGTCTCTCTCTCATCAGTGGGTCTGGGTGTCTCTCTCTGAGTCTCTGTCTCTCTCTCTCTTATCAGTGGGTCTCGGTGTCTCTCTCTGAGTCTCTGTGTGTCTCCTTCTTATCAGTGGGTCTCGGTGTCTCTCTCTGAGTCTCTGTGTGTCTCTCTCATCAGTGGGTCTGGGTGTCTCTCTCTGTGTCTCTGTGTGTCTCTGTCTTTTCAGTGTGTCTGGGTGTCTTTCTCTGAGTCTCTGTGTCTCTCTCTAATCAGTGTGTCTGGGTGTCTCTCTCTGAGTCTCTGTGTGTCTCTCTCTCATCAGTGGGTCTGGCTTTCTCTCTCTGTGTCTCTGTGTGTCTCTCTAATCAGTGAGTCTGGGTGTCTCTCTCTGATTCTCTGTGTGTCTCTCTGATCAGTGGGTCTGGGTGTCTCTCTCTGAGTCTCTGTGTGTCTCTCTCTCATCAGTGGGTCTGGGTGTCTCTCGCTGAGTCTCTGTGTGTCTCTCTCTCATCAGTGTGTCTGGGTGTCTCTGTCTGAGTCTTTGTGTGTCTCTCTAATCAGTGGGTCTGGGTGTCTCTCTCTGAGTCTCTGTGTCTCTCTCTAATCAGTGGGTCTGAGTGTCTCTCTCTGTGTCTCTGTTTGTCTCTCTCTTATCAGTGGGTCTGGGTGTCTCTCTCTGAGTCTCTGTGTGTCTCTCTCTAATCAGTGGGTCTGGGTGTCTCTCTCTGTGTCTCTGTTTGTCTCTCTCTTATCAGTGGGTCTGGGTGTCTCTCTCTGAGTCTCTGTGTGTCTCTCTCTTATCAGTGGGTCTGGGTGTCTCTCTCTGAGTCTCTCTGTGTGTCTCTCTCTCATCAGTGGGTCTGGGTGTCTCTCTCTGAGTCTCTGTGTGTCTCTCTCTCTCATCAGTGGGTCTGGGTGTCTCTGTCTGAGTCTTTGTGTCTCTCTCTTTCTTATCAGTGGGTCTGGGTGTCTCTCTCTGAGTCTCTGTGTGTCTCTCTTCTCAGTGGGTCTGGATGTCTATCTCTGAGTCTCTGTGTGTCTCTCTCTCTTATCAGTGGGTCTGGGTGTCTCTCTCTGTGTCTCTGTGTCTCTCTCTCTCATCAGTGGGTCTGGGTGTCTCTCTCTGTGTCTCTGTGTGTCTCTCTCTCATCAGTGGGTCTGGGTGTCTCTCTCTGAGTCTCTGTGTGTCTCTCTCTCATCAGTGGGTCTGGGTGTCTCTCTCTGAGTCTCTGTGTCTCTCTCTAATCAGTGGGTCTTGGTGTCTGTCTCTGAGTCTCTGTGTCTCTCTCTTATCAGTGGGTCTCGGTGTCTCTCTCTGAGTCTCTGTGTCTCTCTCTGATCAGTGGGTCTGGGTGTCTCTCTCTGAGTCTCTGTGTGTCTCTCTCTAATCACTGGGTCTGGGTGTCTCTCTCTGAGTCTCTGTTTGTCTCTCTCTGATCACTGGGTCTGGGTGTCTCTCTCTGTGTCTCTGTGTGTCTCTTTCTAATCAGTGGGTCTTGGTGTCTCTCTCTGAGTCTCTATGTCTCTCTCTGATCACTGGGTCTGGGTGTCTCTCTCTGTATCTCTGTTTGTCTCTCTCTTATCAGTGGGTCTGAGTGTCTCTCTCTGTGTCTCTGTTTGTCTCTCTAATCAGTGGGTCTGGGTGTCTCTCTCTGTGTATCTGTGTCTCTCTCTCTCATCAGTGGGTCTGGATGTCTCTCTCTGTGTCTCTGTGTCTCTCTCTCATCAGTGGGTCTGGGTGTCTCTCTCTGAGTCTCTGTGTGTCTCACTCTTATCAGTGGGTCTGGGTGTCTCTCTCTGAGTCTCTGTGTCTTTTTCTAATCAGTGAGTCTTGGTGTCTCTCTCTCTGTGTCTCTGTGTGTCTCTCTCTTATCAGCGGGTCTGGGTGTATCTCTCTGTCTCTGTGTGTCTCTCTATCTTATCAGCGGGTCTTGTTGTCTCTCTCTGAGCCTCTGTGTGTCTCTCTAATCAGTGGGTCTGGGTGTCTCTCTCTGAGTCTCTGTTTGTCTCTCTTATCAGTGGGTCTGGGTGTCTCTGTCTGAGTCTCTGTGTGTCTCACTCTTATCAGTGGGTCTGGGTGTCTCTCTCTGAGTCACTGTGTGTCTCTCTCTAATCAGTGGGTTTGGGTGTCTCTCTCTGAGTCTCTGTGTGTCTCTCTCTAATCAGTGGGTCTGGGTGTCTCTCTCTCTGAGTCTCTGTGTGTCTCTCTCTCTTATCAGTGGGTTTGGGTGTCTCTCTCTGAGTCTCTGTGTGTCTCTCTCTTATCAGAGTGTCTGGGTGTCTCTCTCTGAGTCTCTGTGTCTCTCTCTAATCAGTGGGTCTGGGTGTCTCTCTCTGAGTCTCTGTGTCTCTCTCTCTTATCAGTGGGTCTTGGTGTCTGTCTCTGAGTCTCTGTGTGTCTCACTCTTATCAGTGGGTCTGGGTGTCTCTCTCTGAGTCTCTGTGTGTCTCTCTCTGACCAGTGGGTCTTGGTGTCTCTATCTGAGTCTCTGTGTGTCTCTCTCTCATCAGTGAGTCTTGGTGTCTCTCTCTGTGTCTCTGTGTGTCTCTCTCTCTTATCAGTGGGTCTGGGTGTCTCTCTCTGAGTCTCTGTGTGTCTCTCTCTCATCAATGGGTCTGGGTGTCTCTCTCTGAGTCTCTGTGTGTCTCTCTCTAATCAGTGGGTCTGGGTGTCTCTCTCTGAGTCTCTGTGTCTCTCTCTCTCTCATCACTGGGTCTGGGTGTCTCTCTCTGAGTCTCTGTGTCTCTCTCTCTCTCATCAGTGGGTCTGGGTGTCTCTCTCTGAGTCTCTGTGTGTCTCTCTCTCATCAGTGGGTCTGGGTGTCTACCTCTGTGTCTCTGTGTGTCTCTCATATCAGTGCGTCTGGGTGTCTCTCTTTGAGTCTATCTGTGTCTCTCTCTCTCATCAGTGTGTCTGGGTGTCTCTCTCTGAGTCTCTGTGTCTCTCTCTTTCTTATCAGTGGGTCTGGGTGTCTCTCTCTGAGTCTCTGTGTGTCTCTCTCTTATCAGAGGGTCTGGGTGTCTCTCTCTGAGTCTATGTGAGTCTCTCTCTCTTATCAGTGGGTCTGGGTGTCTCTCTCTGAGTCTCTGTGTCTCTCTCTTTCTTATCAGTGGGTCTGGGTGTCTCTCTCTGAGTCTCTGTGTGTCTCTCTCTTATCAGAGGGTCTGGGTGTCTCTCTCTGAGTCTCTGTGTGTCTCTCTCTCTAATCAGTGGGTCTGGGTGTCTCTCTCTGAGTCTCTGTGTGTCTCACTCTTATCAGTGGGTCTGGGTGTCTCTCTCTGAGTCTCTGTGTGTCTCTCTCTCATGAGTGGGTCTGGGTGTCTCTCTCTGAGTCTCTGTTTGTCTCTCTCTCATCAGTGTGTCTGGGTGTCTCTCTCTGAGTCTCTGTGTGTGTCTCTCTCTTATCAGTGGGTCTGGGTGTCTCTCTCTGTGTCTCTGTGTCTCTCTCTCATCAGTGGGTCTGGGTGTCTCTCTCTGAGTCTCTGTGTCTCTCTCTCATCAGTGGGTCTGGGTGTCTCTCTCTGAGTCTCTGTGTCTCTCTCTCATCAGTGGGTCTGGGTGTCTCTCTCTGAGTCTCTGTGTCTCTCTCTCATCAGTGGGTCTGGGTGTCTCTCTTTGAGTCTCTGTGTGTCTCTCTCTCATCAGTGGGTCTGGGTGTCTCTCTCTGAGTCTCTGTGTCTCTCTCTCTCTGATCAGTGGGTCTGGGTGTCTCTCTCTGAGTCTCTGTGTGTCTCTCTCTCATCAGTGGGTCTGGGTGTCTCTCTCTGTTTCTCTGTGTGTCTCTCTCTCATCATTGGGTCTGGGTGTCTCTCTCTGAGTCTCTGTGTGTCTCTCTCTAATCAGTGGGTCTGGGTGTCTCTCTCTGAGTCTCTGTGTGTCTCTCTCTCTAATCAGTGGGTCTGGGTGTCTCTCTCTGAGTCTCTGTCTCTCTCTTATCAGTGGGTCTGGTGTCTCTCTCTGAGTCTCTGTGTCTCTCTCTGATCAGTGGGTCTTGGTGTCTCTCTCTGTGTCTCTGTGTCTCTCTAATCAGTGGGTCTTGGTGTCTCTCTCTGAGCCTCTGTGTGTTTCTGTCTTTTCAGTGTGTCTGGGTGTCTCTCTCTGAGTCTCTGTGTGTCTCTCTCTCTAATCAGTGGGTCTGGGTGTCTATCTCTGTGTCTCTGTGTGTCTCTCTCTAATCAGTGGGTCTTGGTGTCTCTCTCTGAGTCTCTGTGTCTCTCTCTTATAAGTGGGTCTTGGTGTCTCTCTCTGTGTCTCTGTGTCTCTCTAATCAGTGGGTCTGGGTGTCTCTCTCTGTGTCTCTGTGTGTCTCTTTCTTATCAGTGGGTCTGGGTGTCTCTCTCTGAGTCTCTGTGTCTCTCTCTTATCAGTGGGTCTGGGTGTCTCTCTCTGTGTCTCTGTGTGTCGCTCTCTCATCAGTGGGTGTGGGTGTCTCTCTCTGAGTCTCTGTGTCTCTCTCTAATCAGTGGGTCTGGTTGTCTCTCTCTGTGTCTCTGTGTGTCTCTCTCTCTAATCAGTGGGTCTGGGTGTCTCTCTCTGAGTCTCTGTGTCTCTCTATGATCAGTGGGTCTGGGTGTCTCTCTCTGAGTCTCTGTGTGTCTCTCTCTCTTATCGGTGGGTCTGGGTGTCTCTCTCTGAGTCTCTGTTTGTCTCTCTCTAATCAGTGGGTCTGGGTGTCTCTCTCTGTGTCTCTGTGTGTCTCTCTCTTATCAGTGGGTCTGGGTGTCTCTCTCTGAGTCTCTGTTTGTCTCTCTCTAATCAGTGGGTCTGGGTGTCTCTCTCTGAGTCTCTGTTTGTCTCTTTCTCATCAGTGGGTATGGGTGTCTCTCTCTGTGTCTCTGTGTGTCTCTCTCTCATCAGTAGGTCTGGGTGTCTCTCTCTGAGCCTCTGTGTGTCTCTGTCTTTTCAGTGTGTCTGGGTGTCTCTCTTTGAGTCTCTGTGTCTCTCTCTCATCAGTGGGTCTGGGTGTCTTTCTCTGAGTCTCTGTGTGTCTCACTCTGATCAGTGGGTCTGGGTGTCTCTCTCTGAGTCTCTGTGTGTCTCACTCTCATCAGTGGGTCTGGGTGTCTCTCTCTGAGTCTCTGTGTCTCTCTAATCAGTCGGTCTGGGTGTCTCTCTCTGAGTCTCTGTGTGTCTCTCTCTCATCAGTGGGTCTGGGTGTCTCTCTCTGAGTCTCTGTGGCTCTCTCTAATCAGTGGGTCTGGGTGTCTCTCTCTGAGTCTCTGTGTGTCTATCTCTGACCAGTGGGTCTGGGTGTCTCTTTCTGAGTCTATGTGTGTCTCTCTCTCATCAGTGGGTCTGGGTGTCTTTCTCTGAGTCTCTGTGTGTCTCACTCTGATCAGTGGGTCTGGGTGTCTTTCTCTGAGTCTCTGTGTGTCTCACTCTCATCAGTGGGTCTGGGTGTCTCTCTCTGAGTCTCTGTGTCTCTCTCTCTCTTTTCAGTGGGTCTGGGTGTCTCTCTCTGTGTCTCTGTTTGTCTCTCTGATCAGTGTGTCTGGGTGTCTTTCTCTGAGTCTCTGTGTGTCTCTCTCTCATCAGTGGGTCTGGGTGTCTCTCTCTGAGTCTCTGTGTGTCTCTCTAATCAGTGGGTCTGGGTGTCTCTCTGTGTGTCTCTGTGTGTCTCACTCTTATCAGTGGGTCTGGGTGTCTCTCTCTGAGTCTCTGTGTGTCTCTCTGTCATCAGTGGGTCTGGGTGTCTCTCTCTGAGTCTCTGTGTGTCTCTCTCTCATGAGTGCGTCTGGGTGTCTCTCCCTGAGTCTCTGTGTGTCTCTCTCTTATCAGTGAGTCTGGGTGTCTCTCTCTGTGTCTCTGTGTCTCTCTCATCAGTGTGTCTGGGTGTCTCTCTCTGAGCCTCTGTGTGTCTCTGTCTTTTCAGTGTGTCTGGGTGTCTCTCTCTGAGTCTCTGTGTGTCTCTCTCTCTAATCAGTGGGTCTGGGTGTCTCTGTCTGAGTCTCTGTGTCTCTCTCTTATCAGTGGGTCTGGGTGTCTCTCTCTGAGTCTCTGTGTGTCTCTCTCTAATCAGTGGGTCTGGGTGTCTCTCTCTGAGTCTCTGTGTCTCTCATCAGTGGGTCTGGGTGTCTCTCTCTGAGTCTCTGTGTGTCTCTGTCTTTTCAGTGTGTCTGGGTGTCTCTCTCTGAGTCTCTGTGTGTCTCTCTCTCATCAGTGGGTCTGGGTGTCTCTCTCTGAGTCTCTGTGTGTCTCACTCTTATCAGTGGGTCTGGGTGTCTCTCTCTGTGTCTCTGTGTCTCTCTCTAATCAGTGGGTCTGGGTGTCTTTCTCTGAGTCTCTGTGTGTCTATCTCTGACCAGTGGGTCTGGGTGTCTCTTTCTGAGTCTATGTGTGTCTCTCTCTCATCAGTGGGTTTGGGTGTCTCTCTCTGAGTCTCTGTGTGTCTCTCTCTCATCAGTGGGTCTGGGTGTCTTTCTCTGAGTCTCTGTGTCTCTCATCAGTGGGTCTGGGTGTCTTTTTGTGTCTCTGTGTCTCTCTCTCTCATCAGTGGGTCTGGGTGTCTCTCTCTGAGTCTCTGTGTGTCTCTCTCTAATCAGTGGGTCTGGGTGTCTCTCTCTCTGAGTCTCTGTGTGTCTCTCTCTCATCACTGGGTCTGGGTGTCTCTCTCTGTGTCTATGTGTCTCTCTCTCTCATCAGTGGGTCTGGGTGTCTCTCTCTGAGTCTCTGTGTCTCTCTCTCTCTGATCAGTGGGTCTGGGTGTCTCTCTCTGAGTCTCTGTGTGTCTCTCTCTAATCAGTGGGTCTGGGTGTCTCTCTCTGTGTCTCTGTGTCTCTCTCATATCAGTGCGTCTGGGTGTCTCTCTTTGAGTCTATCTGTGTCTCTCTCTCTTATCAGTGTGTCTGGGTGTCTCTCTCTGAGTCTCTGTGTGTCTCTCTCTTATCAGTGGGTCTGGGTGTCTCTCTCTGAGTCTCTGTGTGTCTCTCTCTAATCAGTGGGGCTGGGTGTCTCTCTCTGAGTCTCTGTGTGTCTCTCTCATGAGTGGGTCTGGGTGTCTCTCTCTGAGCCTCTGTGTGTCTCTGTCTTTTCAGTGTGTCTGGGTGTCTCTCTCTGAGTCTCTGTGTGTCTCTCTCTCATCAGTGGGTCTGGGTGTCTCTCTCTGTGTCTCTGTGTGTCTCTCTCTTATCAGTGGGTCTGCGTGTCTCTCTCTGTGTCTCTGTGTGTCTCTCTCTTATCAGTGGGTCTTGGTGTCTCTCTCTGAGTCTCAGGGCAATCACGATGGACGTGTCGGAGACACTGGGATAGTCTGAGACACACAGACACACACAGACACACACACAGACACACACAGACACACACACACAGACACACACACAGACACACACACACAGACACACACACACAGACACAGACAGACGCTCTGTCTGTCTCCCTCTACACAGGTGGGGAGTGTCCCAGCCAGCGTGAGGGTTCACTTCTCTCTGCGCTCAGCCGATGCGACAATCTCCTTCATCTGCATCACCCCAGGGACCTCTTGGACGCCACTCAGCTAGAGGTGAGTGGTGGTGCAGTGGTTAGCGCACTGTGTGAATGTGGGGAGTGGTGGTGCAGTGGTTAGCGCACTGTGTGAGTGTGTGAGTGGGGAGTGGTGGTGCAGTGGTTAGCGCACTGTGTGTGTGTGTGGGGAGTGGTGGTTCAGTGGTTAGCGCACTGTGTGTGTGTGTGGGGAGTGGTGGTGCAGTGGTTAGCGCACTGTGTGTGTGAGTGTGGGGAGTGGTGGTGCAGTGGTTAGCGCACTGTGTGTGTGTGTGTGGAGTGGTGGTGCAGTGGTTAGCGCACTGTGGGTGTGTGTGGGGAGTGGTGGTGCAGTGGTTAGCGCACTGTGTGTCTGTGGGGAGTGGTGGTGCAGTGGTTAGCGCACTGTGTGTGAGTGGGGAGTGGTGGTGCAGTGGTTAGCGCACTGTGTGTGAGTGGGGAGTGGTGGTGCAGTGGTTAGCGCACTGTGTGTGTGTGTGGGGGGAGTGGTGGTGCAGTGGTTAGCGCACTGTGTGTGTGTGGAGTGGTGGTGCAGTGGTTAGCGCACTGTGTGTGTGTGTGTGGGGGGAGTGGTGGTGCAGTGGTTAGCGCACTGTGTGTCTGTGGGGAGTGGTGGTGCAGTGGTTAGCGCACTGTGTGAGTGTGTGTGGGGAGTGGTGGTGCAGTGGTTAGCGCGCTGTGTGTGTGTGTGGGGAGTGGTGGTGCAGTGGTTAGCGCACTGTGTGAGTGTGAGTGGGGAGTGGTGGTGCAGTGGTTAGCGCACTGTGTGTGTGTGTGTGTGGGGAGTGGTGGTGCAGTGGTTAGCGCACTGTGTGTCTGTGGGGAGTGGTGGTGCAGTGGTTAGCGCACTGTGTGAGTGTGTGTGGGGAGTGGTGGTGCAGTGGTTAGCGCGCTGTGTGTGTGTGTGGGGAGTGGTGGTTCAGTGGTTAGCGCACTGTGTGTGTGTGTGGGGAGTGGTGGTGCAGTGGTTAGCGCACTGTGTGTGTGAGTGTGGGGAGTGGTGGTGCAGTGGTTAGCGCACTGTGTGTGTGTGTGTGGAGTGGTGGTGCAGTGGTTAGCGCACTGTGGGTGTGTGTGGGGAGTGGTGGTGCAGTGGTTAGCGCACTGTGTGTCTGTGGGGAGTGGTGGTGCAGTGGTTAGCGCACTGTGTGTGAGTGGGGAGTGGTGGTGCAGTGGTTAGCGCACTGTGTGTGAGTGGGGAGTGGTGGTGCAGTGGTTAGCGCACTGTGTGTGTGTGTGGGGGGAGTGGTGGTGCAGTGGTTAGCGCACTGTGTGTGTGTGGAGTGGTGGTGCAGTGGTTAGCGCACTGTGTGTGTGTGTGTGTGGGGAGTGGTGGTGCAGTGGTTAGCGCACTGTGTGTCTGTGGGGAGTGGTGGTGCAGTGGTTAGCGCACTGTGTGAGTGTGTGTGGGGAGTGGTGGTGCAGTGGTTAGCGCGCTGTGTGTGTGTGTGGGGAGTGGTGGTGCAGTGGTTAGCGCACTGTGTGAGTGTGAGTGGGGAGTGGTGGTGCAGTGGTTAGCGCACTGTGTGTGTGTGTGTGTGGGGAGTGGTGGTGCAGTGGTTAGCGCACTGTGTGTCTGTGGGGAGTGGTGGTGCAGTGGTTAGCGCACTGTGTGAGTGTGTGTGGGGAGTGGTGGTGCAGTGGTTAGCGCGCTGTGTGTGTGTGTGGGGAGTGGTGGTGCAGTGGTTAGCGCACTGTGTGAGTGTGAGTGGGGAGTGGTGGTGCAGTGGTTAGCGCACTGTGTGAGTGTGGGGAGTGGTGGTGCAGTGGTTAGCACACTGTGTGAGTGTGGGGAGTGGTGGTGCAGTGGTTAGCGCACTGTGTGAGTGTGTGTGGGGAGTGGTGGTGCAGTGGTTAGCGCACTGTGTGTGTGTGTGGGGAGTGGTGGTGCAGTGGTTAGCGCACTCTGTGTGTGTGTGTGTGTGGGGAGTGGTGGTGCAGTGGTTAGCGCACTGTGTGTGGGGGGAGTGGTGGTGCAGTGGTTAGCGCACTGTGTGAGTGTGGGGAGTGGTGGTGCAGTGGTTAGCGCACTGTGTGTGTGTGTGGGGAGTGGTGGTGCAGTGGTTAGCGCACTGTGTGAGTGTGGGGAGTGGTGGTGCAGTGGTTAGCGCACTGTGTGTTAGTGGGGAGTGGTGGTGCAGTCGTTAGCGCACTGTGTGTGTGTGGGGAGTGGTGGTGCAGTGGTTAGCGCACTGTGTGAGTGTGAGTGGGGAGTGGTGGTGCAGTGGTTAGCGCACTGTGTGAGTGTGGGGTGTGGTGGTGCAGTGGTTAGCGCACTGTGTGAGTGTGGGGAGTGGTGGTGCAGTGGTTAGCACACTGTGTGTGTGAGTGTGGGGAGTGGTGGTGCAGTGGTTAGCGCACTGTGTGAGAGTGAGTGGGGAGTGGTGGTGCAGTGGTTAGCGCACTGTGTATGGGGAGTGGTGGTGCAGTGGTTAGCGCACTGTGTGAGTGTGGGGAGTGGTGGTGCAGTGGTTAGCGCACTTTGTGAGTGTGGGGAGTGGTGGTGCAGTGGTTAGCGCACTGTGTGTGTGTGTGGAGTGGTGGTGCAGTGGTTAGCGCACTGTGTGTGTGTGTGTGGGGAGTGGTGGTGCAGTGGTTAGCGCACTGTGTGTGTGGGGAGTGGTGGTGCAGTGGTTAGCGCACTGTGTGAATGTGGGGAGTGGTGGTGCAGTGGTTAGCGCACTGTGTGTGAGTGGGGAGTGGTGGTGCAGTGGTTAGCGCACTGTGTGTATGGGGAGTGGTGGTGCAGTGGTTAGCGCACTGTGTGAGTGTGGGGAGTGGTGGTGCAGTGGTTAGCGCACTGTGTGTGAGTGGGGAGTGGTGGTGCAGTGGTTAGCGCACTGTGTGTGAGTGGGGAGTGGTGGTGCAGTGGTTAGCGCACTGTGTGAGTGTGGGGAGTGGTGGTGCAGTGGTTAGCGCACTGTGTGTGTGAGTGGGGAGTGGTGGTGCAGTGGTTAGCGCACTGTGTGTGTGTGGGGAGTGGTGGTGCAGTGGTTAGCACACTGTGTGTGTGTGTGTGGGGAGTGGTGGTGCAGTGGTTAGCGCACTGTGTGTGTGTGTGGGGAGTGGTGGTGCAGTGGTTAGCGCACTGTGTGTGTGTGTGGGGAGTGGTGGTGCAGTGGTTAGCGCACTGTGTGAGTGGGGGGAGTGGTGGTGCAGTGGTTAGCGCACTGTGTGTGTGTGTGTGGGGAGTGGTGGTGCAGTGGTTATCGCACTGTGTGTGTGTGTGAGGAGTGGTGGTGCAGTGGTTAGCGCCCTGTGTGAGTGTGAGTGGGGAGTGGTGGTGCAGTGGTTAGCGTACTGTGTGTGTGTGAGTGGGGAGTGGTGGTGCAGTGGTTAGCGCACTGTGTGAGTGTGGAGAGTGGTGGTGCAGTGGTGAGCGCACTGTGTGTGTATCGGGAGTGGTGGTGCAGTGGTTAGCGCACTGTGTGTGTGTGTGGGGAGTGGTGGTGCAGTGGTTAGCGCACTGTGTGTGTGTTAGTAGGGAGTGGTGGTGCAGTGGTTAGCGCACTGTGTGTGTGTGAGAGTGTGGGGAGTGGTGGTGCAGTGGTTAGCGCACTGTGTGTGTGTGTAGGGAGTGGTGGTGCAGTGGTTAGCGCACTGTGTGTGTGTGTGGGGAGTGGTGGTGCAGTGGTTAGCACACTGTGTGTGTGTGTGGGGAGTGGTGGTGCAGTGGTTAGCGCACTGTGTGTGTGTGAGTGGGGAGTGGTGGTGCAGTGGTTAGCGCACTGTGTGTGTGTGTGTGGGGAGTGGTGGTGCAGTGGTTAGCGCACTGTGTGCGTGTGTGTGGGGAGTGGTGGTGCAGTGGTTAGCGCACTGTGTGTGTGTGTGGGGAGTGGTGGTGCAGTGGTTAGCGCACTGTGTGTGTGTGTGTGGGGAGTGGTGGTGCAGTGGTTAGCGCACTGTGTGTGTGTGTGGAGTGGTGGTGCAGTGGTTAGCGCACTGTGTGTGTGTTAGTAGGGAGTGGTGGTGCAGTGGTTAGCGCACTGTGTGTGTGTGTGTGGGGAATGGTGGTGCAGTGGTTAGCGCACTGTGTGTGTGTGGGGAGTGGTGGTGCAGTGGTTAGCGCACTGTGTGTGTGTGAGGAGTGGTGGTGCAGTGGTTAGCGCACTGTGTGTGTGTGTGGTGGTGCAGTGGTTAGCGCACTGTGTGTGTGTGTGGGGAGTGGTGGTGCAGTGGTTAGCGCACTGTGTGTGTGTGAGTGGGGAGTGGTGGTGCAGTGGTTAGCGCACTGTGTGTGTGTGTGTGTAGGGAGTGGTGGTGCAGTGGTTAGCGCACTGTGTGTGTGTGTAGGGAGTGGTGGTGCAGTGGTTAGCGCACTGTGTGTGTGTGTGTGTGGGGAGTGGTGGTGCAGTGGTTAGCGCACTGTGTGTGTGTGTAGGGAGTGGTGGTGCAGTGGTTAGCGCACTGTGTGTGTGTGTAGGGAGTGGTGGTGCAGTGGTTAGCGCACTGTGTGTGTGTGTGTGGGGAGTGGTGGTGCAGTGGTTAGCGCACTGTGTGCGTGTGTGTGGGGAGTGGTGGTGCAGTGGTTAGCGCACTGTGTGTGTGTGTGGGGAGTGGTGGTGCAGTGGTTAGCGCACTGTGTGTGTGTGTGTGGGGAGTGGTGGTGCAGTGGTTAGCGCACTGTGTGTGTGTGTGGAGTGGTGGTGCAGTGGTTAGCGCACTGTGTGTGTGTTAGTAGGGAGTGGTGGTGCAGTGGTTAGCGCACTGTGTGTGTGTGTGTGGGGAATGGTGGTGCAGTGGTTAGCGCACTGTGTGTGTGTGCGTGGGGAGTGGTGGTGCAGTGGTTAGCGCACTGTGTGTGTGTGAGGAGTGGTGGTGCAGTGGTTAGCGCACTGTGTGTGTGTGTGGTGGTGCAGTGGTTAGCGCACTGTGTGTGTGTGTGGGGAGTGGTGGTGCAGTGGTTAGCGCACTGTGTGTGTGTGTGTGAGGAGTGGTGGTGCAGTGGTTAGCGCACTGTGTGTGTGTGTGGAGTGGTGGTGCAGTGGTTAGCGCACTGTGTGTGTGTTAGTAGGGAGTGGTGGTGCAGTGGTTAGCGCACTGTGTGTGTGTGTGTGGGGAATGGTGGTGCAGTGGTTAGCGCACTGTGTGTGTGTGTGTGGGGGGAGTGGTGGTGCAGTGGTTAGCGCACTGTGTGTGTGTGTAGGGAGTAGTGGTGCAGTGGTTAGCGCACTGTGTGTGTGTGTGGGGAGTGGTGGTTAGCGCACTGTGTGTGTGAGTGTGGGGAGTGGTGGTGCAGTGGTTAGCGCACTGTGTGTGTGAGTGGGGAGTGGTGGTGCAGTGGTTAGCGCACTGTGTGTGTGAGAGTGTGGGGAGTGGTGGTGCAGTGGTTAGCGCACTGTGTGTGTGTGTGTGAGGAGTGGTGGTGCAGTGGTTAGCGCACTGTGTGTGTGTGTGGGGAGTGGTGGTGCAGTGGTTAGCGCACTGTGTGTGTGAGTGGGGAGTGGTGGTGCAGTGGTTAGCGCACTGTGTGTGTGAGAGTGTGGGGAGTGGTGGTGCAGTGGTTAGCGCACTGTGTGTGTGTGTGTGAGGAGTGGTGGTGCAGTGGTTAGCGCACTGTGTGTGTGTGTGGGGAGTGGTGGTGCAGTGGTTAGCGCACTGTGTGTGTGTGTGGGGAGTGGTGGTGCAGTGGTTAGCGCAATGTGTGAGTGTGTGTGGAGTGGTGGTGCAGTGGTTATCGCACTGTGTGTGTGTGTGTGTAGGGAGTGGTGGTGCAGTGGTTAGCGCACTGTGTGTGTGTGGGGAGTGGTGGTGCAGTGGTTAGCGCACTGTGTGTGTGTGTGTGGGGAGTGGTGGTGCAGTGGTTAGCGCACTGTGTGTGGGTGTGTGTGGGGAGTGGTGGTGCAGTGGTTAGCGCACTGTGTGTGTGTGTGTAGGGAGTGGTGGTGCAGTGGTTAGCGCACTGTGTGTGTGTGTGTGTAGGGAGTGGTGGTGCAGTGGTTAGCGCACTGTGTGTGTGTGTGTGAGTGGGGAGTGGTGGTGCAGTGGTTAGCGCACTGTGTGTGTGTGGGGAGTGGTGGTGCAGTGGTTAGCGCACTGTGTGTGTGTGTGTGGGGAGTGGTGGTGCAGTGGTTAGCGCACTGTGTGAGAGTGAGTGGGGAGTGGTGGTGCAGTGGTTAGCGCACTGTGTGTGTGTGAGTGTGGGGAGTGGTGGTGCAATGATTAGCGCACTGTGTGTGTGTGTTGTGGGGCTCTCACCCTCCACCCCCTCCCCCCAGGCTGCGGGTGAGGCTGTGGAGCTGTGTGTGGGACAGCTGCTGGAGGCGATGGTGGAGACATCGGCCTGGACAGTCGCTCGACTCTGGCAGCGCTTCGCCCGCGTGGGGCTACCCCGGGGGGCCAGCCGCAGGGCCAGCCCCGGGGTAGCCCCAGGGGCGAGCCCCAAGGCCAGCCCCGGGGTAGCCCCAGGGGCGAGCCCCAAGGCCAGCCCCGGGGCGAGCCCCAGGGCCAGCCCCAGGGTCAGCCCCGGGGTAGCCCCAGGGGCGAGCCCCAAGGCCAGCCCCGGGGTAGCCCCAGGGGCGAGCCCCAAGGCCAGCCCCGGGGCGAGCCCCAGGGCCAGCCCCAGGGTCAGCCCCGGGGTAGCCCCTGGGGCGTCTCTCGCTGCCCCAGGGGCGTCTCTCGCTGCCCCAGGGGCGTCTCTCGCTGCCCCTGTCTTTCAAGATGCCCCAGGGGCGTCTCTCGATGCCCCAGGGGCATCTCTCGCTGCCCCTGTCTCTCAAGATGCCTGAATCACTGAACACTGAACCCCTAACACTGAACTCGTGTCACTGAACACTGAACACGTGTCACTTAACCCGTGTCACTTAACACTGAACACGTGTCACTGAACACTGAACACGTGTCACTTAACCCGTGTCACCTAACACTGAACCACTAACACTGAACCCGTGCCACTTAACCCGTGTCACTTAACCCGTGTCACTTAACACTGAACTCGTGTCACTTAACACTGAACCCGTGCCACCTAACGCGTGTCACTTAACACTGAACCCCTAACACTGAACACGTGTCACTTAACCCATAACACTGAACACGTGTCACTTAACACTGAACACGTGTCACTTAACACTGAACACGTGTCACTGAACCCGTGTCACTTAACACTGAACCCCGAATAAATGTCGACATCACCCCCTGAGTTTTTTTGAATATTTTTTTGTCTCTGTGTAGTTGTGGCTAATGGCCACGAGAGGGCGATAACCATCCAAAGATCCCCCAGGTAGCCTCTAGCAGGCTGCAGGGGGAAGTGCTGTCAGTAGTAGCAGCACCTACACACAGACAAAGATCCCCCGTGTAGCCTCTAGCAGGCTGTAGGGGCAAGTGCTGTGAGTAGTATCAGCACCTACACACAGACAAAGATCCCCCGTGTAGCCTCTAGCAGGCTGTAGGGGCAAGTGCTGTCAGTAGCAGCAGCACCTACACACAGACAAAGATCCCCCGTGTAGCCTCTAGCAGGCTGTACGGGCAAGTGCTGTGAGTAGTATCAGCACCTACACACAGACAAAGATCCCCCAGGTAGCCTCTAGCAGGCTGTAGGGGCAAGTGCTGTGAGTAGTATCAGCACCTACACACAGACAAAGATCCCCCAGGTAGCCTCTAGCAGGCTGTAGGGGCAAGTGCTGTCAGTAGTAGCAGCACCTACACACAGACAAAGATCCCCCGTGTAACCTCTAGCAGGCTGTAGGGGCAAGTGCTGTTAGTAGTAGCGAGTAGCAGCACCTACACACAGACAAAGATCCCCCGTGTAGCCTCTAGCAGGCTGTAGGGGCAAGTGCTGTCAGTTGTAGCGAGTAGCAGCACCTACACACGGACAAAGATCCCCCGTGTAGCCTCTAGCAGGCTGTAGGGGCAAGTGCTGTTCGCGAGTAGCAGCACCTACACACAGACAAAGATCCCCCAGGTAGCCTCTAGCAGGCTGTAGGGGCAAGTGCTGTTAGTCATTTCACCTATTCACAGACCGCAGAATCGGTTCAGATAATCGCCACTGATGTTGGTCGTGAGCGGGAATCGAACTCGGGCCTCTAGGATGTCGAGCGGTGCGCTAACCGCTGCACCACCGCTCCCCACAGAGACAAAGACAAAGGCGGCCCGTATAGCCTTGACGGAAGTTTGGGGCATGTACACTCAGAGACACTGACACACTCACTCAGACACTCACTCACTCAGACACTCACTCACTCATTTACTCACTCACTCAACAACTCACTCACTCAGTCACTCACTCATTTACTCACTCACTCAGTCACTCACCCACTCACTCACTCACTCACCCACTCACTCACTCATTCACCCACTCACTCAGTCACCCAATCACTCACTCACCCACTCACTCACTCATTTACTAACTTACTCACTCACCCAGTCAGTCTCTCATTCACTCACTCACTCACCCGCTCACTCACCCACTCACTCACCCACTCACTCACTCACCCACTCACTCACTCACCCGCTCACTCACCCACTCACTCACCCACTCACTCGCTCACCCGCTCACTCACCCACTCACCCACTCACTCACTCACCCACTCAATCACTCACCCACTCACTCACTCACCTACTCACTCACTCACTCAGACACTCACCCTCTCACTCACTCATTTACTCACTCACTCACTCACCAACTCACTCATTCACTCACTCAATCACTCACCCACTCACTCAGTCACCCACTCACTCACTCACTCACCCACTCACTCACTCACTCACCCACTCACTCACCCACTCACTCACTCACTCACCCACTCACTCACTCACTCACTCACCCACTCACTCACTCAACAACTCATTTACTCACTCACTCACCCACTCAGTCACTCACCCACTCACTCGCCCACTCACTCAACCACTCACTCACCCACTCACTCACCCACTCACTCACTCAGTCACTCACTCAGTCACTCACTCACTCACTCATTTACTAACTTACTCACTCACCCAGTCAGTCTCTCATTCACTCACTCACTCACCCACTCACTCACCCACTCACTCAGACACTCACTCACTCAACAACTCACTCATTTACTCACTCACTCAGTCACTCACCCACTCACTCACTCATTTACTAACTTACTCACTCACCCAGTCAGTCTCTCATTCACTCACTCACTCACCCACTCACTCACTCACTCACCCACTCACTCACTCACTCCCTCATTCACTCACTCACTCAGCCAATCACTCACTCAACCACTAATTCACCCACTCAGTCGCTCATTCACCCACTCACTCACTAACTCACCCACTCACTCACTCACCCACTCACTCATTCACTCACTCACTCACTAACTCACCCACTCACTCACTCACCCACTCACTCACTCACTCACCCACTCACCCACTCACTCACCCACTCACTCACTCACTCACCCACTCACTCACTCACTCGCTCACTCACCCGCTCACTCACCCACTCACTCACCCACTCACTCACCCACTCACTCACTCACTCACCCACTCACTCACCCACTCACCCACTCACTCACCCACTCACTCACTCACCCACCCACTCACCCACCCACTCACTCACCCACTCACCCACCCACTCACTCACCCACTCACCCACCCACTCACTCACTCATCCACCCACTCACTCGCTCACTCACTCACTCATCCACCCACTAACTCGCTCACTCACTCACTCACCCACCCACTCACCCACCCACTCACTCACCCACTCACCCACCCACTCACTCACTCACCCACCCACTCACTCGCTCACTCACCCACCCACTCGCTCACTCACTCACCCACCCACTCACCCACTCACTCACCCACTCACTCACTCACCCACCCACTCACCCACCCACTCACTCACCCACTCACCCACTCACTCACCCACTCACTCACTCACTCACCCACTCACTCACCCACTCACTCACCCACTCACTCAACCACTCACCCCACTCCCCCCCCACGTGACACGATGCCCTTATCTGACGTGACACGATGCCCTTATCTGATCGCTGTCAGAAGTTGCCACGTGACGCTGACGTTTGAAGGTGTGGGGAGTGGTGGTGCAGTGGTTAGCGCACTGTGTGTGTGGGGAGCGGTGGTGCAGTGGTTAGCGCACTGTGTGTGTGGGGAGCGGTGGTGCAGTGGTTAGCGCACTGTGTGTGTGTGTGTGGGGAGCGGTGGTGCAGTGGTTAGCGCACTCTGTGTGTGTGTGGGGAGTGGTGGTGCAGTGGTTAGCGCACTGTGTGTGTGTGAATGGGGAGTGGTGGTGCAGTGGTTAGCGCACTGTGTGTGTCTGGTCTACCTGGAGGAGCTTTGTGTCTGAGTGGATGAGTGAGTGGGTGATGGAGTGAGTGAGTGGGTGAGTGAGTAAAAGTGTGTAGGAGTGAGTGGGTGAGTGAATCAGTGGGTGGGTGAGTGAGTGGGTGAATGAGTGACTGGGTGAGTGAGTGAGTGGGTCAGTGAATGAGTAGGTGAACGAGTGAGTGGGTGGGTGAGTGAGTGGCTGGTTGAGTGGGTGAGTGGGTGAGTGAGTAAGTGGGTGGGTGAGTGTGTGAGTGTGTGTGTGAATGGCTGAGTGAATTAGTGGGTGAATGGCTGAGTGAGTGGGTGGATGGCTGAGTGAGTGAGTGGGTGAATGGCTGAGTGAGTGGGTGGGTGAATGGCTGAGTGATTGGGTGAATGGCTGAGTGAGTGAGTGGGTGAATGGCTGAGTGAGTGGGTGGGTGACTGGCTGAGTGAGTGGGTGAATGGCTGACTGAGTGAGTGGGTGAATAGCTGAGTGAGTGAGTGGGTGAATGGCTGAGTGAGTGAGTGGGTGAATGGCTGAGTGAATGAGTGAGTGGGTGGATGGCTGAGTGAGTGGGTGGGTGACTGGATGAGTGAGTGGGTGAATGGCTGAGTGAGTGAGTGAATGGCTGACTGAGTGAGTGGGTGAATGGCTGAGTGAGTGAGTGGGTGAATGGCTGAGTGAGTGAGTGGGTGAATGGCTGAGTGAGTGAGTGGGTGAATGGCTGAGTGAGTGGGTGGGTGAATGGCTGAGTGAGTGAGTGGGTGAATGGCTGAGTGAGTTAGTGGGTGAATGGCTGAGTGAGTGGGTGGGTGAATGGCTGAGTGAGTGAGTGGGTGAATGGCTGAGTGAGTGGGTGGGTGAATGGCTGAGTGAGTGGGTGAATGGCTGAGTGAGTGGGTGAATGGCTGAGTGAGTGAGTGGGTGAATGGCTGAGTGAGTGGGTGAATAGCTGAGTGATTTAGTGGGTGAATGGCTGAGTGAGTGAGTGGGTGAATGGCTGACTGAGTGAGTGGGTGAATGGCTGAGTGAATGAGTGGGTGAATGGCTGAGTGAGTGGGTGGGTGAATGGCTGAGTGAGTGAGTGGAGGAATGGCTGAGTGGGTGGGTGAATGGCTGAGTGAGTGGGTGAATGGCTGAGTGAGTGAGTGGGTGAATGGCTGAGTGAGTGAGTGGATGAATGGCTGAGTGGGTGAGTGGGTGAATGGCTGAGTGAGTGAGTGGATGTATGGCTGAGTGAGTGGATGAATGGCTGAGTGGGTGGGTGAATGGCTGAGTGAGTGGGTGAATGGCTGAGTGAGTTAGTGGGTGAATGGCTGAGTGAGTGAGTGGGTGAATGGCTGAGTGGGTGAGTGGGTGAATGCCTGAGTGAGTGATTGGGTGAATGGCTGAGTGAGTGAGTGAATAGCTGAGTGAGTGATTGCGTGAATAGCTGAGTGAGTGATTGGGTGAATGGCTGAGTGAATGAGTGGGTGAATGGCTGAGTGAGTGGGTGAATGGCTGAGTGAGTGGGTGAATGGCTGAGTGAGTGGGTGAATGGCTGAGTGATTGGGTGAATGGCTGAGTGAGTGATTGGGTGAATAGCTCAGTGAGTGAGTGGGTGAATGGCTGAGTGAAGGAGTGGGTGAATAGCTGAGTGAGTGATTGGGTGAATCACTGAGTGAGTGAGTGGGTGAATGGCTGAGTGAGTGATTGGGTGAATGGCTGAGTGAGTGGGTGTGTAAAATGCTCACAGCACTTGCCCCCACAGCCCTGTGTGTTTGCGTGTGGCCTACCTGGGGGACCTTTGTTAGGGGGGGCCGGGGTGATAAGGCAGCCCTTTCCCTCCCCCCCATCCCTTCCGAGATGACTAATTAATTAATAAATTAGCTAATTAATTATTTAACTCGTCACCACCACCAGTGACGAGTTATCCGAACCGCTCCATTCACCTTCCCTAGGTGGTCAACTCCTAACAGCACTTGCCCCTACAGCCTGCTAGAGGCTACACGGGGGATCTTTGTCTGTGTGTAGGTGCTGCTACTACTGACAGCACTTGCCCCTACAGCCTGCTAGAGGCTACACGGGGGATCTTTGTCTGTGTGTAGGTGCTGATACTCGCTACTACTGACAGCACTTGCCCCTACAGCCTGCTAGAGGCTACACGGGGGATCTTTGTCTGTGTGTAGATGCTGCTACTACTAACAGCACTTGCCCCTACAGCCTGCAAGAGGCTACACGGGGGATCTTTGTCTGTGTGTAGGTGCTGCTACTCGCTACTACTGACAGCACTTGCCCCTACAGCCTGCTAGAGGCTACACGGGGGATCTTTGTCTGTGTGTAGGTGCTGCTACCACTGACAGCACTTGCCCCTACAGCCTGCTAGAGGCTACACGGGGGATCTTTGTCTGTGTGTAGGTGCTGCTACTCGCTACTATTAACAGCACTTGCCCCTACAGCCTGCTGGAGGCTACACGGGGGATCTTTGTCTGTGTGTAGGTGCTGCTACTCCTAACAGCACTTGCCCCTACAGCCTGCCAGAGGCTACACGGGAGATCTTTGTCTGTGTGTAGGTGCTGCTACTCGCTACTACTGACAGCACTTGCCCCTACAGCCTGCTAGAGGCTACACGGGGGATCTTTGTCTGTGTGTAGGTGCTGCTACTACTGACAGCACTTGCCCCTACAGCCTGCTAGAGGCTACACGGGGGATCTTTGTCTGTGTGTAGGTGCTGCTACTACTGACAGCACTTGCCCCTACAGCCTGTTACAGGCTACACGGGGGATCTTTGTCTGTGTGTAGGTGCTGCTACTCGCTACCACTGACAGCACTTGCCCCTACAGCCTGCTAGAGGCTACACGGGGGACCTTTGTGTTTGTTTGGTGGTGTTGGTGGTGGTTGTGGTGGTGATTGTGGTGGTAGTGATAGTGGTGAAAGTGTAGTTGTCGAAGTTGTGGTAGTTGTGGTAGTTGTTGTGGTGGTGTTGTGGTGGTAGTGGTGGTGGTGGTAGTGGTTGTGGTGGTGGTTGTGGTTGTTGTTGTGGTGGTGGTAGTTGTGGTGTTGTGGTGCTGGTAGTAGTTGTGGTAGTTGTGGTGGTTGTGGTGATAGTTGTGGTAGCTGTGGTGGTGGTGTTTCCGTAGTAGTTGTGGCGGTAATTTTGTGGTGTTGTGGTGGTGGTGGTAGTAGTTGTGGTGGTGGTGTCGTGGTGGTTGTGGTAGTGTTGTGGCGGTAGTGTTGGTGTGGTGGTGGTGGTAGTAGTTGTGGTGGTGGTGTTGTGGTGGTTGTGGTGGTGTTGTGGTGGTGGTAATGGTGGTGTGGTGGTGGTAGTAGTAGTTGTGGTAGTAGTTGTGGTGTTGTGGTGGTTGTGGTGGTGTTGTGGTGGTGGTAGTGGTGGTGTGGTGGTGGTAGTAGTGGTTGTGGTAGTAGTTGTGGTGGTGGTGTTGTGGTGGTTGTCGTAGTAATTGTGGTGGTAGTTTTGGTAATTGTGGTGGTGTTGTTGTGGTGGTGGCGGTAGTAGTTGTGGTCGTGGTGGTGGTCGTGGTGGTGGTAGTTGCTGTGGTTGTAGTGTAGTCGTGGTAGTGTTGTGGTGGTGTTGTGGTGGTGTTGTGATGGTAATGGTAGTAGTTGTGGTGGTAGTTGTGGTAATTGTGGTGGTGGTGTTGTGATGGTTGTGGTGGTAGTTGTGGTGGTAGTTGTGGTAATTGTGGTGGTGGTGGTTGTGATGGTGGTGGTAGTAGTTGTGGTGGTAGTTGTGGTAATTGTGGTGGTGGTGTTGTGATGGTGGTGGTAGTAGTTGTGGTGGTAGTTGTGGTAATTGTTGTGGTGGTGGTTGTGATGGTGGTGGTAGTAGTTGTGGTGGTAGTTGTGGTAATTGTGGTGGTGGTGGTTGTGATGGTGGTGGTAGTAGTTGTGGTGGTAGTTGTAGTAATTGTGGTGGTGGTGGTTGTGATGGTGGTGGTAGTAGTTGTGGTGGTAGTTGTGGTAATTTTGGTGGTGGTGGTTGTGATGGTGGTGGTAGTAGTTGTGGTGTGGTTGTGGTAATTGTGGGAATTGTGGTGGATGGTGAAGGTGGTGGTAGTAGTAGTGGTGGTGTAGTGTGGTAGTTGTGTGGTATTTTGTGGTGGTGTGTGGTAGTAGTGGTGGTGGTAGTTGTGGTGGTGGTGGTGGTGTGGTGGTGTTTGTGATTGTGGTGTGATTGTGTGTGTAGTTGTGGTGGTAGTTGTGGTAAATTGTGTGGATGGTGGTTGGTGATGGTGTGTTGTGGTGTAGTTGTGGTGGGTGGGTGTGGTGGTGGTGTGTGGTGGTGGTGTGTGGTGGTGTGGTGGGGGGTGGTGGTGTGGTGGTGGTTTGTGGTGGTGGTGGTGATGGTGGTGATGGGTGGTGGGGTGGTTTGATGGTGTGGTGGGTGGGTGGTGGTGGGTGTGGTGGTAGTGTGGTGTGTGTGGTGGTGGTGGTGGTGGTGGTGGGGTGGTGGTGATGTGGTGGGTGGTGGTGGGTGGTGGTGGTGGTGGTAGGTGTGGTGTTATTTTTGGTGGTGGTGGTGGTGGTGGGTGGGGGGTTGGTTGGTGTCGAATTCGGGGAATCCGTGGCAGTTGAAGTGGAGTAGCGATAAAGCCTCTACACGTAGCTACATGGAGAACACGTGGTGGTGGTGGTGGTGATGTGGTGTGGTGGTGATGTGGTGTGGTGGTGGTGTAGTGATGTGGTAGTGGTGGTGGTGTAGTTGTGTGGTGGTGATGTGGTGTGGTGGTGGTGTAGTGGTGGTGGTGTAGTGGTGGTGGTGGTGTAGTTGTGTGGTGGTGGTGGTGGTAGTGATTCGTGCGGTGATGGTAATGGTGGTTGAGGAAGAGGAGAATTTGGTGACTATGTTGTTACGTCATCGCCTCCACCACCTCCACCACCTCCACCACCACCTCCACCTCCACCACCACCTCCTCCACCACCACCACTACACCACCACCACCACCCAACCACCACACCACCACCACACCACCACTACACCACCACCACCCCACCACCACACAACTACACCACCACCACTACACCACCACTACCACACAACTACACCACCACCACTACACCACCACTACCACACAACTACACCACCACCACCACACCACCACATCACCACCACCACCACCACGTGTTCTCCATGTAGCTACGTGTAGAGGCTTTATCGCTACTCCACTTCAACTGCCACGGATTCCCCGAATTCCGAACGGGACACGCGCGGTCTGAAACCACCACAACTACCACCACAACTACCACCACAACTACCACCACAACCACCACCACCATCACAACCACCACCACCACAACTACCACCACAACTACTACCACCACCATCACAACACCACCACCACAATTACCACAACTACTACCACAACTACGACCACCACCACCATCACAACACCACCACCACAATTACCACAACTACCACCACAACTACCACCACCACCATCACAACACCACCACCACCACAATTACCACAACTACCACCACAACTACTACCACCACCATCACAACCACCACCACCACAATTACCACAACTACTACCACAACTACTACCACCACCACCATCACAACACCACCACCACAATTACCACAACTACTACCACAACTACGACCACCACCACCACCATCACAACACCACCACCACAATTACCACAACTACCACCACAACTACGACCACCACCACCATCACAACACCACCACCACAATTACCACAACTACCACCACAACTACCACCACCACCAATCACAACACCACCACCACCACAATTACCACAACTACCACCACAACTACTACCACCACCATCACAACCACCACCACCACAATTACCACAACTACTACCACAACTACGACCACCACCACCACCATCACAACACCACCACCATAATTACCACAACTACCACCACAACTACTACCACCACCACCATCACAACACCACCACCACCACAATTACCACCACTACCACCACAACTACCACGACTACTCAACAACCACAGCCATTGCCACCACCACAACTACCACCACAACTACTACCACCACCATCACAACCACCACCACCACCATCACAACACCACCACCACAATTACCACAACTACCACCACAACTACTACCACCACCATCACAACACCACCACCACAATTACCACAACTACCACCACAACTACCACGACTACTCAACAACCACAGCTATTACCACCACCACAACTACTTCCACAACTACTACCACAACTACACCACTACACTACCTCGTCTAACACAACTAACCACCACCAGAGATGCTGGGTTCGAGCCCTGGTTGTGGGTGTCTCTCTCTGTGTCTCTCTGACTCAGGATGTCCTCAATGGCCGTGCCAGAGACATTGAGACGCTGGGTTCGAGCCCTGGGTCTGGGTGTCTCTCTCTCTCTCTCAGGGTGTGCTCAATGGCTGTGTTAGAGACATTGAGATTCTGGGTTAGAGCCCTGAGTCTGGGTGTCTCTCTCTCTCAGGGTGTCCTCAATGGCCATGTCAGAGACATTGAGATTCTGGGTTCAAGCCCTGGGTCTGGGTGTCTCTCTCTCCCTCTCTCAGGGTGTCCTCAATGGCCGTGTCAGAGACATTTAGAGGCTGGGTTCAATCCCTGGGTCTGGGTGTCTCTCTCTCTCTCAGGGTGTTCTCAATGGCCCCGTCAAAGACATTGAGACGCTGGGTTCAATCCCTGGGTCTGGGTGTCTCTCTCTCTCTCTGGGTGTCCTCAATGGCCGTGTCAGAGACATTGAGATGCTGGGTTCGAGCCCTGGGTCTGGGTGTCTCTCTCTCTCTCTCTCAGCGTGTCCTCAATGTCCGTGTCAGAGACATTGAGAATCTGAGTTCGAGCCCTGGGTCTGGGTGTCTCTCAATCTCTCAAGGTGTGCTCAATGGCCTTGTCAGAGACATTGAGATGCTGGGTTCGAGCCCTGGGTCTGGGTGTGTCTCTCTCTCTCTCAGGGCGTCCTCAATGGCCATGTCAGAGACATTGAGACTCTGGGTTCGAGCCCTGGGTCTGGGTGTCTCTCTCTCTCAGGGTGTCCTCAATGGCCGTGTCAGAGACATTTAGATGCTGGGTTCAATCCCTGGGTCTGGGTGTCTCTCCCTCTCTCAGGGTGTCCTTAATGGCCATGTCAGAAACGTTGAGACGCTGGGTTCAATCCCTGGGTCTGGGTGTCTCTCTCTCTCTCAGGGTGTCCTCAATGGCCGTGTCAGAGACATTCAGATGCTGGGTTCGAGCCCTGGGTCTGGGTGTCTCTCTCTCTCTCAGGGTGTCTTCAATGGCCATGTCAGAGACATTGAGAAGCTGGGTTCGAGCCCTGGGTCTGGGTGTGTCTCTCTCTCTCAGGGTGTCCTCAATGGCCATATCAGAGACATTGAGATGCTGGGTTCGAGCCCTGGGTCTGGGTGTCTCTCTCTCTCAGGGTGTCCTCAATGGCCGTGTCAGAGACATTTAGAGGCTGGGTTCGAGCCCTGGGTCTGGGTGTCTCTCTCTCTCTCTCTCAGGGTGTCCTCAATGGCCGTGTCAGAGACATTGAGATGCTGGGTTCGAGCCCTGGGTCTAGGTGTCTCTCTCTCTCTCAGGGTGTCCTCAATGGCCGTGTCAGAGACATTGAGAATCTGGGTTCGAGCCCTGGGTCTGGGTGTCTCTCTCTCTCAGGGTGTCCTCAATGGCCTTGTCAAAGACATTGAGACGCTGGGTTCGAGCCCTGGGTCTGGGTGTCTCTCTCTCTCTCTTTCTCAGGGTGTCCTCAATAGCCCTGTCAGAGACATTTAGAGGCTGGGTTCAATCCCTGGGTCTGGGTGTCTCTCAATCTCTCAAGGTGTGCTCAATGGCCATGTCAAAGACATTGAGATTCTGGGTTCGAGCCCTGGGTCTGGGTGAGTCTCTCTCTCTCAGGGTGTCCTCAATGGCCATGTCAGAGACATTGAGATGCTGGGTTTGAGCCCTGGGTCTGGGTGTCTCTCTCTCTTTCTCAGGGTGTCCTCAATGGCCGTGTCAGAGACATTGAGACTCTGGGTTCGAGCCCTGGGTCTAGGTGTCTCTCTCTCTCTCAGGGTGTCCTCAATGGCCGTGTCAGAGACATTGAGAATCTGGGTTTGAGCCCTGGGTCTGGGTGTCTCTCTCTCTTTCTCAGGGTGTCCTCAATGGCCGTGTCAGAGACATTGAGAATCTGGGTTCGAGCCCTGTGTCTGGGTGTCTCTCTCTCTTTCTCAGGGTATCCTCAATGGCCGTGTCAGAGACATTCAGATGCTGGGTTCAATCCCTGGGTCTGGGTGTCTCTCTCTCTTTCTCAGGGTGTCCTCAATAGCCCTGTCAGAGACATTTAGAGGCTGGGTTCAATCCCTGGGTCTGGGTGTCTCTCTCTCTCTCAAGGTGTGCTCAATGGCCTTGTCAGAGACATTGAGATGCTGGGTTCGAGCCCTGGGTCTGGGTGTGTCTCTCTCTCTCAGGGTGTGCTCAATGGCCATGTCAAAGACATTGAGATGCTGGGTTCGAGCCCTGGGTCTGGGTGTCTCTCTCTCTCAGGGTGTCCTCAATGGCCGTGTCAGAGACATTGAGACTCTGGGTTCGAGCCCTGGGTCTGGGTGTGTCTCTCTCTCTCTCAGGGCGTCCTCAATGGCCGTGTCAGAGACATTGAGAATCTGGGTTCGAGCCCTGGGTCTGGGTGTGTCTCTCTCTCAGGGCGTCCTCAATGGCCATGTCAGAGACATTGAGATGCTGGGTTCGAGCCCTGGGTCTGGGTGTCTCTCTCTCTCAGGGTGTCCTCAATGGCCTTGTCAGAGACATTGAGATGCTGGGTTCGAGCCCTGGATCTGGGTGTCTCTCTCTCTCAGGGTGTCCTCAATGTCCGTGTTAGAGACATTGAGATTCTGGGTTCAAGCCCTGGGTCTGGGTGTCTCTCTCTCCCTCTCTCAGGGTGTCCTCAATGGCCGTGTCAGAGACATTTAGAGGCTGGGTTCAATCCCTGGGTCTGGGTGTCTCTCTCTCTCTCAGGGTGTCCTCAATGGCCCCGTCAAAGACATTGAGACGCTGGGTTCAATCCCTGGGTCTGGGTGTCTCTCTCTCTCTCAAGGTGTGCTCAATGGCCGTGTCAGAGACATTGAGATGCTGGGTTCGAGCCCTGGGTCTGGGTGTCTCTCTCTCTCTCTCTCAGGGTGTCCTCAATGGCCGTGTCAGAGACATTGAGAATCTGGGTTCGAGCCCTGGGTCTGGGTGTCTCTCTCTCTCTGGGTGTGCTCAATGACCGTGTCAGAGACATTGAGATGCTGGGTTCGAGCCCTGGGTCTGGGTGTCTCTCTCTCTTTCTCAGGGTGTCCTCAATAGCCCTGTCAGAGACATTTAGATGCTGGGTTCAATCCCTGGGTCTGGGTGTCTCTCAATCTCTCAAGGTGTGCTCAATGGCCTTGTCAGAGACATTGAGATGCTGGGTTCGAGCCCTGGGTCTGGGTGTGTCTCTCTCTCTCAGGGTGTCCTCAATGGCCATGTCAGAGACATTGAGATGCTGGGTTCGAGCCCTGTCTGGGTGTCTCTCTCTCTCTCTATCAGGGTGTCCTCAATGGCCTTGTCAAAGGCATTGAGATGCTGGGTTCAATCCCTGGGTCTGGGTGTCTCTCTCTCTCAGGGTGTCCTCAATGGCCTTGTCAGAGACATTGAGACGCTGGGTTCAATCCCTGGGTCTGGGTGTCTCTCTCTCTCTCTCAGGGTGTCCTCAATGGACGTGTCAAAGACATTGAGAATCTGGGTTCGAGCCCTTGGGTCTGGACATCTCTCAGCGGTGGAGGAGGTGCGATTGGAGTTGTAGCCGGGGCGGTATGGGTTTGGTGGTTGAATTGTGCGTGGGGTTGCCCGTGGCAACACCCGTCACAACAACCTTCATCCGTTACACAACGGGGCTGATTTTAAAACAACGCAAGGTTAGTCAATTATTCAAAAATGCCACGGTGAACGTCTCCCGGGGCCTAGCGGTAGGCAGTGCATGGGGGGGTTTAAGGTTTAATCCTCCAGGCCCCAGGTCTGTCTTTGTCTCTGTACCAACGCTAGACGTTGCCATCGCTGGCCAAGCCATCGGCGATGCCACTCGCTCCCACAGGGGCTCAGTGTTGATCGCTGCGGGTATACGGAGTCAGACTAAGGCTCACTCCCGTAGGGTTCAGTGTCGATCACTGGGGGGCTCACAGAGCCAGACTAAAGCTCACTCCCATAGTGTTCAGTGTCGATCGCTGTGACTCACAGAGCCAGACTAAGGCTCACTCACACAGGGTTCAGTGTTGATCACTGGGGGGCTCACAGAGCCAGACTAAGGCTCACTCCCGTAGGGTTCAGTGTTGATCACTGGGGGTTTACAGAGCCAGACTAAGGCTCACTCCCATAGGGTTCAGTGTTGATCACTGGGGTGCTCACAGAGCCAGACTAAGGCTCACTCCCAGAGGGTTCAGTGGTAATCACTGGGGGTTTACAGAGCCAGACTAAGGCTCACTCCCATAGGGTTCAGTGTTGATCACGGGGGGCTCACAGAGCCAGACTAAGGCTCACTCACACAGGGTTCAGTGTTAATCGCTGTGACTCACAGAGCCAGACTAAGGCTCACTCCCACAGGGTTCTGTGTTGATCACTGTAACTCACAGAGCCAGACTAAGGCTCACTCCCACAGGGTTCAGTGTTGATCGCTGTGACTCACAGAGCCAGACTAAGGCTCAATCCCACAGGGTTCAGTGTTGATCACTGGGGGCTCACAGAGCCAGACTAAGGCTCACTCCCACAGGGTTCAGTGTTGATCACTGGGGGCTCAAAGAGCCACACTAAGGCTCACTCCCACAGGGTTCAGTCTTGATCACTGGGGACTCACAGAGCCAGACTAAGGCTCACTCCCACAGGGTTCAGTGTGATCACTTGGACTCACAGAGCCAGACTAAGGCTCACTCCCATAGGGTTCAGTCTTGATCACTGGGGACTCACAGAGCCAGACTAAGGCTCACTCACACATGGTTCAGTGTTAATCACTGGGGGCTCACAGAGCCAGACTAAGGCTCACTCCCATAGGGTTCAGTCTTGATCACTGGGGTGCTCACAGAGCCAGACTAAGGCTCACTCCCCCCAGGGTTCAGTGTTGATCACTGGGGGCTCACAGAGCCAGACTAAGGCTCACTCACACAGGGTTCAGTGTTAATCACTGGGGGCTCACAGAGCCAGACTACGGCTCACTCCCATAGGGTTCAGTGTTAATCGCTGTGACTCACAGAGCCAGACTAAGGCTCACTCACACATGGTTAGTGTTGATCACTGGGGGCTCACAGAGCCAGACTATGGCTCACTCCCTCAGGGTTCAATGTTGACCACTGGGGGCTCACAGAGCCAAACTAAGGCTCACTCCCACAGGGTTCAGTGTTAATCGCTGTGACTCACAGAGCCAGACTAAGGCTCACTCCCACAGGGTTCAGTGTTGATCACTGGGGGGCTCACAGAGCCAGACTAAGGCTCACTCCCGTAGGGTTCAGTGTTGATCACGGGGGGGCTTACAGAGCCAGACTAAGGCTCACTCCCATAGAGTTCAGTGTTAATCGCTGTGACTCACAGAGCCAGAGTAAGGCTCACTCCCATAGGGTTCAGTGTTAATCGCTGTGACTCACAGAGCCAGACTAAGGCTCACTCCCACAGTGTTCAGTGTTAATCGCTGTGACTCACAGAGCCAGACTAAGGCTCACTCCCATCGGGTTCAGTGTTGATCACTGGGGGCTCACAGAGCCAGACTAAGGCTCACTCCCATAGTGTTCATTGTTAATCGCTGTGACTCACAGAGCCAGACTAAGGCTCACTCCCGTAGGGTTCAGTCTTGATCACTGGGGGCTCACAGAGCCAAACTAAGGCTCACTCCCACAGGGTTCAGTGTTAATCGCTGTGACTCACAGAGCCAGACTAAGGCTCACTCCCATAGGGTTCAGTGTTGACCACCGGGGGCTCACCCAGCCAAACTAAGGCTCACTCCCATAGGGTTCAATGTTGACCACCTGGGGCTCACAGAACCAGACGAAGGCTCACTCCCACAGGGTTCAGTGTTAATCACTGGGGGCTCACAGAGCCAGACTAAGGCTCACTCCCATAGGGTTCAGTGTTAATCACTGGAGGCTCACAGAGCCAGACTAAGGCTCACTCCCACAGGGTTCAGTGTTGATCACTGGGGGCTCTATGTGTCTCCAAGGGTCTGGGTGCCTATGGGTCTCTGTGGATCTCTGTGGTTCTGGGTGTCTATGGGTCTCTGTGGGGCTCTATGAGTCACTATGGGTCTGGGTGGCTCTAATCTATGGGTCTCTATGGGTCTGGGTGTCTGTGAGTCTCTATGGGTATTGGTGTCTATGTGTCTCCTTGTTGTGGGTCTCTGTGAGTCTCTATGCATCTCTGTGGGTATCTGTGGGTCTCTGTGGGTCTCTAGGGGTCTTGGTGTCTGTGGGTTTCTGTGGGGCTCTTTGAGTCTCTATGGGTCTGGGTGTCTATGGGTCTCTGCGAGTCTCTATGGGTCTGGGTGTCTCTAAACTATGGGTCTATATGGGTCTGGGTGTCTGTGCGTCTCTGTGGGGCTCTGTGAGTCTCTATGTGTCTGGGTATCTGTGGGACTCTGTGAGGCTCTATGGGTCTCGGTGTCTGTGAGTCTCTGTGAGGTTCTGTGAGTCTCTATGGGTATCGGTGTCTATGGGTCTCTGTGGGGCTCTGAGGGTCTGGGTCTCTGCGAACCTCTGTGGGACTGTGTAGGTCTGGGTGTCTTTAATCTATGGGTGTCTGTGGGTCTCTGTGTGTCTGGGTGTCTGTGGGTCTCTGTGGGGTTCTGTGAGTCTCTATGGGTCTGAGTGTCTCTGTGGGTCTCTGTGGGTCTCTATGGGTCTGGGTGTCTATGGGTCTCTGTGTGTCTCTATGGGTCTGGGTGTCTGTGGGTCTCTGTGTGTCTCTATGGGTCTGGGTGTCTATGGGTCTCTGTGAGTCTCTATGGGTCTGGGTGTCTATGGGTCTCTGTGGGGCTCTGAGGGTCTGGGTCTCTGCGAACCTCTGTGGGACTGTGTAGGTCTGGATGTCTTTAATCTATGGGTGTCTGTGGGTCTCTGTGTGTCTCTATGGGTCTGGGTGTCTGTGGGTCTCTGTGTGTCTCTATGGGTCTGGGTGTCTATGGGTCTCTATGAGTCTCTATGAATCTGGGTGTCTGTGGGTCTCTGTGGGTCTCTATGGGTCTGGGTGTCTATGGGTCTATGAGTCTCTATGGGTCTGGGTGTCTATGGGTCTCTGTGCGTCTCTATGAGTCTGGGTGTCTATGGGTCTCTATGGGTCTGGGTGTCTATGGGTCTCTATGGGTCTAGGTGTCTGTGTGTCTCTGTGGGTCTCTATTGGTCTGGGTGTCTATGGGTCTCTGTGCGTCTCTATGGGTCTGGGTGTCTGTGGGTCTCTATGGGTCTCGGTGTCTATGGGTCTCTGTGCGTCTCTGTGGGTCTCTATGGGTCTGGGTGTTTGTGGGTCTCTGTGGGTCTCTATGGGTCTGGGTGTCTATGGGTCTATGAGTCTCTATGGGTCTGGGTGTCTATGGGTCTATGAGTCTCTATGGGTCTGGGTGTCTATGGGTCTCTGTGGGTCTCTATGGGTCTGGGTGTCTGTGGGTCTCTATGGGTCTGGGTGTCTGTGTGTCTCTGTGGGTCTCTATGGGTCTGGGTGTCTATGGGTCTCTGTGGATCTCTATGGGTCTGGGTGTCTGTGGGTCTCTATGGGTCTGGGTGTCTGTGTGTCTCTGTGGGTCTCTATGGGTCTGTGTGTCTATGGGTCTCTGTGGGTCTCTATGGGTCTGGGTGTCTATGGGTCTCTGTGGATCTCTATGGGTCTGGGTGTCTGTGGGTCTCTATGGGTCTCTATGGGTCTGGGTCTCTGTGGGTCTCTATGGGTCTGGGTGTCTATGGGTCTCTGTGAGTCTCTATGGGTCTGGGTGTCTATGGGTCTCTGTGAGTCTCTATGGGTCTGGGTGTCTATGGGTCTCTCTGAGTCTCTATGGGTCTGGGTGTCTGTGGGTCTCTATGGGTCTGGGTGTCTATGGGTCTCTATGATTCTCTATGGGTCTGGGTGTCTGTGGGTCTCTATGGGTCTGGGTGTCTATGGGTCTCTGTGAGTCTCTATGGGTCTGGGTGTCTATGGGTCTCTGTGAGTCTCTATGGGTCTGGGTGTCTATGGGTCTCTATGATTCTCTATGGGTCTGGGTCTCTGTGGGTCTCTATGGGTCTGGGTGTCTATGGGTCTCTGTGAGTCTCTATGGGTCTGGGTGTCTATGGGTCTCTGTGAGTCTCTATGGGTCTGGGTGTCTATGGGTCTCTGAGTCTCTATAGGTCTGGGTGTCTATGGGTCTCTATGATTCTCTATGGGTCTGGGTCTCTGTGAGTCTCTATGGGTCTGGGTGTCTATGGGTCTCTCTGAGTCTCTATGGGTCTGGGTGTCTGTGGGTCTCTATGGGTCTGGGTGTCTATGGGTCTCTATGATTCTCTATGGGTCTGGGTGTCTATGGGTCTCTATGATTCTCTATGGGTCTGGGTGTCTGTGGGTCTCTGGGGGTCTCTATGGGTCTGGGTGTCTATGGGTCTCTGTGTGTCTCTATGGGTCTGGGTGTCTATGGGTCTCTGTGTGTCTCTATGGGTCTGGGTGTCTGTGGGTCTCTGTGGATCTCTATGAGTCTGGGTGTCTGTGGGTCTCTGTGGGTCTGGGTGTCTATGGGTCTTTGTGGGTCTCTATGAGTCTGGTTGTCTATGGGTCTCTATGGGTCTCTATGGGTCTGGGTGTCTATGGGTCTCTGGGGGTCTCTATGGGTCTGGGTGTCTGTGGGTCTCTATGGGTCTCTATGGGTCTGGGTGTCTGTGAGTCTCTATGGGTCTCTATGGGTCTGGGTCTCTGTGGGTCTCTATGGGTCTGGGTGTCTATGGGTCTCTGTGGGGCTCTATGAGTCACTATGGGTCTGGGTGTCTCTAATCTATGGGTCTCTATGGGTCTGCGTGTCTGTGGGTCTCTATGGGTATTGGTGTCTATGTGTCTCTGTGGGTCTCTGTGAGTCTCTATGCATCTCTGTGGGTATCTGTGGGTCTCTGTGGGTCTCTATGGGTCTTGGTGTTTGTGGGTTTCTGTGGGGCTCTTTGAGTCTCTATGGGTGTGGGTGTCTATGGGTCTCTGTGAGTCTCTATGGGTCTGGGTGTCTCTAAACTATGGGTCTATATGGGTCTGGGTGTCTGTGGGTCTCTGTGGGGCTCTGCGAGTCTTTATGGGTCTTGGTCTCTGTGGGGCTCTATGAGTCTCTATTGGTCTGGGTGTTTCTAATATATTGGTCTCGATGGGTCTGGGTGTCTATGGGTCTCTGTAGTTCTCGATGGATATGGGTGTCTATGAGTGTCTATGGGTCTCTGTGGGTCTCTGTGAGTCTCTATGCGTCTCTGTGGGTATCTGTGGGGCTCTGTGTGTCTCTATGGGTCTGGGTGTCTGTGAGTTTCTATGGGGTTCTGTGAGTCTGGGTATCTGTGAGTCTCTGTGAGTCTGGGTGTCTATGGGTTTCTGTGAGTCTCTATGGGTCTGGGTGTCTGTAGGTCTCTGTGGGTTTCTGTGAGGTTCTGTGAGTCTGGGTCTCTGTGAGCCTCTATGCTTCTGGGTGCCTATGGGTCTCTGTGAGTCTCTATGAGTCTCTATGAGTCTGCGTGTTTGTGTGTCTATGGGTCTCTATGGGTCTGGGTGTCTATGGGTCTCTGTGGGTCTCTATGAGTCTGGGTGTCTGTGGGTCTCTGTGGGTCTCTATGGGTCTGGGTGTCTGTGGGTCTCTATGGGTCTGGGTGTCTATGGGTCTCTATGAGTCTCTATGGGTCTGGTTCTCTGTGGGTCTGTGGGTCTCTATGGGTCTGGGTGTCTATGGGTCTCTATGAGTCTCTATGGGTCTGGTTCTCTGTGGGTCTGTGGGTCTCTATGGGTCTGGGTGTCTATGGGTCTCTGTGAGTCTCTATGGGTCTGGTTCTCTGTGGGTCTGTGGGTCTCTATGGGTCTGGGTGTCTATGGGTCTATGAGTCTCTATGGGTCTGGGTGTCTATGGGTCTATGAGTCTCTATGGGTCTGGGTGTCTGTGGGTCTCTGTGTGTCTCTATGGCTCTGGGTGTCTATGGGTCTCTGTGGATCTCTATGGGTCTGGGTGTCTATGAGTCTCTGTGGATCTCTATGGGTCTGGGTGTCTGTGGGTCTCTGTGAGTCTCTATGGGTCTGGGTGTCTATGGGTCTCTGTGTGTCTCTATGGGTCTGGGTGTCTGTGGGTCTCTGAGTCTCTATAGGTCTGGGTGTCTATGGTTCTCTGTGGGTCTCTGTGGGGCTCTATGGGTCTGGGTGTCTATGGGTCTCTATGGGTCTGGGTGTCTGTGGGTCTCTATGGGTCTCTATGGGTCTGGGTGTCTGTGGGTCTCTGTGCGTCTCTATGGGTCTGGGTGTCTGTGGGTCTCTATGGGTCTGGGTGTCTATGGGTCTCTATGAGTCTCTATGGGTCTGGGTGTCTGTGGGTCTCTATGGGTCTGGGTGTCTGTGGGTCTCTATGGGTCTCTATGGGTCTGGGTGTCTATGGGTCTCTATGATTCTGTCTACGTGGAGGCTATTACCTGTGCCTCTGATAATAAAAATAATTTCATATTATTTATTAAAGCTTATTTATTATTTTTATATTTCCTCCTATCTGCATGGTTACAGCTGCCTTGTTACTAAGCCACTTTCCCCCCACCCTCCCCCCACCCTCCCCCCACCCTCCCCCCACCCTCTCCCCCCACCCTCCCCCACTCCCTCCACTCTCCCCCCACTCTCCCCCCACTCCCCTACTCTCCCCCCACTCTCCCTCCACTCTCCCCCCACTCTCCGTCCACTCTCCCCCCACTCCCCCCACTCTCCCCCCACTCCCTCCACTCTCCCCCCACTCTCCCCCCACTCTCCACCCACTCTCCCCCCACTCTCCCCACTCCCCCCCACTCCCCCCAACCCTCCCCCAACTCTCCCCCCACTCTCCCCCCACTTTCCTCCCAACTCCCCCCACTTTCCCCCCACTCTCCCCCCCATTCTCCTTAAACTCTCCCCCCACTCTCCCCCCACTCTCCCCCCCCACTCCCCCCACTCTCCTCACTCCCCCCACTCTCCCCCCCCACTAACCCCCACTCTCCCCCCACTCCCCCACTCTCCCCCCACTCGCCCCCCACTCTCCCCCCACTCTCCCCCCACTCTCCCCACTCTCTCCCCACTCCCCCCACTCCCCCCACTCTCCCCCCCCACTCCCCCCCACTCTCCCCCCACTCTCCCCCCACTCCCCCCAACTCCCCCCACTCCCCCCACTCTCCCCCCACTTTCCCCCCACTCCTCCCAACTCCCCCCACTTTCCCCCACTCTCCCCCCACTCTCCCCCCACTCCCCCCAACTCCCCCCACTCTCCCCACTCCCCCCACTCTCCCCCCCACTCCCCCCCACTCTCCCCTCACTCTCCCCCCACTCCCCCCAACTCCCCCCACTCCCCCCACTCTCCCCCCACTTTCCCCCACTCCTCCCAACTCCCCCCACTTTCCCCCCACTCTCCCCCCACTCTCCGTCCACTCTCCCCCCACTCCCCCCACTCTCCCCCCACTCCCTCCACTCTCCCCCCACTCTCCCCCCACTATCCCAACTCTCCCCCCACTCTCCCCCCACCCCCAACCCTCCCCCCACTCTCCCACCACTCTCCCCACTCCCCCCACTCTCCCCCACTCCCCCCACTCCCTCCACTATCCCCCCACTCTCCCCCCACTCTCCGCCCACTCTCCGCCTACTCTCCACCCACTCTCCCCCCACTCTCCCCACTCCCCCCACTCCCCCCAACTCTCCCCCACTCTCCCCCCACTCTCCCCCCACTTTCCTCCCACTCCCCCCACTCTCCCCCCCACTCTCCTTAAACTCTCCCCCCACTCTCCCCCCACTCTCCGCCCACTCTCCCCCCCCACTCCCCCACTCTCCCCACTCCCCCCACTCTCCCCCCCCCACTAACCCCCACTCTCCCCCCACTCTCCGCCTACTCTCCACCCACTCTCCCCCCACTCTCCCCACTCCCCCCACTCCCCCCAACTCTCCCCCACTCTCCCCCCACTCTCCCCCCACTTTCCTCCCACTCCCCCCACTCTCCCCCCCACTCTCCTTAAACTCTCCCCCCACTCTCCCCCCACTCTCCGCCCACTCTCCCCCCCCACTCCCCCCACTCTCCCCACTCCCCCCACTCTCCCCCCCCACTAACCCCCACTCTCCCCCCACTCCCCCCACTCTCCCCCCACTCGCCCCCCACTCTCCCCCACTCTCCCCCCACTCTCCCCACTCTCTCCCCACTCCCCCCACTCCCCCCACTCTCCCCCCCCACTCCCCCCACTCTCCCCCCATGGTGGTGGTGGTGATGATGGTGGTGGTGGTGATGGTGATGGTGGTGGTGATGGTGGTGGTGGTGGTGGTGATGATGGTGGTGGTGGTGGTGTGGTGGTGGTGTGCTGATGGTGGTGGTGGTGATGGTGGTGATGGTGGTGATGGTGGTGGTGATGGTGGTGATGGTGGTGGTGGTGATGGTGGTGGTGGTGGTGATGGTGGTGGTGGTGGTGATGGTGGTGGTGGTGGTGATGGTGGTGATGGTGGTGATGGTGGTGGTGGTGGTGATGGTGGTGATGGTGGTGGTGGTGATGGTGGTGGTGATGGTGATGGTGGTGATGGTGGTGGTGATGGTGGTGGTGGTGGTGGTGATGGTGGTGATGGTGGTGATGGTGGTGGTGGTGGTGATGGTGGTGGTGGTGGTGATGGTGGTGGTGGTGGTGGTGATGGTGGTGGTGATGGTGGTGGTGGTGATGGTGGTGATGGTGGTGGTGGTGATGGTGGTGGTGGTGATGGTGGTGGTGGTGATGGTGGTGGTGGTGGTGATGGTGGATGGTGGTGATGGTGGTGGTGGTGGTGGTGGTGGTGGTGGTGGTGATGGTGGTGGTGGTGGTGGTGGTGGTGGTGGTGGTGGTGGTGATGATGGTGGTGGTGATGGTGGTGGTGATGGTGGTGATGGTGGTGGTGGTGGTGATGGTGGTGATGGTGGTGGTGATGGTGGTGGTGATGGTGGTGATGGTGGTGGTGGTGATGGTGGTGGTGGTGGTGGTGGTGGTGGTGGGTGGTGGTGATGGTGGTGGTGGTGGGGTGGTGGTGATGGTGGTGGTGGTGTGGTGGTGGTGGTGTTGGTGATGGTGGTGGTGATGGTGGTGGTGGTGGTGGTGGTGGTGGTGATGGTGGTGGGGTGGTGGTGGTGGTGGTGATGGTGGTGGTGATGGTGGTGGTGATGGTGGTGATGGTGGTGGTGGTGGGTGGTGGTGGTGATGGTGGTGGTGGTGGTGGTGGTGATGGTGGTGGTGGTGATGGTGGTGGTGGTGGTGTTGGTGGATGGTGGTGATGGTGATGGTGGTGGTGGTGATGGTGGATGGTGGTGATGGTGGTGGTGGTGATGGTGGTGGTGGTGGTGGTGATGGTGGTGGTGATGGTGTGATGGTGGGGTGGTGATGGTGGTGGTGGTGGTTGGTGATGGTGGTGATGGTGGTGGTGATGGTGGATGGTGGTGATGGTGATGGTGGTGATGGTGGTGGTGGTGATGGTGGTGGTGGTGATGGTGGTGGTGGTGGTGATGGTGATGGTGTGTGGTGATGGTGGTGGTGGTGGTGATGGTGGTGGTGGTGATTGGTGGTGGTGGTGATGGTGGTGGTGGGATGGTGGTGGTGGTGATGGTGGTGATGGTGGTGGTGGTGATGGTGGTGGTGGTGTGATGGGTGGTGGTGGTGATGGTGGTGGTGGTGGTGGATGATGGTGGTGGTGATGATGGTGGTGGTGGTGATGGGTGGTGATGGTGGTGATGGTGGTGGTGGTGGTGATGGTGAT
>NC_133741.1:6241784-6350696 GCF_048934315.1 Petromyzon marinus | reverse complement strand
TGGGGGGAGAGTGGAGGGAGAGTGGGGGAGAGTAGGGGAGTGGGGGGAGAGTGGGGGGAGAGTGGAGGGAGTGGGGGGAGGGTGGGGGGAGAGGGTGGGGGGAGGGTGGGGGGAGGGTGGGGGGAAAGTGGCTTAGTAACAAGGCAGCTGTAACCATGCAGATAGGAGGAAATATAAAATAATAAATAAGATATAATAAATAATATGAAATTATTTTTATTATTAGAGGCACAGGTAATAGCCTCCACGTAGACAGAATCACAGAGACCCACAGACACCCAGACCATAGAGATCCACAGAGATCCATAGACACCCAGACCCATAGAGACCCATAGATTAGAGACACCCAGACCCATAGAGATCCACAGAGACCCACAGACACCCAGACCCATAGAGATCCACAGAGACCCATAGACACCCAGACCCATAGAGACCCATAGAGACCCACAGACAACCAGACCCATAGAGACCCACAGAGACCCACAGACACCCAGACCCATAGAGACCCACATAGACCCACAGACACCCAGACTCATAGAGACCCAAAGAGACCCATAGACACCCAGACCCATAGAGACCCATAGAGACCCACAGAGACCCAGACCCATAGAGACACACAGAGACCCATAGACACCCAGACCCATAGAGACCCACATAGACCCACAGACACCCAGACTCATAGAGACCCAAAGAGACCCATAGACACCCAGACCCATAGAGACCCATAGAGACCCACAGACAACCAGACCCATAGAGATCCACAGAGACCCATAGACACCCAGACCCATAGAGACCCACAGAGACCCAGACCCATAGAGACCCCCAGAGACCCATAGACACCCAGACCCATAGACACCCAGACCCATAGAGATCCACAGAGATCCATAGACACCCAGACCCATAGAGACCCATCGACACCCAGACCAATAGAGACCCATAGATTAGAGACACCCAGACCCATAGAGACTCACAGAGACCCACAGACACCCAGACCCATAGAGACCCATAGAGACCCAAAGACACCCAGACCAATAGAGACTCATAGAGACCCATAGACACCCAGACCCATAGAGACCCACAGAGACCCACAGACACCCAGACCCATAGAGACCCACAGAGACCCATAGACACCCAGACCCATAGAGACCCACAGAGACCCATAGACACCCAGACCCATAGAGACTCACAGAGACCCACAGACGCCCAGACCCATAGAGACCCACAGACACCCAGACCCATAGAGACCCAGACCCATAGAGACCCATAGACACCCAGACCCATAGAGATCCACAGAGACCCATAGACACCCAGACCCATAGAGACCCACAGACACCCAGACCCATAGAGACCCATAGACACCCAGACCTATAGAGACCCATAGACACCCAGACCCATAGAGACCCATAGACACCCAGACCCATAGAGACTCATAGACCCATAGACACCCAGACCCATAGAGACCCACAGAGACCCAAAGACACCCAGACCCATAGAGACCCACAGACACCCAGACCCATAGAGATCCACAGAGACCCAAAGACACCCAGACCCATAGAGACCCACAGACACCCAGACCCATAGAGATCCACAGAGACCCATAGACAACCAGACCCATAGAGACTCACAGAGACCCACAGACAACCAGACCCATAGAGACTCACAGAGACCCATAGACAACCAGACCCATAGAGACTCACAGAGACCCACAGAGACCCAGACCCATAGAGACTCACAGAGACCCACAGACAACCAGACCCATAGAGACTCACAGAGACCCACAGACAACCAGACCCATAGAGACACACAGAGACCCACAGAGACCCAGACCCATAGAGACTCACCGAGACCCATAGACACCCAGACCCATAGAGACCCATAGACACCCAGACCAATAGAGACTCACAGAGACCCACAGACACCCAGACCCATAGAGACTCACAGAGACCCATAGACACCCAGACCCATAGAGACTCATAGACCCATAGACACCCAGACCCATAGAGACCCACAGAGACCCATAGACACCCAGACCCATAGAGACCCATAGACACCCAGACCAATAGAGACTCACAGAGACCCATAGACACCCAGACCCATAGAGACTCATAGACCCATAGACACCCAGACCCATAGAGACCCACAGAGACCCATAGACACCCAGACCCATAGACACCCATAGACACCCAGACCAATAGAGACTCACAGAGACCCACAGACACCCAGACTCATAGAGACCCACAGAGACCCATCGACACCCAGACCCATAGAGACCCACAGAGACCCATAGACACCCAGACCAATAGAGACTCATAGAGACCCACAGACACCCAGACCCATAGAGAATCATAGAGACCCATAGACACCCAGACCCATAGAGACCCCCAGAGACCCATAGACACCCAGACCCATAGAGACCCACAGACCCACAGACACCCAGACCCATAGAGACCTATAGAGACACACAGACACCCAGACCCATAGAGACCTATAGAGACCCATAGACACCCAGACCCATAGAGACCCCCAGAGACCCACAGACACCCAGACCAATAGAGACTCATAGAGACCCACAGACACCCAGACCCATAGAGAATCATAGAGACCCATAGACACCCAGACCCATAGAGACCCACAGACACCCAGACCCATAGAGACTCAGAGAGACCCATAGACACCCAGACCCATAGAGACCCACAACGACCCACAGACACCCAGACCCATAGAGACACACAGAGACCCATAGACACCCAGACCCATAGAGACTCACAGAGACCCATAGACACCCAGACCCATAGAGACCCACAGACACCCAGACCGATAGAGAATCATAGAGACCCACAGACACCCAGACCCATAGAGAATCATAGAGACCCATAGACACCCAGACCCATAGAGACCCACAGACACCCAGACCCATAGAGACTCAGAGAGACCCATAGACACCCAGACCCATAGAGACTCATAGACCCATAGACAACCAGACCCATAGAGACTCACAAAGACCCATAGACACCCAGACCCATAGAGACCCACAGAGACACACAGACACCCAGACCCATAGAGACCCACAGAGACACACAGACACACAGACCCATAGAGACCCACAGACACCCAGACCCATAGAGACCCACAGAGACCCATAGACACCCAGACCTATAGAGACCCACAGACACCCAGACTCATAGAGACTCACAGAGACCCATAGACACCCAGACCCATAGAGACCCACAGAGACCCATAGACACCCAGACCCATAGAGACCCACAGACACCCAGACCCATAGAGATCCACAGAGACCCATAGACACCCAGACCCATAGAGACCCACAGAGACCCATAGACACACAGACCCATAGAGACCCACAGAGACCCATAGACACCCAGACCCATAGAGACCCACAGACACCAAGACCCATAGAGACCCACAGAGACCCACAGACACCCAGACCCATAGAGACCCATAGACGCCCAGACCCATAGACACTCATAGACCCATAGAGATCCACAGAGACCCATAGACACCAGGACCCATAGAGACCTACAGAGACCCACAGAGAACCATAGACACCCAGAACCATAGAGACCCATAGGCACCCAGACCCATAAAGACTCATTGAGACCCATAGAGACCCATAGAGACTCATAGTGACCCATAGATTAGAGACACCCAGACCCATAGAGACTCATAGACCCAAAGAGAGTCGCAGAGACCCATAGATCCCCACAGAGACCCATAGACACCCAGACTCACAGAGCCCCACAGAAACCCACAGAGACCCAGACCCATAGAGACCCACAGAGACCCATAGAGACTCATAGAGCCCCACAGAGACCCACAGAGAACCATAGACACCAGGACCCACAAAGACTCACAGAGCCCCACAGAGACCCCTAGACACCCAGACCTATAGAGACTCAGAGACCCACAGACACCCAGACCCATAGAGACCCATAGAGACCCAGACCCATAGAGATCCACAGAGACCCATAGACACCCAGACCCATAGAGACCCATAGAGACCCATAGAGACCCAGACCCATAGAGATCCACAGAGACCCACAGATTCCCAGACCCATAGAGACCCACAGAGACCCATAGAGACTCATAGAGCCCCACAGAGACCCACAGAGACCCATAGACACCCAGACCCATAGAGACCCAAAGAGCACCACAGAGACCCATAGACACCCAGACCTATAGAGACCCATAGATTAGAGACACCCAGACCCATAGAGACTCGCAGAGCCCCACAGAGACCCACATATACCCAGAACCATAGAGACCCATAGATTAGAGACACCCAGACCCATAGAGACTCACAGAGACCCAGACTCACAGAGACCCACAGAGACCCATAGACACCCAGACCCATAGAGACCCACAGACCCACAGACACCCAGACCCATAGAGACCTATAGAGACCCATAGACACCCAGACCCATAGAGACCCACAGAGACTCATAGACACCCAGACACATAGAGACTCATAGAGACCCATTGAGACCCATAGAGACTCATAGAGACCCATAGATTAGATACACCCAGACCCATAGAGACTCACAGAGACCCACAGAATCCCATAGACACCCAGACCCATAGAGACCCACAGAGACCCATAAACACCCAGACCCATAGAGACCCATAGATTAGAGACACCCAGACCCATAGAGACTCATAGAGACCCATCGATTAGAGACACCCAGACCCATAGAGACACATAGAGCCCCCAGTGATCAACACTGAACCCTGTGGGAGTGTGCCTTAGTCTGGCTCTGTGAGTCACAGGGATTAACACTGAACCCTGTTGGAGTGAGCCTTAGTCTGGCTCTGTGAGCCCCCAGTGATCAACACTGAACCCTATAGGAGTGAACCTTGGTCTGGCTCTGTGAGTCACAGCGATTAACATTGAATCCAATGGGCGTGAGCCTTAGTCTGGCTCTGTGAGCCCCTAGTGATTAACACTGAACCCTGTGGGAGTGAGCCTTAGTCTGGCTATGTGAGTCACAGTGATTAACACTGAACCCTGTGGGAGTGAGCCTTAGTCTGGCTCTGTGAGCCCCCAGTGATTAACACTGAACCCTGTGGGAGTGAGCCTTAGTCTGGCTCTGTGAGTCACAGCGATTAACACTGAACTATGTGGGAGTGAGCCTTAGTCTGGCTCTGTGAGCCCCCAGTGATTACCACTGAACCCTATGCGAGTGCGCCTTAGTCTGGCTCTGTGAGCCCCCCAGTGATCAAGACTGAACCCTACGGGAGTGAGCCTTAGTCTGGCTCTGTGAGCCCCCCAGTGATCAACACTGAACCCTGTGTGAGTGAGCCTTAGTCTGGCTCTGTGAGTCACAGCGATCGACACTGAACTCTTTGGGAGTGAGCTTTAGTCTGGCTCTGTGAGCCCCCCAGTGATCAACACTGAACCCTATGGGAGTGAGCCTTAGTCTGGCTCTGTAAACCCCCAGTGATTACCACTGAACCCTCTGGGAGTGAGCCTTAGTCTGGCTCTGTGAGCACCCCAGTGATCAACACTGAACCCTATGGGAGTGAGCCTTAGTCTGGCTCTGTAAACCCCCAGTGATCAACACTGAACCCTACGGGAGTGAGCCTTAGTCTGGCTCTGTGAGCCCCCCAGTGATCAACACTGAACCCTGTGTGAGTGAGCCTTAGTCTGGCTCTGTGAGTCACAGCGATCGACACTGAACACTATGGGAGTGAGCTTTAGTCTGGCTCTGTGAGCCCCCCAGTGATCGACACTGAACCCTACGGGAGTGAGCCTTAGTCTGACTCCGTATACCCGCAGCGATCAACACTGAGCCCCTGTGGGAGCGAGTGGCATCGCCGATGGCTTGGCCAGCGATGGCAACGTCTAGCGTTGGTACAGAGACAAAGACAGACCTGGGGCCTGGAGGATTAAACCTTAAACCCCCCCATGCACTGCCTACCGCTAGGCCCCGGGAGACGTTCACCGTGGCATTTTTGAATAATTGACTAACCTTGCGTTGTTTTAAAATCGGCCCCGTTGTGTAACGGATGAAGGTTGTTGTGACGGGTGTTGCCACGGGCAACCCCACGCACAATTCAACCACCAAACCCAAACCGCCCCGGCTACAACTCCAATCGCACCACCTCCACCGCTGAGAGATGTCCAGACCCAAGGCTCGAACCCAGCCTCTCAATGTCTCTGACACGTCCATTGAGGACACCCTGAGAGAGAGAGACACCCAGACCCAGGGCTCGAGCCCAGCATCTCAATGTTTCTGACATGGCCATTGAGGACGCCCTGAGAGAGAGAGAGACACACCCAGACACAGGGCTCGAACCCAGATTCTCAATGTCTCTGACACGTCCATTGAGGACACCCTGAGAGAGAGAGACACCCAGACCCAGGGCTCGAACCCAGAGTCTCAATGTCTCTGACACGGCCATTGAGGACACCCTGATAGAGAGAGAGAGACACCCAGACAGGGCTCGAACCCAGCATCTCAATGTCTCTGACATGGCCATTGATGACACCCTGAGAGAGAGAGACACACCCAGACCCAGGGCTCGAACCCAGATTCTCAATGTCTCTGACACGTCCATTGAGGACACCCTGAGAGAGAGAGACACCCAGACCCAGGGCTCGAACCCAGCCTCTCAATGTCTCTGACAAGGCCATTGAGCACACCTTGAGAGATTGAGAGACACCCAGACCCAGGGATTGAACCCAGCCTCTAAATGTCTCTGACAGGGCTATTGAGGACACCCTGAGAAAGAGAGAGAGACACCCAGACCCAGGGCTCGAACCCAGCGTCTCAATGTCTTTGACAAGGCCATTGAGGACACCCTGAGAGAGAGAGACACACAGACCCAGGGCTCGAACCCAGCGTCTCAATGCCTCTGACACGGCCATTGAGGACACCCTGAGAGAGAGAGACACCCAGACCCAGGGCTCGAGCCCAGCATCTCAATGTTTCTGACATGGCCATTGAGGACACCCTGAGAGAGAGAGAGACACCCAGATCCAGGGATTGAACCCAGCATCTCAATGTCTCTGACACGGCCATTGAGGACACCCTGAGAGAGAGAGAGAGACACCCAGACCCAGGGATTGAATCCAGCGTCTCAATGTCTCTGACACGGCCATTGAGGACACCCTGAGAGAGAGAGAGAGAGAGAGACCCAGATCCAAGGCTCGAACTCAGATTCTCAATGTCTCTGACACGGCCATTGAGGACACCCTGAGAGAGAGAGACACTCACCCAGACCCAGGGATTGAACCCAGAATCTCAATGTCTCTGATATGAACATTGAGGAGACCCTGAGAGAGAGAGAGAGAGAGACACCCAGACCCAGGGCTCGAACCCAGCGTCTCAATGTCTCTGACAAGGCCATTGAGGACACCCTGAGAGAGAGAGACACCCAGACCCAGGGCTCGAACCCAGCGTCTCAATGTCTCTGACATGGCCATTGAGGACACCCTGAGAGAGAGAGACACTCACCCAGACCCAGGGCTCGAACCCAGCATCTCAATGTCTCTGACACGGACATTGAGGACACCCTGAGAGAGAGAGAGACACCCAGATCCAGGGCTCGAACCCAGCTTCTCAATGTCTCTGACACGGCCATTGAGGACACCCTCAGAGAGAGAGAGACACTCACCCAGACCCAGGGCTCGAACCCAGCGTCTCAATGTCTCTGACAGGGCTATTAAGGACACCCTGAGAAAGAGAGAGAGACACCCAGACCCAGGGCTCGAACCCAGATTCTCAATGTCTCTGACACGGCCATTGAGGACACCCTGATAGAGAGAGAGAGACACCCAGACAGGGCTCGAACCCAGCATCTCAATGTCTCTGACATGGCCATTGATGACACCCTGAGAGAGAGAGACACACCCAGACCCAGGGCTCGAACCCAGCATCTCAATGTCTCTGACAAGGCCATTGAGGACACCCTGAGAGAGAGAGACACACCCAGACCCAGGGCTCGAGCCCAGCATCTCAATGTTTCTGACATGGCCATTGAGGACACCCTGAGAGAGAGAGACACACCCAGACCCAGGGCTCGAACCCAGCATCTCAATGTCTCTGACATGGCCATTGATGACACCCTGAGAGAGAGAGACACACCCAGACCCAGGGCTCGAACCCAGCATCTCAATGTCTCTGACACGGCCATTGAGGACACCCTCAGAGAGAGAGAGACACTCACCCAGACCCAGGGCTCGAACCCAGCGTCTCAATGTCTCTGACAGGGCTATTAAGGACACCCTGAGAAAGAGAGAGAGACACCCAGACCCAGGGCTCGAACCCAGATTCTCAATGTCTCTGACACGGCCATTGAGGACACCCTGATAGAGAGAGAGAGACACCCAGACAGGGCTCGAACCCAGCATCTCAATGTCTCTGACATGGCCATTGATGACACCCTGAGAGAGAGAGACACACCCAGACCCAGGGCTCGAACCCAGCATCTCAATGTCTCTGACAAGGCCATTGAGGACACCCTGAGAGAGAGACACACACCCAGACCCAGGGCTCGAGCCCAGCATCTCAATGTTTCTGACATGGCCATTGAGGACGCCCTGAGAGAGAGAGAGAGAGACCCAGACCCAGGGATTGAACCCAGCCTCTAAATGTCTCTGACACGGCCATTGAGGACGCCCTGAGAGAGAGAGACACACCCAGATCCAGGGATTGAACCCAGCCTCTAAATGTCTCTGACAGGGCTATTGAGGACACCCTGAGAGAGGGAGAGAGACACCCAGACAGGGCTCGAACCCAGAGTCTCAATGTCTCTGACACGGCCATTGAGGACACCCTGAGAGAGAGAGAGAGACACCCAGACCCAGGGCTCGAACCCAGATTCTCAATGTCTCTGACACGGCCATTGAGGACACCCTGAGAGAGAGAGAGACACCCAGACCCAGGGCTCGAACCCAGAGTCTCAATGTCTCTGACACGGCCATTGAGGACACCCTGAGAGAGAGAGAGAGAGACACCCAGACAGGGCTCGAACCCAGCATCTCAATGTCTCTGACATGGCCATTGATGACACCCTGAGAGAGAGAGACACCCAGACCCAGGGCTCGAACCCAGCATCTCAATGTCTCTGACAAGGCCATTGAGCACACCTTGAGAGATTGAGAGACACCCAGACCCAGGGATTGAACCCAGCCTCTAAATGTCTCTGACAGGGCTATTGAGGACACCCTGAGAGAGAGAGAGAGACACCCAGACACAGGGCTCGAACCCAGATTCTCAATGTCTTTGACAAGGCCATTGAGGACACCCTGAGAGAGAGAGAGACACCCAGACCCAGGGATTGAACCCAGCATCTCAATGTCTCTGATATGGCCATTGAGGACACCCTGAGAGAGAGACACCCAGACCCAGGGCTCAAACCCAGCGTCTCAATGTCTCTGACACGGCCATTGAGAACACCCTCAGAGAGAGACACCCAGACCCAGGGCTCGAACCCAGCAACTCAATGTCTCTGACATGGCCATTGAGGACACCCTGAGAGAGAGAGAGAGAGACACCCAGACCCAGGGCTCGAACTCAGATTCTCAATGTCTCTGACACGGCCATTGAGGACACCCTGAGAGAGAGAGATACACACCCAGACCCAGGGATTGAACCCAGCATCTCAATGTCTCTGATATGGCCATTAAGGACACCCTGAGAGAGGGAGAGACACCCAGACCCAGGGCTCGAACCCAGCATCTCAATGTCTCTGACACGGCCATTGAGGACACCCTGAGAGAGAGAGAGAGAGACACCCAGACCCAGGGATTGAACCCACATTCTCAATGTCTCTAACACGGACATTGAGGACACCCTGAGAGAGAGAGACACCCAGATCCAGGGCTCGAACCCAGCTTCTCAATGTCTCTGACACGGCCATTGAGGACACCCTGAGAGAGAGAGATACACACCCAGACCCAGGGATTGAACCCAGCGTCTCAATGTCTCTGACAAGGCCATTGAGGACACCCTGAGAGAGAGAGAGAGACACCCAGACCCAGGGCTCGAACCCAGAGTCTCAATGTCTCTGATATGGCCATTGAGGACACCCTGAGAGAGAGAGACACCCAGACCCAGGGATTGAACCCAGCATCTCAATGTCTCTGACACGGCCATTGAGGACACCCTGAGAGAGAGAGAGAGACACCCAGACCCAGGGCTCGAACCCAGATTCTCAATGTCTCTGACACGGCCATTGAGGACACCCTGATAGAGAGAGAGAGACACCCAGACAGGGCTCGAACCCAGCATCTCAATGTCTCTGACATGGCCATTGAGGACACCCTGAGAGAGAGAGACACACCCAGACCCAGGGCTCGAACCCAGCATCTCAATGTCTCTGACAAGGCCATTGAGCACACCTTGAGAGATTGAGAGACACCCAGACCAAGGGATTGAACCCAGCCGCTAAATGTCTCTGACAGGGCTATTGAAGACACCCTGAGAAAGAGAGAGAGAGACACCCAGACCCAGGGATTGAACCCAGCGTCTCAATGTCTCTGACACGGCCATTAAGGACACCCTGAGAGAGAGAGAGAGACACCCAGACCCAGGGCTCGAACCCAGCATCTCAATGTCTCTGATATGGCCATTGAGGACACGCTGACAGAGAGAGACACCCAGACCCAGGGATTGAACCCAGATTCTCAATGTCTCTGACACGGCCATTGAGGACACCCTGAGAGAGAGAGACACCCAGACCCAGGGCTCAAACCCAGCTTCTCAATGTCTCTGACACGGCCATTGAGGACACCCTGAGAGAGGGAGAGAGACACCCAGACCCAGGGCTCGAACCCAGCATCTCAATGTCTCTGACATGGCCATTGATGACACCCTGAGAGAGAGAGACACACCCAGACCCAGGGCTCGAACCCAGCATCTCAATGTCTCTGACAAGGCCATTGAGCACACCTTGAGAGATTGAGAGACACCCAGACCCAGGGATTGAACCCAGCCTCTAAATGTCTCTGACAGGGCTATTGAGGACACCCTGAGAGAGAGAGAGAGAGACACCCAGACAGGGCTCGAACCCAGAGTCTCAATGTCTCTGACACGGCCATTGAGGACACCCTGAGAGAGGGAGACACCCAGACCCAGGGCTCGAACCCAGCATCTCAATGTCTCTGACACGGCCATTGAGGACACCCTGAGAGAGGGAGACACCCAGACCCAGGGATTGAACCCAGCATCTCAATGTTTCTGACATGGCCATTGAGGACACCCTGAGAGAGAGAGACACTCACCCAGACCCAGGGATTGAACCCAGAATCTCAATGTCTCTGACACGTCCATTGAGGACACCCTGAGAGAGAGAGACACCCAGACCCAGGGCTCGAACCCAGCATCTCAATGTCTCTGACATGGCCATTGAGGACACCCTGAGAGAGAGAGACACCCAGACCCAGGGCTCGAACCCAGATTCTCAATGTCTCTGACACGGCCATTGAGGACACCCTGAGAGAGAGAGAGAGACACCCAGACCCAGGGCTCGAACCCAGCATCTCAATGTCTCTGACATGGCCATTGAGGACACCCTGAGAGAGAGAGACACACCCAGACCCAGAGCTCGAACCCAGCATCTCAATGTCTCTGACAAGGCCATTGAGCACACCTTGAGAGATTGAGAGACACCCAGACCCAGGGATTGAACCCAGCCTCTAAATGTCTCTGACAGGGCTATTGAGGACACCCTGAGAGAGAGAGAGACACCCAGACCCAAGGCTCGAACCCAGATTCTCAATGTCTCTGACACGGCCATTGAGGACACCCTGAGAGAGAGAGACACCCAGACCCAGGGCTCGAACCCAGCATCTCAATGTCTCTGACACGACCATTGAGGACACCCTGAGAGAGAGAGACACAGAGAGAGACACCCAGACCCAGGGCTCAAACCCAGCGTCTCAATGTCTCTGACATGGCCATTGAGGACACCCTGAGAGAGAGCGAGAGACACCCAGACCCAGGGCTAAAACCCAGCATCTCAATGTCTCTGACACGGCCATTGAGGACACTCTGAGAGAGAGAGACACACCCAGACCCAGGGCTCGAACCCAGCATCTCAATGTCTCTGACACGACCATTGAGGACACCCTGAGAGAGAGAGACACAGAGAGAGACACCCAGACCCAGGGCTCAAACCCAGCGTCTCAATGTCTCTGACATGGCCATTGAGGACACCCTGAGAGAGAGCGAGAGACACCCAGACCCAGGGCTCGAACCCAGAGTCTCAATGTCTCTGACACGGCCATTGAGGACACCCTGAGAGAGAGAGAGAGACACCCAGACAGGGCTCGAACCCAGATTCTCAATGTCTCTGACACGTCCATTGAGGACACCCTGAGAGAGAGAGACACCCAGACCCAGGGCTCGAGCCCAGCATCTCAATGTCTTTGACATGGCCATTGAGCACACCTTGAGAGATTGAGAGACACCCAGACCCAGGGATTGAACCCAGATTCTCAATGTCTCTGACACGGTCACTGTGAACCCCCTGAGTCAGAGAGACACAGAGAGAGAGAGAGACACCCAGACCCAGGGCTCGAACCCAGAGTCTCAATGTCTCTGACACCGCCATTGAGGACACCCTGAGAGAGAGAGAGACACCCAGACCCAGGGATTGAACCCAGCATCTGAATGTCTCTGACACGGCCATTGAGGACACCCTGAGAGAGAGAGAGACACCCAGATCCAGGGCTCGAACCCAGCATCTCAATGTCTCTCACACGACCATTGAGGACACCCTGAGAGAGAGAGACACAGAGAGAGACACCCAGACCCAGGGCTCGAACCCAGCATCTCAATGTCTCTGACACGACCACTGTGAACCCCCTGAGTCAGAGAGACACAGAGAGAGAGAGAGAGACACCCAGACCCAGGTCTCGAACCCAGATTCTCAATGTCTCTGACAAGGCCACTGTGAACCCCCTGAGTCAGAGAGACACAGAGAGAGAGAGAGAGATACACCCAGACCCAGGGCTCGAACCCAGATTCTCAATGTCTCTGACACGGCCATTGAGGACACCCTGAGAGATTGAGAGACACCCAGACAGGGCTCGAACCCAGCATCTCAATGTCTCTGACATGGCCATTGAGGACATCCTGAGTCAGAGAGACACAGAGAGAGACACCCACAACCAGGGCTCGAACCCAGCATCTCTGGTGGTGGTTAGTTGTGGCAGACGAGGTAGTGTAGTGGTGTAGTTGTGGTAGTTGTGGTGGTAGTTGTGGTGGTGGTAATGGCTGTGGTTGTTGAGTAGTCGTGGTAGTTGTGGTGGTAGTTGTGGTAATTGTGGTGGTGGTTGTGATGGTGGTGATAGTAGTTGTGGTGGTAGTTGTGGTAATTGTGGTGGTGATGGTGGTGGTGGCAGTAGTTGTGGTAGTAGTTGTGGTGATGGTGGTGGTTGTGGTGGTGGTGGTTGTGATGGTGGTGGTAGTAGTTGTGGTGGTAGTTGTGGTGATGGTGGTGGTGGTGGTGGATGTGATGGTGGTGGTAGTTGTGGTAGTAGGTGTGGTGGTAGTTGTGGTGGTAGTTGTGGTGGTTGTTGTGGTGGTAGTTGTGGTGGTAGTTGTGGTGGTAGTTGTGGTGGTAGTTGTGGTAGTAGCTGTGGTGGTAGATGTGGTAGTAGCTGTGGTGGTAGTTGTGGTGGTAGTTGTGGTGGTGGTTGTGGTGGTAGTTGTGGTGGTAGTTGTGGTGGTTTCAGACCGCGCGTGTCCCGTTCGGAATTCGGGGAATCCGTGGCAGTTGAAGTGGAGTAGCGATAAAGCCTCTACACGTAGCTACATGGAGAACACGTGGTGGTGGTGGTGGTGATGTGGTGGTGTGGTGGTGGTGGTGTAGTTGTGTGGTAGTGGTGGTGTAGTGGTGGTGGTGTATTTGTGTGGTGGTGGGGTGGTGGTGGTGTAGTGGTGGTGGTGTGGTGGTGGTGGTGGTGGTAATGTGGTGTGGTAGTGGTGGTGTAGTGGTGGTGGTGTGGTGATGGTGGTGGTGGTGTTGTGGTGGTGGTGATGGTGGTGGTGGTAGTGGTGGTGGTGGTGGTGATGGTGGTGGTGGTAGTGGTGGTGGTGGTGGTGGTGTGGTGGTGGTGGAGGTGGTGGAGGTGGTGGAGGCGATGACGTAACAACATAGTCACCAAATTCTCCTCTTCCTCAACCACCATTACCATCACCGCACGAATCACTACCACCACCACCACCACCACACAACTACACCACCACCACCACTACACCACCACCACTACACCACCACCACACCACATCACCACCACACAACTACACCACCACCACTACCACATCACTACACCACCACCACACCACATCACCACCACACCACATCACCACCACCACCACGTGTTCTCCATGTAGCTACGTGTAGAGGCTTTATCGCTACTCCACTTCAACTGCCACGGATTCCCCGAATTCCGAACGGGACACGCGCGGTCTGAAACCACCACAACCACCACCACAACTACCACCACAACTACCACCACAACTACCACCACAACTACCACCACCATCACAATCACCACCACCACAACTACCACCACAACTACCACCAGAACTACCACCACAACTACCACCACAACTACCACCATCACAATCACCACCACCACAACCACCACCACCACCATCACCATCACAACCACAACACCACAACTACCACCACAACTACCACCACCACCATCACAATCACCACCACCACAACCACCACCACCACCATCACCATCACAACCACAACACCACAACTACCACCACAACTACCACCACCACCATCACAATTACCACAACTACCACCACAACTACCACCACAACTACTACCACAATCACAATCACCACCATCACAAACACCACCACAACCACCACCACAACTACTACCACCACCACTACCATCACCATCACAACCACCACAATTACCACAACTACCACCACAACTACTACCACCACCATCACCACCACCACAATTACCACAACTACCACCACAACTACTACCACCACCATCACAACCACCACCACCACAATTACCACAACTACCACCACAACTACTACCACCACCATCACAACCACCACCACAATTACCACAACTACCACCACAAATACTACCACCACCACCATCACCACCACCACAATTACCACAACTACCACCACAACTACTACCACCACCATCACAACCACCACCACCAAAATTACCACAACTACCACCACAACTACTACCACCACCATCACAACCACCACCACCACAATTACTACAACTACCACCACAACTACTACCACCACCATCACAACCACCACCACCACAATTACCACAACTACCACCACAACTACTACCACCACCATCACAACCACCACCACAACAATTACCACAACTACCACCACAACTACTACCACCACCATCACAACACCACCACCACAATTACCACAACTACCACCACAACTACTACCACCACCATCACAACACCACCACCACAATTACCACAACTACCACCACAACTACTACCACCACCATCACAACCACCACCACCACAATTACCACAACTACCACCACAACTACCACCACAACCATCACAACACCACCACCACAATTACCACAACTACCACCACAACTACTACCATTACCATCACAACACCACCACAACACCACCACAACACTACCACGACTACACTACAACCACAGCAACTACCACCACCACGACCACCACCACGACCACAACTACTACCGCCACCACCACAACAACACCACCACAATTACCAAAACTACCACCACAATTACTACGACAACCACCACAACACCACCACCACAACTACTACCACAACCACTACTACCACCACCACACCACCACTACCACCACCACAACACCACCACAACCACCACAACACCACAACTACTACCACAACTACTACTACCACCACCACACCACCATTACCACCACCACAACACCACCACAACCACCACAACACCACCACCACAACTACTACCACCACCACCACACCAACACTACCGCCACAACACTACCACAACCACCACGACACCACCACCACAACTACTACCACCACCACCACAACACCACAAAATTACCGCCACAACTACTACGGAAACACCACCACCACAGCTACCACAACTATCACCACAACCACCACAACTACCACAACTACTACCAGCACCACAACACCACAACTACCACCACCACAACAACAACCACAACCACCACCACAACCACTACCACCACCACCACTACCACCACAACACCACCACAACAACTACCACAACTACCACAACTTCGACAACTACACTTTCACCACTATCACTACCACCACAATCACCACCACAACCACCACCAACACCACCAAACAAACACAAAGGTCCCCCGTGTAGCCTCTAGCAGGCTGTAGGGGCAAGTGCTGTCAGTGGTAGCGAGTAGCAGCACCTACACACAGACAAAGATCCCCCGTGTAGCCTGTAACAGGCTGTAGGGGCAAGTGCTGTCAGTAGTAGCAGCACCTACACACAGACAAAGATCCCCCGTGTAGCCTCTAGCAGGCTGTAGGGGCAAGTGCTGTCAGTAGTAGCAGCACCTACACACAGACAAAGATCCCCCGTGTAGCCTCTAGCAGGCTGTAGGGGCAAGTGCTGTCAGTAGTAGCGAGTAGCAGCACCTACACACAGACAAAGATCCCCCGTGTAGCCTCTTGCAGGCTGTAGGGGCAAGTGCTGTTAGTAGTAGCAGCATCTACACACAGACAAAGATCCCCCGTGTAGCCTCTAGCAGGCTGTAGGGGCAAGTGCTGTCAGTAGTAGCGAGTATCAGCACCTACACACAGACAAAGATCCCCCGTGTAGCCTCTAGCAGGCTGTAGGGGCAAGTGCTGTCAGTAGTAGCAGCACCTACACACAGACAAAGATCCCCCGTGTAGCCTCTAGCAGGCTGTAGGGGCAAGTGCTGTTAGGAGTTGACCACCTAGGGGAGGTGAAGGGAGCGGTTCGGATAACTCGTCACCGGTGGTCGTGACGAGTTAAATAATTAATTAGCTAATTTATTAATTAATTAGTCATCTCGGAAGGGGTGGGGGGGAGGGGAAGGGCTTTCTTATCACCCCGCCCCCCCTAACAAAGGTCCCCCAGGTAGGCCACACGCAAGCACACAGGGCTGTAGGGGCAAGTGCTGTGAGCATTTTACACACCCACTTATTCACTCAGCCATTCACCCACTCACTTACTCAGTGATTCACCCAATCACTCACTCAGCTATTCACCCACTCCTTCACTCAGCCATTCACCCACTCCTTCACTCAGCCATTCACCCACTCACTCACTCAGCCATTCACCCACTCACTCACTCAGCCATTCACCCACTCACTCAGCCATTCATCCACTCACTCACTCAGCCATTCACCCACTAACTCACTCAGCCATTCACCCACTCACTCAGCCATTCACCCACTCACTCAGCCAGACATCCACTCACTCACTCAGCCATTCACCCACTCACCCACTCAGCCATTCATCCACTCACTCACTCAGCCATTCACCCACTCACTCACTCAGCCATTCACCCACTCACTCAGCCATTCACCCACCCACTCAGCCATTCATCCACTCACTCACTCACTCAGCCATTCACCCACCCACTCACTCAGCCATTCACCCACTCATTCACTCAGCCATTCACCCACTCACTCAGTCAGCCATTCACCCACTCACTCACTCAGCCATTCACCCACTCATTCACTCAGCCATTCACCCACTCACTCACTCAGCCATTCACCCACTCACTCAGCCATTCACCCACTCACTCACTCAGCCATTCACCCACTCATTCACTCAGCCATTCACCCACCCACTCACTCAGCCATTCACCCACTCACTCAGCCATTCACCCACTCACTCACTCAGCCATTCACCCACTCACCCACTCAGCCATTCACCCACTAACTCAGTCAGCCATTCACCCACTCACTCAGCCATTGACCAACTCACTCACTCTGCCATTCACCCACCCACTCACTCAGCCATTCACCCAATCATTCACTCAGCCACTCACCCACTCACTCACTCAGCCACTCACCCACCCACTCACTCAGCCATTCACCCAATCACTCAGCCATTCACCCACCCACTCACTCAGCATTCACCCACTCATTCACTCAGCCATTCACCCACTCACTCAGCCATTCACCCACTCACTCACTCAGCCATTCACCCACTCACTCGCTCAGCCATTCACCCACCCACTCACTCAGCCATACATCCACTCACTCACTCAGCCATTCACCCACTCATTCACTCAGCCATTCACCCACTCACTCACTCAGCCATTCACCCACTCACTCAGCCATTCACCCACTCACTCACTCAGCCATTCACCCACTCACTCACTCAGCCATTCACCCAATCACTCACTCAGCCATTCACCCACTCACTCAGTCAGCCATTCACCCACTCACTCACTCAGCTATTCACCCAATCACTCACTCAGCCATTCACCCAATCACTCAGCCATTCACCCACTCACTCAGCCATTCACCCACTCACTCACTCAGCCATTCACCCACTCATTCACTCAGCCATTCACCCACTCACTCAGCCATTCACCCACTCACTCACTCAGCATTCACCCACTCATTCACTCAGCCATTCACCCACTCACTCAGCCATTCACCCACTCACTCACTCAGCCATTCACCCACTCACTCACTCAGCCATTCACCCACTCACTCACTCAGCCATTCACCCACTCACTCACTCAGCCATTCACCCACTCACTCGCTCAGCCATTCACCCACCCACTCACTCAGCCATACATCCACTCACTCAGCCATTCACCCACTCACTCACTCAGCCATTCACCCACCCACTCACTCAGCCATACATCCACTCACTCACTCAGCCATTCACCCACTCACTCACTCAGCCATTCACCCACTCACTCACTTATTCAGCCATTCACCCACTCACTCACTCAGCCATTCACCCACTCACCCACCCAGTCACTCACCCACTCACCCACTCACTCCATAATTCACTCAATCACTCACCCATTCACTCACCCACCCAGCCACTCACTCACCCCATTACTCATTCAATCACTCAGCAACTCACCCACTCACTCCATCACTCACTCAATCACTCACACACTCACTCACCCCATGACTCACTCAATCACTCACCCAATCACTCACTCGTCCACTCACTCACCTACCTACTTACTCACCCACTCACTCACCCACTCACCCAATCACTCACTCACCCACTCACCCACTGATTCACCAACTCACTCATCCACCCACACACAAAGCTCCCCCAGGTAGCCAATACACACAGTGCTGTAGAGGCAAGTGCTGTCAGTAGCGAGTAGCAGCACCCACCCACCCACACACCCACTCACTCACCAATTCACCCACCCACTCACCTACACACCTACTCACCCACTCACTCACTCACCCACTCTCTCACCGACTCACCAACTCACTCACTCACCCACCCACACACCCACTCACCCACTCACTCACCCACTGACTCACCAACTCACTCACCCACTCACCTACACACCTACTCACCCACTCACTCACTCACCCACATTCTCACCGACTCACCAACTCACTCACTCACCCACCCACACACCCACAAACTCACCCACTCACCCGCCCACTCACTCACTCACCCACTCACCCACTCACTCACTCAACCAGCCACTCACTCGCCCACCCACTCACTCGTTCACCTACTCATTCACTGACCCACTCACTCACTCACCCAGTCACTCATTCACCCACTCACTCACCCACCCACTGATTCACTCACCCACTCACTCCTACACACTTTTACTCACTCACCCACTCACTCACTCCATCACCCAGTCACTCATCCACTCAGACACAAAGCTCCTCCAGGTAGACCAGACACACACAGTGCGCTAACCACTGCACCACCACTCCCCATTCACACACACACAGTGCGCTAACCACTGCACCACCACTCCCCACACACACACAGAGTGCGCTAACCACTGCACCACCACTCCCCACACACACACAGTGCGCTAACCACTGCACCACCACTCACACACACACACAGTGCGCTAACCACTGCACCACCGCTCCCCACACACACACAGTGTGCTAACCACTGCACCACCACTCCCTACTCACACACACAGTGTGCTAACCACTGCACCACCGCTCCCCACACCTTCAAACGTCAGCGTCACGTGGCAACTTCTGACAGCGATCAGATAAGGGCATCTTGTCACGTGGGAGTGGGGGGAGTGGGGGGAGTGAGTGAGTGGGTGGGTGAGTGAGTGGGTGAGTGAGTGAGTGGGTGAGTGAGTGGGTGAGTGGGTGAGTGAGTGGATGAGTGGATTAGTGAGTGAGTGAATGAGTGGGTGAGTGAGCGGGTGAGTGGGTGAGTGAGCGGGTGAGTGAGTGGGTGAGTGAGTGAGTGCGTGAGTGGGTGAGTGAGTGAGTGGGAGAGTGAGTGAGGGAATGAGTGAATGAGTGGGTGAATGAGTGAGTAGGTGAGTGAGTGAATGAGTGGGTGAGTGAGTGAATGAATGAGTGAGTGGGTGAGTGAGTGAGGGAATGAGTGAATGAGTGGGTGAATAAGTGAGTAGGTGAGTGAGTGAATGAGTGGGTGAGTGAGTGGGTGAGTGAGTGAATGAATGAGTGAGTGGGTGAGTGAGCGACTGAGTGGGTGAGTTAGTGAGTGAGTGAATGAGTGAGTGGGTGAGTGAGTGAGTGGGTGAGTTAGTGAGTGAGTGGGTGAATGAGCGACTGAGTGGGTGAGTTAGTGGTTGAGTGAGTGATTGGCTGAGTGAGTGAGTGAATTAGGGAGTGAGTGAGTGAGTGGGTGAGTGAGTGAGTGAGTGGGTGAGTGAGTGAGTGAATGAGAGACTGACTGGGTGAGTGAGTAAGTTAGTAAATGAGTGAGTGAGTGGGTGAGTGACTGAGTGAGTGGGTGACTGAGTGAGTGGGTGAATGAGTGAGTGAGTTGTTGAGTGAGTTGTTGAGTGAGTGAGTGCCTGAGTGAGTGGGTGAGTGAGTGAGTGAGTGGGTGAGTGAGTGAGTGAATGAGAGACTGACTGGGTGAGTAAGTTAGTAAATGAGTGAGTGAGTGAGTGGGTGAGTAACTGAGTGAGTGAGTTGTTGAGTGAGTGAGTGGGTGAGTGAGTGGTTGAGTGATTGAGTGAGTGAGTGGGTGAGTGAGCAAATGAGTGAGTGACTCAGTGGGTGAGTGAGTGAATGAGTAAATGAGTGAGTGAGAGGGTGAGTGACTGAGTGAGTGAGTAAATGAGTGAGTTGTTGAGTGGGTGAGTGTCTGAGTGAGTGTGTCAGTGTCTCTGAGTGTACATGCCCCAAACTTCCGTCAAGGCTATACGGGCCACCTTTGTCTTTGTCTCTGTGGGGAGCGGTGGTGCAGCGGTTAGCGCACCGCTCGACATCCTAGAGGCCCGAGTTCGATTCCCGCACACGACCAACATCAGTGGCGATTATCCGAACCGATTCTGCGGTCTGTGAATAGGTGAAATGACTAACAGCACTTGCCCCTACAGCCTGCTAGAGGCTACCTGGGGGATCTTTGTCTGTGTGTAGGTGCTGCTACTCGCTACTACTGACAGCACTTGCCCCTACAGCCTGCTAGAGGCTACACGGGGGATCTTTGTCTGTGTGTAAGTGCTGCTACTACTGACAGCACTTGCCCCTACAGCCTGCTAGAGGCTACACGGGGGATCTTTGTCTGTGTGTAGGTGCTGCTACTCGATACTACTAACAGCACTTGCCCCTACATCCTGCTACAGGCTACACGGGGGATCTTTGTCTCTGTGTAGGCGCTGCTGCTACTACTGACAGCACTTGCCCCTACAGCCTGCTAGAGGCTACACGAGGGATCTTTGTCTGTGTGTAGGTGCTGCTAGTACTGACAGCACTTGCCCTACAGCCTGTTACAGGCTACATGGGGGATCTTTGTCTGTGTGTAGGTGCTGCTACTCGCTATTACTGACAGCACTTGCCCCTACAGCCTGCTAGAGGCTACACGGGGGATCTTTGTCTGTGTGTAGGTGCTGCTACTCCTGACAGCACTTGCCCCTACAGTCTGCTAGAGGCTACACGGGGGACTTTTGTCTGTGTGTAGGTGCTGCTACTCGCTACTACTGACAGCACTTGCCCCTACAGCCTGCTAGAGGCTACACGTGGGATCTTTGTCTGTGTGTAGGTGCTGCTACTACTGACAGCACTTGCCCCTACAGCCTGCTAGAGGCTACACGGGGGATCTTTGTCTGTGTGTAGGTGCTGCTATTACTGACAGCACTTGCCCCTACAGCCTGCTAGAGGCTACCTGGGGGATCTTTGTCTGTGTGTAGGTGCTGATACTACTCACAGCACTTGCCCCTACAGCCTGCTAGAGGCTACCTGGGGGATCTTTGGATGGTTATCGCCCTCTCGTGGCCATTAGCCACAACTACACAGAGACAAAAAAATATTCAAAAAAACTCAGGGGGTGATGTCGACATTTATTCGGGGTTCAGTGTTCAGTGACACGTGTTCAGTGTTAGGGGTTCAGTGACACGTGTTCAGTGTTAGGGGTTCAGTGACACGTGTTCAGTGTTAGGGGTTCAGTGACACGTGTTCAGTGTTAGGGGTTCAGTGTTAGGGGTTCAGTGACACGTGTTCAGTGTTAGAGGTTCAGTGTTACGTGGCACGTGTTCAGTGTTAAGTGACACGTGTTCAGTGACACGTGTTCAGGGTTAAGTGACACGTGATCAGTGTTAGGGGTTCAGTGTTACGTGGCACGTGTTCAGTGTTAAGTGACACGTGTTCAGTGTTAGGGGTTCAGTGTTACGTGGCACGTGTTCAGTGTTAGGGGTTCAGTGACACGTGTTCAGTGTTAGGGGTTCAGTGTTGCGTGGCACGTGTTCAGTGTTAAGTGACACGTGTTCAGTGTTAGGGGTTCAGTGTTAAGTGACACGTGTTCAGTGTTAGGGGTTCAGTGTTAAGTGACACGGGTTAAGTGGCACGGGTTCAGTGTTAGGGGTTCAGTGTTAGGTGACACGGGTTCAGTGACACGTGTTAAGTGACACGTGTTCAGTGTTAAGTGACACGAGTTCAGTGTTAGGGGTTCAGTGTTAGGAGTTCAGTGTTCAGTGATTCAGGCATCTTGAGAGGCAGGGGCAGCGAGAGACGCCCCTGGGGCAGCGAGAGACGCCCCTGGGGCATCGAGAGACGCCCCTGGGGCATCTTGAGAGACAGAGGCAGCGAGAGACGCCCCTGGGGCATCGAGAGACGCCCCTGGGGCATCTTGAGAGACAGAGGCAGCGAGAGACGCCCCTGGGGCAGCGAGAGACGCCCCTGGGGCAGCGAGAGACGCCCCTGGGGCATCTTGAGAGACTGGGGCAGCGAGAGACGCCCCTGGGGCATCGCTAGACGCCCCTGGGGCATCGCTAGACGCCCCTGGGGCATCTTGAGAGACAGGGGCTGTGAGAGACGCCCCAGGGGCAGCGAGAGACGCCCCTGGGGCTACCCCGGGGCTGGCCCTGGGGCTGGCCCTGGGGCTGGCCCCGGGGCTGGCCCTGGGGCTGGCCCTGGGGCTGGCCCCGGGGCTGGCCCTGGGGCTGGCCCTGGGGCTGGCCCCGGGGCTGGCCCTGGGGCTGGCCCTGGGGCTCGCCCCGGGGCTGGCCCTGGGGCTGGCCCCCAGGGGTAGCCCCACGGGGGCGAAGCGCTGCCAGAGTCGAGCGACTGTCCAGGCCGATGTCTCCACCATCGCCTCCAGCAGCTGTCCCACACACAGCTCCACAGCCTCACCCGCAGCCTGGGGGGAGGGGGTGGAGGGTGAGAGCCCCACAACACACACACACAGTGCGCTAATCATTGCACCACCACTCCCCACACACACACACACACAGTGCGCTAATCATTGCACCACCACTCCCCACACACACACACACAGTGCGCTAACCACTGCACCACCACTCCCCACACACACACACACACAGTGCGCTAATCATTGCACCACCACTCCCCACACTCTCACACACACAGCGCGCTAACCACTGCACCACCACTCCTCACACACACACACACACAGTGCGCTAACCACTGCACCACCACTCCCTACACACACACACACAGTGCGCTAACCACTGCACCACCACTCCTCACACACACACACACAGTGCGCTAACCACTGCACCACCACTCCCCACACACACACACAGTGCGCTAACCACTGCACCACCACTCCCCACACACACACACAGTGCGCTAACCACTGCACCACCACTCCCCACACACACACAGTGCGCTAATCATTGCACCACCACTCCCCACACTCTCACACACACAGTGCGCTAACCACTGCACCACCACTCCACTCACACACACACAGTGCGCTAACCACTGCACCACCACTCCCCACTCACACACACACACACAGTGCGCTAACCACTGCACCACCACTCCCCACTCACACACACAGTGCGCTAACCACTGCACCACCACTCCACTCACACACACACACAGTGCGCTAACCACTGCACCACCACTCCCTACTAACACACACACACACAGTGCGCTAACCACTGCACCACCACTCCACACACACACACAGTGCGCTAACCACTGCACCACCACTCCCCACACACACACACACAGTGCGCTAACCACTGCACCACCACTCCCCACACACACACACAGTGCGCTAACCACTGCACCACCACTCCCCTCACTCACACACAGTGCGCTAACCACTGCACCACCACTCTCCACTCACACACACAGTGCGCTAACCACTGCACCACCACTCCCCACTCCCCACAACATAGTGCGCTAACCACTGCACCACCACTCCCCACTCACACACACACAGTGCGCTAACCACTGCACCACCACTCCCCACTCACACTCACACAGTGCGCTAACCACTGCACCACCACTCCCCACTCACACACACACAGTGCGCTAACCACTGCACCACCACTCCCCACACACACACACAGTGCGCTAACCACTGCACCACCACTCCCCCCACACACACACACACAGTGCGCTAACCACTGCACCACCACTCCCTACTAACACACACACAGTGCCATAACCACTGCACCACCACTCCACACACACACACACAGTGCGCTAACCACTGCACCACCACTCCCTACACTCACACACACACTGCGCTAACCACTGCACCACCACTCCCCACACTCACACACACACAGTGCGCTAACCACTGCACCACCACTCCCCACACACACACACACACAGTGCGCTAACCACTGCACCACCACTCCCCACACTCACACACACACAGTGCGCTAACCACTGCACCACCACTCCCCACTCACACACACACACAGTGCGCTAACCACTGCACCACCACTCCCTACTAACACACACACAGTGCGCTAACCACTGCACCACCACTCCACACACACACACAGTGCGCTAACCACTGCACCACCACTCCCTACACTCACACACACACTGCGCTAACCACTGCACCACCACTCCCCCCACACACACAGTGCGCTAACCACTGCACCACCACTCCCCACACTCACACACACAGTGCGCTAACCACTGCACCACCACTCCCCACACACACACAGTGCGCTAACCACTGCACCACCACTCCCCACTCACACTCACACAGTGCGCTAACCACTGCACCACCACTCCCCACACACACACACAGTGCGCTAACCACTGCACCACCACTCCCCACACACACAGTGCGCTAACCACTGCACCACCACTCTCCACTCACACACACACAGTGCGCTAACCACTGCACCACCACTCCCCACTCACACACACAGTGCGCTAACCACTGCACCACCACTCCCCACTCACACACACACACAGTGCGCTAACCACTGCACCACCACTCCCCACACACACACACACACAGTGCGCTAACCACTGCACCACCACTCCCCACACTCACACACACACAGTGCGCTAACCACTGCACCACCACTCCCCATACACAGAGTGCGCTAACCACTGCACCACCACTCCCCACACCCACACAGTGCGCTAACCACTGCACCACCACTCCCCACACACAGAGTGCGCTAACCACTGCACCACCACTCCCCATACACACAGTGCGCCAACCACTGCACCACCACTCCCTACTAACACACACACAGTGCGCTAACCACTGCACCACCACTCCCCTCACACACACACACAGTGCGCTAACCACTGCACCACCACTCCCCACACTCACACACAGTGCGCTAACCACTGAACCACCACTCCCCACACAGTGCGCTAACCACTGCACCACCGCTCCCCACTCACACACACAGTGCGCTAACCACTGCACCACCACTCCCCACTAACACACACACAGTGCGCTAACCACTGCACCACCACTCCCCACACACACTCACACAGTGCGCTAACCACTGCACCAACACTCCCCACATTCACACAGTGCGCTAACCACTGCACCACCACTCACCTCCAGCTGAGTGGCGTCCAAGAGGTCCCTGGGGTGATGCAGATGAAGGAGATTGTCGCATCGGCTGAGTGCAGAGAGAAGTGGACCCACACGCCGGCTGGGACACTCCCCACCTGTGTAGAGGGAGACAGACAGAGCGTCTGTGTGTGTGTGTGTCTGTGTGTGTGTGTCTGTGTGTGTCTGTGTGTGTGTGTCTGTGTGTCTGTGTGTGTGTGTCTGTGTGTGTGTGTCTGTGTGTGTGTGTCTGTGTGTGTGTCTGTGTGTGTGTTTGTTTGTGTGTGTCTGTGTCTGTGTGTGTCTGTGTGTGTGTGTGTCTGTGTGTGTGTCTGTGTGTGTGTCTGTGTGTCTGTGTGTCTGTGTGTGTGTGTGACTGTGTGTGTGTGTGTCTGTGTGTGTGTCTGTGTGTGTGTGTCTGTGTGTGTGTCTGTGTGTGTGTGTCTGTGTGTGTGTGTCTGTGTGTGTGTGTGTGTCTGTGTGTGTGTCTGTGTGTCTGTGTGTCTGTGTGTGTGTCTGTGTTTGTTTGTGTGTGTCTGTGTCTGTGTGTGTCTGTGTGTGTGTGTCTGTGTGTCTGTGTGTGTGTGTCTGTGTGTGTGTGTGTCTGTGTGTGTGTGTTTGTGTCTGTGTGTGTTTGTGTCTGTGTGTGTCTGTGTGTGTGTGTCTGTGTGTGTGTGTCTGTGTGTGTGTCTGTGTGTGTGTGTCTGTGTGTGTGTCTGTGTGTGTGTGTGTGTCTGTGTGTGTGTGTCTGTGTGTGTGTGTGTCTGCTGCTGAGACTGGAGCGTGCCACTAAGAGGTGGGGCCTTACCATCAGCCCCACCAAAACTAAGCACCTGCCTGGGTATTTTGTACCATCGGACACTCCACCCCCACAACTCCCAATCGGTGATGGGGCAGTTGTGGAGAGAGTGGAGAGTTTCCCATACCTGGGCAGTGTGCTTATGACTGGCTCCAGTTTAACAGCAGAGGTCTCACTCCGAATCAGTCGAGCGGCAATATCTTTTCATCGGTTGCGTAACGCTGTGTGGAAGCTACCTGGTCTGTCGCTCCGCACTAAGCTTCAGGTCTTCTCGGCCACGGTCATTCCCTCCCTTTTCTACGCTTGAGAAACGTGGACCCCCCGAATGGAACATCTTCGCCGGTTAGAAACATTTAGGCTGGCCTGCCTACGATCCATCCTGGGTTTAACCAGACTGGATTGTGTGAGGAGCTCAAAAATCCTTGAAAGATCTGGGCAGGGTCCCATCGGTGAGCTCCTCCGGCAGGCAAGGCTGCGATGGCTGGGTCATGTAGCCCGCATGCCCAGCCACCGCATGCCGAAACAGCTTTTGTTTGGCCGGATTGAGGGGGCTAAGCGGGCGCGGCACGGGCTAGAGAAGAGATGGAGTGATGTGGTACAGGAGGACGTGGAGCTGAGTGGACTTGCCGATGACTGGTACCAGCGGTGTCAAGATCGGCCTCTGTGGAGGAGGCTCGTGAAGGATGCTACTGGGCAGTTGGAGGCAGTCGCCCTCCAACAACAACGGAGGGTGGAGGAGCGACGCTCACAACAGCGAGCGGAGCGCCGGGTGGCTAAAGCACAGCGGGTTGGCACAGTAGGGGGCACAGGTGGTGCATCAGCCAGTCATCTCAGTCAGTCGACCCGTGGCACCTGGGTCTGCCCCGTGACCTGCCAGCGGGCGTTCGACACTTCACGTGGCCTCAGGGTGCACATAGCCTGGCACAAGCGTCGTGGTGACGTCACCGCCACTTAGTGGCGAATGGCGGTTGTTGTTGTTGTGTGTGTGTCTGTGTGTGTGTTTGTTTGTGTGTGTCTGTGTGTCTGTGTGTGTCTGTGTGTGTGTCTGTGTGTGTCTGTGTGTGTCTGTGTGTCTCAGACTATCCCAGTATCTCCGACACGTCCATCGTGATTGCCCTGAGACTCAGAGAGAGACACCCAGACCCACTGATTAGAGAGACACACAGAGGCTCAGAGAGAGACAACAAGACCCGCTGATAAGAGAGAGACACACAGAGACAGAGAGAGACAACAAGACCCGCTGATAAGACAGAGACACACAGAGACACAGAGAGAGAGAGACACCCAGACCCACTGATAAGAGTGAGACACACAGAGACTCAGAGACAGACACCGAGACCCACTGATTAGAGAGAGACACACAGAGACTCAGAGAGAGACACCCAGACCCACTGATTAGAGAGAGACACACAGAGACTCAGAGAGAGACAACCAGCCCCACAGATTAGAGAGAGACACACAGAGACTCAAAGAGAGACACCCAGACACACTGAAAAGACAGAGACACACAGCGGCTCAGAGAGAGACACCCAGACCCACTGATAAGAGAGAGACACACAGAGACTCAGAGAGAGACACCCAGACCCACTGATTAGAGAAAGACACAGAGACACAGAGAGAGACAACCAGACCCACTAATGAGAGAGACACAGAGACACAGAGAGAGACACCCAGACCCACTGATGAGAGAGAGACACAGAGACACAGAGAGAGACACCCAGACCCACTGATGAGAGAGATACACAGAGACTCAGAGAGAGACACCCAGATCCACTGATAAGAAAGAGACACAGAGACTCAGAGAGAGACACCCAGACCCACTGATCAGAGAGAGACACACAGAGACTCAGAGAGAGACACCCAGACCCACTGATAAGAGTGAGACACACAGAGACTCAGAGAGAGACACCCAGACCCACTGATCAGAGAGAGACACAGAGACTCAGAGAGAGACACCCAGACCCACTGATAAGAGAGAGACACACAGAGACTCAGAGAGAGACACCAAGACCCACTGATAAGAGAGAGACACAGAGACACAGAGAGAGACACCCAGACCCACGGATAAGAAAGAGAGAGACACAGAGACTCAGAGAGAGACACCCAGACCCTCTGATAAGAGAGAGAGACTCACATAGACTCAGAGAGAGACACCCAGACCAACTGATAAGAGAGAGACACACACAGAGACTCAGAGAGAGACACCCAGATCCACTGATTAGAGAGAGACACACAGAGACTCAGAGAGAGACACCCAGACCCACTGATTAGAGAGACACACAGAGACTCAGAGAGAGACACCCAGACTCACTGATTAGAGAGACACACAGAGACTCAGAGAGAGACACCCAGACCCACTGATGAGAGAGAGACACAGAGACTCAGAGAGAGACACCCAGACCCACTGATAAGAGAGAGACACACAGAGACTCAGAGAGAGACACCCAGACCCACGGATAAGAAAGAGAGAGACACAGAGACTCAGAGAGAGACACCCAGACCCTCTGATAAGAGAGAGAGACTCACATAGACTCAGAGAGAGACACCCAGACCAACTGATAAGAGAGAGAGACACACAGAGACTCAGAGAGAGACACCCAGATCCACTGATTAGAGAGAGACACACAGAGACTCAGAGAGAGACACCCAGACCCACTGATTAGAGAGACACACAGAGACTCAGAGAGAGACACCCAGACTCACTGATTAGAGAGACACACAGAGACTCAGAGAGAGACACCCAGACCCACTGATGAGAGAGAGACACAGAGACTCAGAGAGAGACACCCAGACCCACTGATGAGAGAGACACACAGAGACTCAGAGAGAGACAACCAGCCCCACAGATTAGAGAGAGACACACAGAGACTCAAAGAGAGACACCCAGACACACTGAAAAGACAGAGACACACAGCGGCTCAGAGAGAGACACCCAGACACACTGATGAGAGAGACACAGAGACACGGAGAGAGACACCCAGACCCACTGATAAGAGAGAGACACACACAGAGACTCAGAGAGAGACACCCAGACCCACTGATAAGAGAGAGAGACACACAGAGACACAGAGAGAGACACCCAGACCCACTGATGAGAGAGAGACACACAGAGACACAGAGAGAGACACCCACACCCACTGATGAGAGAGAGACACAGAGACACAGAGAGAGACACGCAGACCCACTGATAAGAGAGAGAGACAGAGACTCAGAGAGAGACACCCAGACCCACTGATAAGAGAGAGAGACACAGAGACTCAGAGAGAGACACCCAGACCCACCGATAAGAGAGAGAGACACACAGAGACTCAGAGAGTGACACCCATACCCACTCATAAGAGAGAGACACACAGAGACACACAGAGAGACACCCAGACACACTGATGAGAGAGAGACACAGAGACTCAGAGAGAGACACCCAGACCCACTGATGAGAGAGAGACACACAGAGACTCAGAGAGAGACACCCAGACCCACTGATTAGGGAGAGAGACACACAGAGACACAGAGAGAGACACCCAGACCCACTCATGAGAGAGACACACACAGAGACTCAGAGAGAGACACCCAGACCCACTGATGAGAGAGAGACACACAGAGACACAGAGAGAGACACCCAGACCCACTGATAAGAGTGAGACAAACAGAGACTCAGAGAGAGACACCCAGACCCACTGATGAGAGAGAGATACACATAGACACAGAGAGAGACACCCAGACCCAGTGATGAGAGAGAGACACACAGAGACACAGAGAGAGACACCCAGACCCACTGACAAGAGAGAGACACACAGAGACACAGAGAGAGACACCCAGACACACTGATAAGAGAGAGACACACAGAGACACAGAGAGAGACACCCAGACCCACTGATCAGAGAGACACACAGAGACTCAGAGAGAGACACCCAGACTCACTGATTAGAGAGACACAGAGACACAGAGAGAGACACCCAGACCCACTGATGAGAGAGAGACACACAGAGACTCAGAGAGAGACACCCAGACCCACTGATAAGAGAGAGACACACAGAGACTCAGAGAGAGACACCCAGACGCACTCATGAGAGAGAGACACAGAGACTCAGAGAGAGACACCAAGACCCACTGATTAGAAAGAGACACACAGAGACACAGAGAGAGACACCCAGACCCACTGATCAGAGAGACACACAGAGACTCAGAGAGAGACACCCAGACCCACTGATCATAGAGAGACACAGAGACTCAGAGAGAGACACCAGACCCACTGATAAGAGAGAGACACACAGAGACTCAGAGAGAGACACCCAGACCACTGATAAGAGAGAGACACACACAGAGACTCAGAGAGAGACACCCAGTCCCACTGATAAGAGAGAGAGACACACAGAGACTCAGAGAGAGACACCCAGACCCACTGATGAGAGAGAGACACACAGAGACTCAGAGAGAGACACCCAGACCCACTGATCATAGAGAGACACAGAGACTCAGAGAGAGACACCAGACCCACTGATAAGAGAGAGACACACAGAGACTCAGAGAGAGACACCCAGACCACTGATAAGAGAGAGACACACACAGAGACACAGAGAGAGACACCCAGACCACTGATAAGAGAGAGACACACACAGAGACTCAGAGAGAGACACCCAGACACACTGATGAGAGAGAGACAAACAGAGCCTCAGAGAGAGACACCCAGACCCACTGATTAGAGAGACACACAGAGACACAGAGAGAGACACCCACACCCACTGATGAGAGAGAGAGAGACAAACAGAGACTCAGAGAGAGACACCCAGACCCACTGATGAGAGAGAGACAAACAGAGACTCAGAGAGAGACACCCAGACCCACTGATTAGAGAGACACAGAGACTCAGAGAGAGACACTCAGACCCACTGATTAGAGAGAGACACAGAGACTCAGAGAGAGACACCCAGACCGACTGATTAGAGAGACACAGAGACTCAGAGAGAGACACCCAGACCCACTGATGAGAGAGAGACACACAGAGACACAGAGAGAGACACCCAGACCCACTGATGAGAGAGAGAGACACAGAGACACAGAGAGACACCCAGACCCACTGATGAGAGACACAGAGACTCAGAGAGAGACACCCAGACCCACTGATGAGAGAGAGACACACAGAGACTCAGAGAGAGACACCCAGACCCACTGATCAGAGAGACACACAGAGACTCAGAGAGAGACACCCAGACCCACTGATGAGAGAGAGACACACAGAGACTCAGAGAGAGACACCCAGACCCACTGATCAGAGAGACACACAGAGACTCAGAGAGAGACACCCAGACCCACTGATTAGAGAGAGACACACAGAGACTCAGAGAGAGACACCCAGACCCACTGATCAGAGAGAGAGAGACACAGAGACTCAGAGAGAGACACCCAGACCCACTGATGAGAGAGAGAGACAGAGACTCAGAGAGAGAGACACCCAGATCCACTGATTAGAGTGACACACACAGGGACTCAGAGAGAGACACCCAGACCCACTGATGAGAGAGACACACAGAGACTCAGAGAGAGACACCCAGACCCACTGATGAGAGAGAGACACAGAGACTCAGAGAGAGACACCCAGACCCACTGATTAGAGAGACACAGAGACTCAGAGAGAGACACCCAGACCCACTGATGAGAGAGAGAGACACAGAGACACAGAGAGACACCCAGACCCACTGATTAGAGAGACACACAGAGACTCAGAGAGAGACACCCAGACCCACTGATGAGAGAGAGACACACAGAGACTCAGAGAGAGACACCCAGACCCAATGATGAGAGACAGAGAGACACAGAGACTCAGAGACAGACACCAAGACCCACTGATAAGAGAGAGAGACACAGAGACTCAGAGAGAGACACCCAGACCCACTGATTAGAGAGAGACACACAGAGACTCAGACAGAGACACCCAGACCCACTGATAAGAGAGAGACACAGAGACACAGAGAGAGACACCCAGACCGACTGATAAGAAAGAGAGACACACAGAGACACAGAGAGAGACACCCAGACCCACTGATAAGAGAGAGAGACACACAGAGACTCAGAGAGAGACACCAAGACCCACTGATTAGAGAGACACACAGAGACTCAGAGAGAGACACCCAGACACACTGAAAAGACAGAGACACACAGAGGCTCAGAGAGAGACACCCAGACCCACTAATGAGAGAGAGAGACAGAGACTCAGAGAGAGACACCCAGACCCACTGATTAGAGAGAGACACAGAGACTCAGAGAGAGACACCCAGACCGACTGATAAGAAAGAGAGACACACAGAGACACAGAGAGAGACACCCAGACCCACTGATAAGAGAGAGAGACACACAGAGACTCAGAGAGAGACACCAAGACCCACTGATTAGAGAGACACACAGAGACTCAGAGAGAGACACCCAGACCCACTGAAAAGACAGAGACACACAGAGGCTCAGAGAGAGACACCCAGACCCACTGATCAGAGAGAGACACAGAGACTCAGAGAGAGACACCCAGACCCACTGATAAGAGAGAGACACACAGAGACTCAGAGAGAGACACCAAGACCCACTGATAAGAGAGAGACACACAGAGACTCAGAGAGAGACACCCAGACCCACTGATAAGAGAGAGACACACAGAGACTCAGAGAGAGACACCCAGACCCACGGATAAGAAAGAGAGAGACACAGAGACTCAGAGAGAGACACCCAGACCCTCTGATAAGAGAGAGAGACTCACATAGACTCAGAGAGAGACACCCAGACCAACTGATAAGAGAGAGAGACACACAGAGACTCAGAGAGAGACACCCAGATCCACTGATTAGAGAGAGACACACAGAGACTCAGAGAGAGACACCCAGACCCACTGATTAGAGAGACACACAGAGACTCAGAGAGAGACACCCAGACTCACTGATTAGAGAGACACACAGAGACTCAGAGAGAGACACCCAGACCCACTGATGAGAGAGAGACACACAGAGACTCAGAGAGAGACAACCAGCCCCACAGATTAGAGAGAGACACACAGAGACTCAAAGAGAGACACCCAGACACACTGAAAAGACAGAGACACACAGCGGCTCAGAGAGAGACACCCAGACACACTGATGAGAGAGACACAGAGACACGGAGAGAGACACCCAGACCCACTGATAAGAGAGAGACACACAGAGACTCAGAGAGAGACACCCAGACCCACTGATGAGAGAGAGAGACACAGCGACTCAGAGAGAGACACCCAGACCCACTGATAAGAAAGAGACACAGAGACTCAGAGAGAGACACCCAGACTCACTGATTAGAGAGACACAGAGACTCAGAGAGAGACACCGAGACCCACTGATCAGAGAGAGACACAGAGACTCAGAGAGAGACACCCAGATCCACTGATTAGAGAGAGACACACAGAGACTCAGAGAGAGACACCCAGACCCACTGATTAGAGAGACACACAGAGACTCAGAGAGAGACACTCAGACCCACTGATTAGAGAGAGACACACAGAGACTCAGAGAGAGACACCCAGACCCACTGATGAGAGAGACACACACAGAGACTCAGAGAGAGACAACCAGCCCCACAGATTAGAGAGAGACGCAGAGATAGACACCCAGACCCACTGATAAGAGAGACACACAGAGACTCAGAGAGAGACACCCAGACCCACTGATTAGAGAGAGACACAGAGACTCAAAGAGAGACACCCAGACACACTGAAAAGACAGAGACACACAGCGGCTCAGAGAGAGACACCCAGACCCACTGATGAGAGAGAGACACAGAGACTCAGAGAGAGACACCCAGACCCACTGATAAGAGTGAGACACACAGAGACTCAGAGACAGACACCAAGACCCACTGATAAGAGAGAGAGACACACAGAGACTCAGAGAGAGACACCCAGACCCACTGATTAGAGAGACACAGAGACACAGAGAGAGACACCAAGACCCACTGATAAGAGAGAGACACACAGAGACTCAGAGAGAGACACCCAGACCCACTGATAAGAAAGAGACACACAGAGACTCAGAGAGAGACACCCAGACACACTGATTAGAGAGAGACACACAGAGACTCAGAGAGAGACACCCAGACCCACTGATGAGAGAGAGACACAGAGACTCAGAGAGAGACACCAGACCCACTGATAAGAGAGAGACACAGAGACTCAGAGAGAGACACCCAGACACACTGAAAATACAGAGACACACAGCGGCTCAGAGAGAGACACCCAGACACACTGATGAGAGAGACACAGAGACTCAGAGAGAGACACCCAGACCCACTGATAAGAGAGAGACACACAGAGACTCAGAGAGAGACACCCAGACCCACTGATGAGAAAGAGACACACAGAGACACAGAGAGAGACAACAAGACGCACTGATTAGAGAGAGACACACAGAGACTCAGAGAGAGACACCGAGACCCACTGATAAGAGAGAGACACACAGAGACTCAGAGAGAGACACCCAGACCCACTGATGAGAGAGAGACACACAGAGACTCAGAGAGAGACACCCAGACCCACTGATTAGAGAGACACAGAGACTCAGAGAGAGACACCCAGACCCACTGATAAGAGAGAGAGACACAGAGACACAGAGAGAGACACGCAGACCCACTGATAAGAGAGAGAGACAGAGACTCAGAGAGAGACAACCAGCCCCACAGATTAGAGAGAGACACACAGAGACTCAAAGAGAGACACCCAGACACACTGAAAAGACAGAGACACACAGCGGCTCAGAGAGAGACACCCAGACACACTGATGAGAGAGACACAGAGACACGGAGAGAGACACCCAGACCCACTGATAAGAGAGAGACACACAGAGACTCAGAGAGAGACACCCAGACCCACTGATGAGAGAGAGAGACACAGAGACTCAGAGAGAGACACCCAGACCCACTGATAAGAAAGAGACACAGAGACTCAGAGAGAGACACCCAGACTCACTGATTAGAGAGACACAGAGACTCAGAGAGAGACACCCAGACCCACTGATCAGAGAGAGACACAGAGACTCAGAGAGAGACACCCAGATCCACTGATTAGAGAGAGACACACAGAGACTCAGAGAGAGACACCCAGACCCACTGATTAGAGAGACACACAGAGACTCAGAGAGAGACACCCAGACCCACTGATGAGAGAGACACACACAGAGACTCAGAGAGAGACAACCAGCCCCACAGATTAGAGAGAGACGCAGAGATAGACACCCAGACCCACTGATTAGAGAGACACACAGAGACTCAGAGAGAGACACCCAGACCCACTGATTAGAGAGAGACACAGAGACTCAAAGAGAGACACCCAGACACACTGAAAAGACAGAGACAGACAGCGGCTCAGAGAGAGACACCCAGACCCACTGATGAGAGAGAGACACACAGAGACCCAGAGAGAGACACCCAGACCCACTGATAAGAGAGAGACACACAGAGACACAGAGAGAGACACCCAGACCCACTGATGAGAAAGAGACAAACAGAGACTCATAGAGAGTCAACCAGCCCCACAGATTAGAGAGAGACGCAGAGATAGACACCCAGACCCACTGATAAGAGTGAGACACACAGAGACTCAGAGACAGACACCAAGACCCACTGATAAGAGAGAGAGACACACAGAGACTCAGAGAGAGACACCCAGACCCACTGATTAGAGAGACACAGAGACACAGAGAGAGACACCAAGACCCACTGATAAGAGAGAGACACACAGAGACTCAGAGAGAGACACCCAGACCCACTGATAAGAAAGAGACACACAGAGACTCAGAGAGAGACACCCAGACACACTGATTAGAGAGAGACACACAGAGACTCAGAGAGAGACACCCAGACCCACTGATGAGAGAGAGACACACAGAGACCCAGAGAGAGACACCCAGACCCACTGATAAGAGAGAGACACACAGAGACACAGAGAGAGACACCCAGACCCACTGATGAGAAAGAGACAAACAGAGACTCATAGAGAGTCAACCAGCCCCACAGATTAGAGAGAGACGCAGAGATAGACACCCAGACCCACTGATAAGAGTGAGACACACAGAGACTCAGAGACAGACACCAAGACCCACTGATAAGAGAGAGAGACACACAGAGACTCAGAGAGAGACACCCAGACCCACTGATTAGAGAGACACAGAGACACAGAGAGAGACACCAAGACCCACTGATAAGAGAGAGACACACAGAGACTCAGAGAGAGACACCCAGACCCACTGATAAGAAAGAGACACACAGAGACTCAGAGAGAGACACCCAGACACACTGATTAGAGAGAGACACACAGAGACTCAGAGAGAGACACCCAGACCCACTGATGAGAGAGAGACACAGAGACTCAGAGAGAGACACCAGACCCACTGATAAGAGAGAGACACAGAGACTCAGAGAGAGACACCCAGACACACTGAAAATACAGAGACACACAGCGGCTCAGAGAGAGACACCCAGACACACTGATGAGAGAGACACAGAGACTCAGAGAGAGACACCCAGACCCACTGATAAGAGAGAGACACACAGAGACTCAGAGAGAGACACCCAGACCCACTGATGAGAGAGAGACACACAGAGACACAGAGAGAGACAACAAGACGCACTGATTAGAGAGAGACACACAGAGACTCAGAGAGAGACACCGAGACCCACTGATAAGAGAGAGACACACAGAGACTCAGAGAGAGACACCCAGACCCACTGATGAGAGAGAGACACACAGAGACTCAGAGAGAGACACCCAGACCCACTGATTAGAGAGACACAGAGACTCAGAGAGAGACACCCAGACCCACTGATAAGAGAGAGAGACACAGAGACACAGAGAGAGACACGCAGACCCACTGATAAGAGAGAGAGACAGAGACTCAGAGAGAGACACCCAGACCCACTGATTAGAGAGACACACAGAGACTCAGAGAGAGACACCCTGACCCACTGATAAGAGAGAGAGACACAGAGACTCAGAGAGAGACACGCAGACCCACTGATAAGAGAGAGAGACACAGAGACTCAGAGAGAGACACCCAGACCCACTGATCAGAGAGAGAGAGAGACAGAGACTCAGAGAGAGACACCCAGACCCACTGATGACAGAGAGACACACAGAGACTCAGAGAGAGACACCCAGATCCACTGATCAGAGAGACACACAGAGACTCAGAGAGAGACACCCAGACCCACTGATGAGAGAGAGACACACAGAGACTCAGAGAGAGACATCCAGACCCAATGATGAGAGAGACACACAGAGACTCAGAGAGAGACACCAAGACCCACTGATTAGAGAGAGACACAGAGACACAGAGAGAGACACCCAGACACACTGAAAAGACAGAGACACACAGAGACTCAGAGAGAGACACCCAGACCCACTGATTAGAGAGAGAGACACACAGAGACTCAGAGAGAGACACCCAGACCCACTGATAAGAGAGAGACACACAGAGACTCAGAGAGAGACACCCAGACCCAATGATGAGAGAGACACACAGAGACTCAGAGAGAGACACCCAGACCCACTGATGTGAGAGAGACACACAGAGACTCAGAGAGAGACACCCAGACCCACTGATGAGAGAGAGACACACAGAGACACAGAGAGAGAGACACCAAGACTCACTGATTAGAGAGAGACACAGAGACTCAGAGAGAGACACCCAGACCCACTGATTAGAGAGAGACACACACAGAGACTCAGAGAGAGACACCCAGATCCACTGATTAGAGAGTCACACAGAGACTCAGAGAGAGACACCCAGACCCACTGATGAGAGAGAGACACACACAAAGACTCAGACAAAGACACCCAGACCCACTGATGAGAGAGAGACACACAGAGACACAGAGAGAGACACCCAGACCCACTGAAAATAGAGAGACACACAGAGACTCAGAGAGAGACACCCAGACCCAGTGATGAGAGAGACACAGAGACTCAGAGAGAGACAACCAGCCCCACAGATTAGAGAGAGACGCAGAGATAGACACCCAGATCCACTGATAAGAGAGACACACAGAGACTCAGAGAGAGACACCCAGATCCACTGATAAGAGAGACACACAGAGACTCAGAGAGAGACACCCAGACCCACTGATTAGAGAGAGACACAGAGACTCAGAGAGAGACACCCAGACCCACTGATGAGAGAGAGACACACAGAGACTCAGAGAGAGACAACCAGCCCCACAGATTAGAGAGACACACAGAGACTCAGAGAGTGACACCCAGACCCACTGATGAGAGAGAGACACACAGAGACTCAGAGAGAGACACCCAGACCCACTGATTAGAGAGAGACACAGAGACTCAAAGAGAGACACCCAGACACACTGAAAAGACAGAGACACACAGCGGCTCAGAGAGAGACACCCAGACACACTAATGAGAGAGACACAGAGACACGGAGAGAGACACCCAGACCCACTGATGAGAGAGAGAGACACAGAGACTCAGAGAGAGACACCCAGACCCACTGATAAGAGAGAGAGACACAGAGACTCAGAGAGAGACACCCAGACCCACTGATGAGAGAGAGACACACAGAGACTCAGAGAGAGACAACCAGACCCACTGATTAGAGAGAGACACAGAGACACAGAGAGAGACACCCAGAACCACTGATGAGAGAGAGACACACAGAGACTAAGAGAGAGACACCCAGACCCACTGATTAGAGAGAGACACACAGAGACTCAGAGAGAGACACCCAGACCCACTGATAAGAGAGAGAGACACAGATAGACTCAAAGAGAGACACCCAGACGCACTGATATGAGAGAGACACAGAGACACAGAGAGAGACACCCAGACCCACTGATTAGAGAGAGACAAACAGAGACACAGAGAGAGACACCCAGACCCACTGATTAGAGAGAGACACAGAGACTCAGAGAGAGACACCCAGACCCACTGATGAGAGAGGGACAAACAGAGACTCAGAGAGAGACACCCAGACCCACTGATGAGAGAGAGACACACAGCCAGAGAGAGACACCCAGACCCAATGATGAGAGACAGAGAGACACAGAGACTCAGAGAGAGACACCCAGACCCAATGATGAGAGACAGAGAGACACAGAGACTCAGAGAGAGACACCCAGACCCACTGATGAGAGAGAGACACACAGAGAGACTCAGAGAGAGACACCCAGACCCAATGATAAGAGAGAGACACACAGAGACACAGAGAGAGACACTCAGACCCACTGATTAGAGAGAGACACAGAGACTCAGAGAGAGACACCCAGACCCACTGATCAGAGAGAGAGAGACACAGAGACACAGAGAGAGACACCCAGACCCACTGATCAGAGAGAGAGAGACACAGAGACACAGAGAGAGACACCCAGACCCACTGATGAGAGAGACACAAAGAGACTCAGAGAGAGACACCCAGACCCACTGATAAGAGAGAGAGAGACACACAGAGACTCAGAGAGAGACACCCAGACACACTGATAAGAGAGAGTCACACAAAGACTCAGACAGAGACACCCAGACCCACTGATGAGAGAGACACAGAAACACAGAGAGAGACACCCAGACCCACTGATTAGAGAGAGACACAGAGACTCAGAGAGAGACACCCAGACCCACTGATGAGAGAGAGACACAGAGACTCCGAGAGAGACACCCAGACCCACTGATGAGAGAGAGACACACAGAGACTCAGAGAGAGACACCCAGACACACTGATAATAGAGAGACACAGAGGCTCAGAGAGAGACACCCAGACCTACTGATGAGAGAGAGACACACAGAGACACAGAGAGAGACACCCAGACCCACTGATGAGAAAGAGACAAACAGAGACTCATAGAGAGTCAACCAGCCCCACAGATTAGAGACAGACTCAGAGAGAGACACCCAGACCCACTGATGAGAGAGAGACAAACAGAGACACAGAGAGAGAGAAACCCACACCCACTAATGAGACAGAGAGAGACAAACAGAGACTCAGAGAGAGACACCCAGACCCACTGATGAGAGAGAGACACAGAGACTCAGAGAGAGACACCCAGACCAACTGATTAGAGAGAGACACACAGCCAGAGAGAGACACCCAGACCCAATGATGAGAGACAGAGAGACACAGAGACTCAGAGAGAGACACCCAGACCCAATGATGAGAGACAGAGAGACACAGAGACTCAGAGAGAGACACCCAGACCCACTGATGAGAGAGAAACACACAGAGACACAGAGAGAGACACCCAGACCACTGATAAGAGAGAGACACACACAGAGACTCAGAGAGAGACACCCAGACCCACTGAAAAGAGAGAGACACACAGAGACTCAGAGAGAGACACCCAGACACACTAATAAGAGAGAGACACACAAAGACTCAGACAGAGACACCCAGACCCACTGATGAGAGAGAGACACACAGAGACTCAGAGAGAGACACCCTGACCCACTGATAAGAGAGAGACACAGAGACTCAGAGAGAGACACCCAGACCCACTGATAAGAGAGAGACACACAGAGACTCAGAGAGAGACACCAAGACACACTGATGAGAGAGAGACACACAGAGACACAGAGAGGGACACCCAGACCCACTGATGAGAGAGAGACACACAGAGACTCAGAGAGAGACACCCAGACCCACTGATAAGAGAGAGACACACAGAGACTCAGAGAGAGACACCCAGACCACTGATTAGAGAGACACACAGAGACAGAGAGAAACACCCAGACCCGCTGATAAGAGAGAGACACACAGAGACACAGAGAGAGAGACACCAAGACTCACTGATTAGAGAAAGACACAGAGACTCAGAGAGAGACACCCAGACCCACTGATAAGAGTGAGACACACAGAGACTCAGAGACAGACACCAAGACCCACTGATAAGAGAGAGAGACACACAGAGACTCAGAGAGAGACACCCAGACCCACTGATGAGAGAGAGACACACAGAGACTCAGAGAGAGACACCCAGACCCACTGATGAGAGAGAGACACACAGAGACTCAGAGAGAGACACCCAGACCCACTGATGAGAGAGAGACACACAGAGACTCAGAGAGAGACACCCAGACCCACTGATGAGAGAGAGACACAGAGACTCAGAGAGAGACACCCAGACCCACTGATGAGAGAGAGACACAGAGACTCAGAGAGAGACACCCAGACCCACTGATGAGAGAGAGACACAGAGACACAGAGAGAGACACCCAGACCCACTGATAAGAGAGAGACACACACAGAGACTCAGAGAGAGACACCCAGACCCACTGATGAGAGAGAGACACACAGAGACTCAGAGAGAGACACCCAGACCCACTGATTAGAGAGAGACACAGAGACTCAGAGAGAGACACCCAGACTCACTGATCAGAGAGAGACACACAGAGACTCAGAGAGAGACACCCAGACCCACTGATTAGAGAGAGACACAGAGACTCAGAGAGAGACACCCAGACCCACTGATCAGAGAGAGAGAGAGACACACAGAGACTCAGAGAGAGACACCCAGACCCACTGATCAGAGAGACACACAGAGACTCAGAGAGAGACACCCAGACCCACTGATGAGAGAGAGACACAGAGACTCAGAGAGAGACACCCAGACGCACTGATTAGAGAGAGACAGAGACTCAGAGAGAGACACCCAGACCCACTGATAAGAGAGAGACACACAGAGACTCAGACAGAGACACCCAGACCCACTGATTAGAGAGAGACAGAGACTCAGAGAGAGACACCCAGACCCACTGATTAGAGAGACACACAGAGACTCAGAGAGAGACACCCAGACACACTGATAAGAGAGAGACACACACAGACACTCAGAGAGAGACACCCAGACCCACTGATGAGAGAGAGACAAACAGAGACACAGAGAGAGACACCCAGACGCACTGATGAGAGAGACACAGAGACTCAGAGAGAGACACCCAGACCCACTGATGAGAGAGAGACACAGAGACTCAGAGAGAGACACCCTGACCACTGATGAGAGAGAGACACAGAGCCTCAGAGAGAGACACCCAGACCCACTGATGAGAGAGAGACACACAGAGACTCAGAGAGAGACACCCAGACCACTGATAAGAGAGAGAGACACACAGAGCCTCAGAGAGAGACACCCAGACCCACTGATCAGAGAGAGACACACAGAGACTCAGAGAGAGACACCCAGACACACTGATAAGAGAGAGACACACAGAGACTCAGAGAGAGACACCCAGACCACTGATAAGAGAGAGACACACAGAGACTCAGAGAGAGACACCCAGCCCCACTGATTAGAGAGAGACACACAGAGACTCAGAGAGAGACACCCAGACCCACTGATGAGAGAGAAAGAGACACAGAGACTCAGAGAGAGACACTCAGACCCACTGATGAGAGAGAGAGAGACACAGAGACTCAGAGAGAGACAACCAGACCCACTGATCAGAGAGAGAGACACACAGAGCCTCAGAGAGAGACACCCAGACCCACTGATGAGAGAGAGAGACACACAGAGACTCAGAGAGAGACACCCAGACCCACTGATCAGAGAGAGAGACACACAGAGACTCAGAGAGAGACACCCAGACCCACTGATTAGAGAGAGACACAGAGACTCAGAGAGAGACACCCAGACCCACTGATAAGAGAGAGAGACACACAGAGCCTCAGAGAGAGACACCCAGACCCACTGATTAGAGAGACACACACAGAGACTCAGAGAGAGACACCCAGACCCAGTGATCAGAGAGAGACACAGAGACTCAGAGAGATACACCAAGACCCACTGATAAAAGAGAGACACACAGAGACACAGAGAGAGACACCCAGACCCACTGATGAGAGAGAGAGACACATAGACACAGAGAGAGACACCCAGACCCACTGATTAGAGAGAGAGACACACAGAGACTCAGAGAGAGACACCCAGACCCACTGATAAGAGAGAGACAAACAGAGACACAGAGAGAGACAACCAGACCCACTGATTAGAGAGACACAGAGACTCAGAGAGAGACACCCAGACCCACTGATGAGAGAGAGAGACACAGAGACACAGAGAGACACCCAGACCCACTGATGAGAGAGAGACACACAGATACTCAGAGATAGACACCCAGACCCACTGATTAGAGAGAGACACACAGAGACTCAGAGAGAGACACCCAGACCCACTGATGAGAGAGAGACACACAGAGACTCAGAGAGAGACACCCAGACACACTGAAAAGACAGAAACACACAGAGGCTCAGAGAGAGACACCCAGACACACTGGTGAGAGAGACACAGAGACACAGAGAGAGACACCCAGACCCACTGATAAGAGAGAGACACAGAGACTCAGAGAGAGACACCCAGACCCACTGAATAGAGAGAGACACACAGAGACTCAGAGAGAGACACCCAAACCCACTGATGAGAGAGAGACACACAGAGACTCAGAGAGAGACAACCAGCCCCACAGATTAGAGAGAGACACACAGAGACACAGAGAGAGACACCCAGACCCACTGATGAGAGAGAGACAAACAGAGACTCAGAGAGAGACACCCAGACACACTGTTGAGAGAGAGACACACAGAGACTCAGAGAGAGACACCCAGACGCACTCATGAGAGAGAGACACAGAGACTCAGAGAGAGACACCCAGACCCACTGATGAGAGAGAGACACACAGAGACTCAGAGAGAGACACCCAGACCCACTGATAAGAGAGAGACACACAGAGACACAGAGAGAGACACCCAGACCCACTGATGAGAGAGAGACACACAGAGACACAGAGATAGACACCAGACCCACTGATAAGAGAGAGACAGAGACTCAGAGAGAGACACCCAGACCCACTGATTAGAGAGAGAGACACACAGAGACTCAGAGAGAGACACCCAGACACACTGAAAAGACAGAGACACACAGAGACACAGAAAGAGACACCCAGACCCACTGATGAGAGAGACACACAGAGACTCAGAGAGAGACACCCAGATCCACTGATTAGAGAGACACACAGAGACTCAGAGAGAGACACCCAGACACACTGATAAGAGAGAGACACAGAGACTCAGAGAGAGACACCCAGACCCACTGATTAGAGAGACACAGAGACTCAGAGAGAGACACCCAGACACACTGATTAGAGAGAGACACACAGAGACTCAGAGAGAGACACCGAGACCCACTGATAAGAGAGAGAGAGACAGAGACTCAGAGAGAGACACCCAGACCCACTGATGAGAGAGAGACACACAGAGACTCAGAGAGAGACACCCTGACCACTGATAAGAGAGAGACAGAGACTCAGAGAGAGACACCCAGACCCACTGATTAGAGAGAGACACAGAGACACAGAGAGAGACACCCAGACCCACTGATAAGAGTGAGACACACAGAGACTCAGAGAGAGACATCCAGACCCACTGATGAGAGAGAGACACAGAGACTCAGAGAGAGACACCCAGACCCACTGATCAGAGAGAGACAAACAGAGACTCAGAGAGAGACACCCAGACCCACTGATAAGAGAGAGACACAGAGACACAGAGAGAGACACCCAGACACACTGATAATAGAGAGACACAGAGACTCAGACAGAGACACCCAGACCCACTGATGAGAGAGAGACACACAGAGACACAGAGAGAGACACCCAGACCCACTGATCAGAGAGAGAGAGACACAGAGACTCAAAGAGAGACACCCAGACACACTGATAATAGAGAGACACAGAGACTCAGAGAGAGACACCCAGACCCACTGATTAGAGAGAGAGACACACAGAGGCTCAGAGAGAGACACCCAGACCCACTGATTGGAGAGAGACACAGAGACTCAGAGAGAGACACCCAGACCCACTGATCAGAGAGAGACACAGAGACTCAGAGAGAGACACCCAGACCCACTGATCAGAGAGAGACACAGAGACTCAGAGAGAGACACCCAGACCCTCTGATAAGAGAGAGAGACTCACATAGACTCAGAGAGAGACACCCAGACACACTGATGAGAGAGAGACACACAGAGACTCAGAGAGAGACACCCAGATCCACTGATTAGAGAGAGACACAGAGATTCAGAGAGAGACACCCAGACCCACTGATAATAGAGAGACACAGAGACTCAGAGAGAGACACCCAGACACACTGAAAAGACAGAGACACACAGAGGCTCAGAGAGAGACACCCAGACCCACTGATAAGAGAGAGACACAGAGACTCAGAGAGAGACACCCAGACCCACTGATGAGAGAGAGACACAGAGACTCAGAGAGAGACACCCAGACCCACTGATGAGAGAGAGACACACAGAGACTCAGAGAGAGACACCCAGACCCACTAATTTGAGAGAGAGACACAGAGACACAGAGAGAGACACCCAGACCCACTGATAAGAGAGAGAGACACACAGAGACTCAGAGAGAGACACCCAGACCCACTGATAAGAGAGAGACACACAGAGACTCAGAGAGAGACACCCAGACACACTGAAAAGACAGAGACACACAGAGGCTCAGAGAGAGACACCCAGACCCACTGATAAGAGAGAGAGACAGAGACTCAGAGAGAGACACCCAGACCCACTGATTAGAGAGAGACACACAGAGACACAGAGAGAGACACCCAGACCCACTGATTAGAGAGAGACACACAGAGACTCAGAGAGAGACACCCAGACACACTGATGAGAGAGACACACAGAGACTCAGAGAGAGACACCCAGACCCACTGATGAGAGAGACACACAGAGACTCAGAGAGAGACACCCAGACACACTGATGAGAGAGAGACACACAGAGACTCAGAGAGAGACACCAAGACCCACTGATTAGAGAGAGACACACAAAGACTCAGACAGAGACACCCAGACCCACAGATGAGAGAGAGACAAACAGAGACTCAGAGAGAGACACCCAGATCCACTGATTAGAGAGAGACACAGAGACACAGAGAGAGACACCCAGACCCACTGATAAGAGAGAGACACAGAGACTCAGAGAGAGACACCCAGACCCACTGATAAGAGAGAGACACAGAGACTCAGAGAGAGACACCCAGACCCACTGATGAGAGAGAGACACACAGAGACTCAGAGAGAGACACCCAGACCCACTGATTAGAGAGAGACACACAGAGACTCAGAGAGAGACACCAAGACCCACTGATTAGAGAGAGACACACAAAGACTCAGACAGAGACACCCAGACCCACAGATGAGAGAGAGACAAACAGAGACTCAGAGAGAGACACCCAGATCCACTGATTAGAGAGAGACACAGAGACACAGAGAGAGACACCCAGACCCACTGATAAGAGAGAGACACAGAGACTCAGAGAGAGACACCCAGACCCACTGATAAGAGAGAGACACAGAGACTCAGAGAGAGACACCCAGACCCACTGATGAGAGAGAGACACAGAGACTCAGAGAGAGACACCCAGACCCACTGATGAGAGAGAGACACACAGAGACACAGAGAGAGACACCCAGACACACTGATAAGACAGAGACACACAGAGACTCAGAGAGAGACACCCAGACCCACTGATTAGAGAGAGACACACAGAGACTCAGAGAGACACCCAGACACACTGAAAAGACAGAGACACACAGAGACTCAGAGAGAGACACCTAGACCCACTGATGAGAGAGAAACACACAGAGACACAGAGAGAGACACCCAGACCCACTGATGAGAGAGAGACACAGAGACACAGAGAGACACCCAGACCCACTGATGAGAGAGAGACACACAGAGACTCAGAGAGAGACAACCAGCCCCACAGATTAGAGAGAGACGCAGAGACTCAGAGAGAGACACCCAGACCCACTGATGAGAGAGAGAGACACAGAGACTCAGAGAGAGACACCCAGACCCACTGATTAGAGAGAGAGACACGCAGAGACTCAGAGAGAGACACCCAGACACTCTGATGAGAGAGACACACAGAGACTCAGAGAGAGACACACAGACCCACTGATTAGAGAGAGACACAGAGACTCAGAGAGAGACACCCAGACCACTGATAAGAGAGAGACACACACAGACACTCAGAGAGAGACACCCAGACCCACTGATAAGAGAGAGACACACAGAGACACAGAGAGAGACACCCAGACCACTGATAAGAGAGAGAGACACACAGAGACTCAGAGAGAGACACCCAGACCCACTGATTAGAGAGAGACACACAGAGACACAGAGAGAGACACCAAGACCCACTGATTAGAGAGAGAGACACACAGAGACACAGAGAGAGACACCCAGACCCACTGATTAGAGAGAGACACACAGAGACACAGAGAGAGACACCCTGACCCACTGATTAGAGAGAGACACACAGAGACACAGAGAGAGACACCCTGACCCACTGATTAGAGAGAGACACACAGAGACTCAGAGAGAGACACCCAGACCCACTGATTAGAGAGACACACAGAGACTCAGAGAGAGACACCCAGACTCACTGATTAGAGAGACACAGAGACTCAGAGAGAGACACCCAGACCCAGTGATCAGAGAGAGACACAGAGACTCAGAGAGAGACACCCAGACCCACTGATCATAGAGAGACACAGAGACTCAGAGAGAGACACCCAGACCCACTGATTAGAGAAAGACACAGAGACTCAGAGAGAGACACCCAGACCCACTGATTATAGAGAGACACACAGAGATTCAGAGAGAGACACCCAGACCCAATGATTAGAGAGACACAGAGACACAGAGAGAGACACCCAGACCCACTGATGAGAGAGAGACAAACAGAGACACAGAGAGAGACACCCAGACCCACTGATCAGAGAGACACACAGAGACTCAGAGAGAGACACCCAGACCCACTGATTAGAGAGACACAGAGACACAGAGAGAGACACCAAGACCCACTGATCAGAGAGAGACACAGAGAGACACACAGAGACTCAGAGAGAGACACCCAGACCCACTGATAAGAGAGAGACAGAAACTCAGAGAGAGACACCCAGACCCACTGATGAGAGAGAGAGAGACACAGAGACTCAGAGAGAGACACCCAGACCCACTGATTAGAGAGAGACACACAGAGACACACAGAGAGAGAGACACATCCCAGAGACACACAGAGACACACAGAGAGAGACACAGAGAGAGAGACACATCCCAGAGACACACACAGAGAGAGACACATCCCAGAGACACACACAGACACACACAGAGAGAGACACACAGAGAGACACATCCCAGAGACATCCCAGAGACACAGAGAGAGACACAGAGAGAGAGACACATCCCAGAGACACACAGAGAGAGAGACACATCCCAGAGACACACACAGAGACACACAGAGAGAGACACACAGAGAGAGACACATCCCAGAGACACACACAGTGAGAGACACATCCCAGAGACACACACAGAGACACACAGAGAGAGAGACACACAGAGAGAGACACATCCCAGAGACACAAAGAGAGAGAGACACAGAGACACACATAGAGAGAGAGAGAGACATCCCAGAGACACATCCCAGAGACATCCCAGAGACACAGAGAGAGACACAGAGAGAGAGACACATCCCAGAGACACACAGAGAGAGAGACACATCCCAGAGACACACACAGAGACACACAGAGAGACACACAGAGAGAGACACATCCCAGAGACCCACAGAGAGAGACACACACAGAGACACAGAGAGAGACACAGAGACACACAGAGAGAGACACACATCTCAGAGACACATCCCAGAGACACACAGAGAGAGACACACAAAGAGAGACACATCCCAGTGACACACAGAGAGAGAGACACATCCCAGAGACACACAGAGAGAGACACACAAAGAGAGACACACAGAGAGACACACAGAGAGAGAGACACATCCCAGAGACACAGAGAGAGAGAGACATCCCAGAGACACACATAGAGAGACACAGAGAGACACACAGATAGAGACACACAGAGAGAGACACACAGAGAGAGACACAGAGAGAGACACACAGAGAGAGACACATCCCAGAGACACACAGAGAGAGACACACACAGAGACACACAGAGAGAGACACAGAGACACAAAGAGAGAGAGACACATCCCAGAGACACATCCCAGAGACACACAGAGAGAGACACACAGAGAGAGACACATCCCAGAGACACACAGAGAGAGACACACACAGAGACACAGAGAGAGAGACACAGAGACACACAGAGAGAGACACACATCCCAGAGACACATCCCAGAGACACACAGAGAGAGACACACAAAGAGAGACACATCCCAGAGACACACAGAGAGAGACACACAGAGAGAGAGACACATCCCAGAGACACACAGAGAGAGACATCCCAGAGACACACATAGAGAGACACAGAGAGAGACACACAGAGAGAGACACACAGAGAGAGACACACAGAGAGAGACACACATCCCAGAGACACACAGAGAGAGACACACAGAGAGAGACACACAGAGAGAGACACACAGAGAGAGACACATCCCAGAGACACACAGAGAGAGACACACAGAGAGAGACACACAGAGAGAGACACACAGAGAGAGACACACAGAGAGAGACACACAGAGAGACACATCCCAGAGACACACAGAGAGAGACACAGAGAGAGACACACAGAGAGAGACACACAGAGACTCAGAGACACCCAGACCCACTGATGAGAGAGAGACATATCCCAGAGAAACATCCCAGAGACACACAGAGAGAGATAGACACACACAGAGACACACAGAGAGAGACACACAGAGACACACAGAGAGAGACACATCCCAGTGACACAGAGAGACACACACACAGAGAGAGACACATCCCAGAGACATCCCAGAGACACACAGAGAGAGAGACACACAGAGACACACAGAGACACACAGAGAGAGACACATCCCAGACACACAGAGACAGACACACAGAGACACACACAGAGACACAGAGAGAGACACAGAGAGAGACACATCCCAGACACAGAGAGAGAGAGACACAGAGACACAGAGCGAGACACAGAGAGATATACAGAGAGAGAGAAACATCCCAGACACACAGAGAGAGACACACATCCCAGAGACACAGAGAGAGAGAGACACAGAGAGAGACACACAGAGAGAGACACATCCCAGAGACACACAGAGAGAGACACACAGAGACACACAGAGACACAGAGAGAGAGACACAGAGAGAGACACACAGAGAGAGACACATCCCAGAGACACACAGAGAGAGACACACAGAGACACACAGAGACACACAGAGAGAGACACACAGAGAGAGACACACAGAGAGAGACACACAGAGAGAGACACATCCCAGAGACACACAGAGAGAGTCACACAGAGAGAGACACACAGAGAGAGACACACAGAGAGAGACACACAGAGAGAGACACACAGAGAGAGACACAGAGAGAGACACACAGAGAGAGACACACAGAGATAGACACATCCCAGTGACACACAGAGACACAGAGAGAGAGACATCCCAGAGACACACAGAGACACACAGAGAGAGACACACAGAGAGAGACACATCCCAGAGACACACAGAGAGACACACACACAGAGAGACACACAGAGAGAGACACAGAGATAGACACACAGAGAGAGACACATCCCAGAGACACACAGAGAGAGACACACACAGAGACACACAGAGAGAGAGACACAGAGACACAGAGAGAGAGAGACACATCCCAGAGACACATCCCAGAGACACACAGAGAGAGACACACAGAGAGACACACAGAGAGAGACACAGAGAGAGACACACAGAGAGAGACACACAGAGAGAGACATATCCCAGAGACACACAAAGAGAGACACACAGAGAGAGACACACAGAGAGAGACACACAGAGAGAGAGACACACAGAGAGAGACACATGCCAGAGACACACAGAGAGAGACACAGAGAGAGACACACAGAGAGAGACACACAGAGACACACAGAGAGAGACACATCCCAGTGACACAGAGAGACACACACAGAGAGAGACACATCCCAGAGACATCCCAGAGACACACAGAGAAAGAGACACATCCCAGAGACACACAGAGACACACAGAGAGAGACACATCCCAGACACACAGAGAGAGACACACAGAGACACAGAGAGAGAGACATACAGAGAGAGACACACAGAGAGAGACACACATCCCAGACACACAGAGAGAGACACACACAGAGACACAGAGAGAGAGAGAGACACAGAGAGAGACACAGAGAGAGAGAGACACATCCCAGACACAGAGAGAGAGAGACACACAGAGAGAGAGACACACACAGAGACACACAGAGAGAGACACACAGAGAGAGAGACATCCCAGAGACACACAGAGAGAGACACAGAGAGACACACAGAGAGAGAGACACACACAGAGACACACAGAGAGAGACACACAGAGAGAGAGAGAGACACAGAGAGAGACACACAGAGAGAGAGAGACATCCCAGAGACACACAGAGAGAGACACACAGAGACACACAGAGACACACAGAGAGAGACACATCCCAGTGACACACAGAGACACACAGAGAGAGACAGATCCCAGAGACACACAAAGACACACAGAGACACACAAAGAGAGACACACAGAGAGAGACACACAGAGAGAGACACATCCCAGAGACACACAGAGAGAGACACATCCCAGTGACACACAGGGACACACAGAGACACACAGAGAGAGACAGATCCCAGAGAAACACAGAGAGAGACACATCCCAGAGACACAGAGAGAGACAGAGAGAGACACATCCCAGAGACACACAGAGAGACACATCCCAGAGACACACAGAGACACATACAGAGAGACACACACTGAGAGAGACACATCTCAGAGACACACAGAGAGAGACAGTCAGAGACACAGAGAGAGAGACACACACAGAGACACACAGAGACACACGCAGAGAGGGACACATCCCAGAGACACACAGAGAGACACAGAGAGAGACACACAGAGAGAGACACACAGAGAGACACACAGAGAGAGACACACTGAGAGACACAGAGAGAGACACATCCCACAGACACACAGAGAGAGACCCACAGAGAGAGACACACACAGAGAGACACACAGAGAGACACACAGAGAGACACATCCCAGAGACACAGAGAGAGAGACACAGAGAGAGACACACAGAGAGAGACACACACAGAGAGACACATCCCAGAGACACAGAGAGAGGGACACATCCCAGAGACACACAGAGACACACAGAGAGAGACACATCCCAGAGACACACAGAGAGATACATCCCAGAGACACAGAGAGAGACACACGGAGAGACATCCCAGAGACACACAGAGAGAGACACACAGAGAGAGAGACACAGAGAGAGACACACAGAGAGAGACACACAGAAAGAGATACATCCCAGAGACATCCCAGAGACACAGAGAGAGAGACAAAGAGAGAGACACACACAGAGAGACAGACAGAGAGAGACACATCCCAGAGACACACAGAGAGAGACACACAGAGACACACAGAGAGAGAGAGACACAGAGACACACAGAGAGAGACACACAGAGACATCCCAGAGACACACAGAGAGAGACACAGAGAGAGACACGCAGAGAGAGACACAGAGAGAGAGACACATCCCAGAGACACACAGAGAGAGACAGAGAGAGAGACACACACACAGAGAGACACATCCCAGAGACACACAGAGAGAGACACACAGAGAGAGACACACAGAGAGACACACAGAGAGACACAAAGAGAGAGACATACAGAGAGAGACACATCCCAGAGACACACAGCGAGAGAGACACAGAGAGAGAGACACAGAGAGAGAGACACATCCCAGAGACATCCCAGGGACACACAGAGAGAGACACATCCCAGACACACAGAGAGAGACACATCCCAGACACACAGAGAGAGACACACAGAGACACAGAGAGAGAGACATACAGAGAGAGAGACACAGAGAGAGACACATATCCCAGACACACAGAGAGAGAGACACACAGAGACACAGAGAGAGAGAGACACAGAGAGAGACACAGAGAGAGACACATCCCAGACACAGAGAGAGAGACACAGAGAGAGACACATACAGAGACACACAGAGAGAGACACAGAGAGAGAGAGACACCCCAGAGACACACAGAGACACACAGAGACACACAGAGAGAGACACACAGAGAGAGACACACAGAGAGAGACACATCCCAGAGACACACAGAGAGAGACACATCCCAGTGACACACAGGGACAAACAGAGACACACAGAGAGAGACACATCCCAGAGACACACAAAGACACACAGAGAGAGACACACAGAGACACACAGAGAGAGACACATCCCAGTGACACACAGAGACACACAGAGACACACAGAGAGAGACATATCCAAGAGACACACAGAGAAACACAGAGACACACAGAGAGAGACACAGAGAGAGACACACAGAGAGAGACACATCCCAGAGACACACAGCGAGAGAGACACAGAGAGAGAGACACAGAGAGAGAGACACATCCCAGAGACATCCCAGGGACACACAGAGAGAGACACATCCCAGACACACAGAGAGAGACACATCCCAGACACACAGAGAGAGACACACAGAGACACAGAGAGAGAGAGACATACAGAGAGAGAGAGACACAGAGAGAGACACATATCCCAGACACACAGAGAGAGAGACACACAGAGACACAGAGAGAGAGAGACACAGAGAGAGACACAGAGAGAGACACATCCCAGACACAGAGAGAGAGACACAGAGAGAGACACATACAGAGACACACAGAGAGAGACACAGAGAGAGAGAGACATCCCAGAGACACACAGAGACACACAGAGACACACAGAGAGAGACACACAGAGAGAGACACACAGAGAGAGACACATCCCAGAGACACACAGAGAGAGACACATCCCAGTGACACACAGGGACAAACAGAGACACACAGAGAGAGACACATCCCAGAGACACACAAAGACACACAGAGAGAGACACACAGAGACACACAGAGAGAGACACATCCCAGTGACACACAGAGACACACAGAGACACACAGAGAGAGACATATCCAAGAGACACACAGAGAAACACAGAGACACACAGAGAGAGACACAGAGAGAGACACACAGAGAGAGACACATCCCAGAGACACACAGAGAGAGGCACATCCCAGAGACACATCCCAGAGACACAGAGAGAGACACATCCCTGAGACACACAGAGAGAGACACATCCCAGAGACACATCCCAGAGACACAGAGAGAGACAGAGAGAGACACATCCCAGAGACACACAGAGAGACACATCCCAGAGACACACAGAGACACACAGAGAGAGACACACACTGAGAGAGACACATCTCAGAGACACACAGAGAGAGACACTCAGAGACACAGAGAGAGAGACACACACAGAGACACACAGAGACACACGCAGAGAGGGACACATCCCAGAGACACACAGAGAGACACAGAGAGAGACACACAGAGAGAGACACACAGAGAGACACACAGAGAGAGACACACAGAGAGACACAGAGTGAGACACATCCCAGAGACACACAGAGAGAGACACACGGAGAGAGACACACACAGAGAGACACACAGAGAGACACACAGAGAGACACATCCCAGAGACACAGAGAGAGGGACACATCCCAGAGACACACAGAGACACACAGAGAGAGACACATCCCAGAGACACACAGAGAGAGACACACAGAGAGACATCCCAGAGACACACAGAGAGAGACACACAGAGAGAGAGACACAGAGAGAGACACACAGAGAGAGACACACAGAAAGAGATACATCCCAGAGACATCCCAGAGACACAGAGAGAGAGAGACAAAGAGAGAGACACACACAGAGAGACAGACAGAGAGAGACACATCCCAGAGACACACAGAGAGAGACACACAGAGACACACAGAGAGAGAGACACAGAGACACACAGAGAGAGACACACAGAGACATCCCAGAGACACACAGAGAGAGACACAGAGAGAGACACGCAGAGAGAGACACAGAGAGAGAGACACATCCCAGAGACACACAGAGAGAGACACAGAGAGAGAGACACACACAGAGAGAGACACATCCCAGAGACACACAGAGAGAGACACACAGAGAGACACACAGAGAGACACACAGAGAGAGACATACAGAGAGAGACACATCCCAGAGACACACAGCGAGAGAGACACAGAGAGAGAGACACAGAGAGAGAGACACATCCCAGAGACATCCCAGGGACACACAGAGAGAGACACATCCCAGAGACATCCCAGAGACACACAGAGAGAGACACATCCCAGAGACACACATAGACACACAGAGACACACAGTCCCGCTGATGAGAGAGAGACACATCCCAGAGACACACACAGAGAGAGACACAAAGAGAGACACAGAGAGAGAGAGACACACAGAGACACACATAGACACACAGAGACACACAGTCCCGCTGATGAGAGAGAGACACATCCCAGAGACATCCCAGGGACACACACACAGAGAGACACACAGAGACACACAGACACACACACAGAGACACACACAGAGACACACACACAGGGACACACACAGTGACGCACAGTGACACACAAAGAGACACATCCCAGTGACACACAGAGAGACACACACATACACACACACACACACAGAGACACACAGAGACACACAGAGACACACACAGAGAGACACACACACACACAGACACACACACAGAGACACACACAGTGACACACAGAGACACACACACACACAGACACTGAGACACACAGACACACACACAGAGACACACAGACACACACACACAGAGACACACAGAGAGACACACAGACACACACACACAGTGACACACACACACAGAGACACACAGTGACACACAGACACACACACAGAGAGACACACAGACACACACACAGTGACACACACACACACAGAGACACACACAGTGACACACAGAGAGACACACACAGACACACACACAAAGTGACACACACAGACACACACACACAGACACACAGAGAGACACACACACAGAGACACACAGAGAGAGACACACACAGACACACACACACACACAGTGACACACACACACAGAGGCACACACAGAGACACAGAGACACACACAGTCACACACAGAGACACAGAGACACAGTGACACACAGTGACACACAGAGAGAAAGACATCCCAGTGACACACAGAGAGAGACACACACACAGAGAGAGACACACAGAGACACACAGAGACACACAGAGAGACACAGAGACACACAGAGACACACACAGAAACACACACAGAGAGATACACACACAGACACACACACAGTGACACACACACACACAGAGACACACAGTGACACACAGTGACACACAATGAGACACACACCGACACACACACACACAGAGACACACAGAGACACACAGGCACACACACAGAGACACACAGACACACACACAGAGAGAGACACACACAGACACACACACACAGTGACACACACACAGAGACACAGACACACACAGAGAGACACACAGAGAGACACACACACAGTGACACACACACAGAGACACACAGAGACACACACACACACAGACACACAGAGACACACAGAGACACACACAGAGAGACACACACAGACACACACACACAGAGACACACACAATGACACACAGAGACACACACACACAGAGACACCCACAGTGACACACAGACACACACACAGAGAGAGACACACACACAGAGACACACACAGAGACACAGAGACACACACACACAGAGACACACAGACACACACACAGAGACACACACACACACACAGAGACACACACAGAGACACAGAGACACACACAGAGACACACAGACACACACATAGAGAGACACACACAGAGACACACACAGTGACACACAGAGACACACATCCCAGTGACACACACACACAGTGACACACACACACACACACACAGACACACACAGTGACACACAGACACACACACAGAGAGAGACACACACACACAGTGACACACACACACAGAGACACACACAGAGACACACAGAGACACACACAGAGAGAGACACATCCCAGTGACATACAGAGACACAGAGACACACAGAGACACAGAGACACAGACACACACAGAGACACACACAGTGACACACAGACACACACACAGAGACACACACACACACAGTGACACACACACACACACAGAGACACACATAGAGACACACAGACACACACACAGAGACACACACAGAGACACACAGACACACACACACAGAGACACAGAGACACACACAGTGACACACAGAGACACACACACAGTGACACACACAGAGACACAGACACACACAGAGACACAAACAGAGACACACAGACACACACACAGAGACACACACAGAGACACACAGACACACACACACAGAGACACAGAGACACACACAGTGACACACAGAGACACACACACAGTGACACACACACACACAGACACACACACACAGACACACACACACAGAGACACACACAGAGACACAGACACACACAGACACACAAACAGAGACACACAGACACACACACAGAGACACAGAGACACACAGAGACACACACACAGAGACACAGTGACACACACACACAGAGACACACACACAGAGACACACACAGAGACACACAGACACACACACAGAGACACAGAGACACACAGAGACACACAGAGAGAGACACATCCCAGTGACAGGGTGGACTCACGACCGGGCGTCTCGGGTGGAGTTGCCTGGCTGTGGGCGACGTCCACCTGACCTCCGTGGGTGACCTCTGGGGGCGAGGTGGACTCCCGGGATGTGACCCTTAACCCCGCCGCGAGGAGGAGGACGACCACAGCCTTGGCGAGGAAGCTCCATCGGCGGAAGGTGGACTAAGGGTCGAGAGAGCGGGGGGGGGGGGGTGGAGTGGGTGGAGTGGAGTGGGTGGAGTGGGTGAAGTGTAGTGGGTGGAGTGTAGTGGAGTTGGTGGAGTGGGTGGAATTGGTGGAGTGGAGTGGAGTTGGTGGAGTGGGTGGAATTGGTGGAGTGGAGTGGGTGGAGTGGGTGAAGTGGAGTGGGTGGAGTGGGTGGAGTGGGTGGAGTGGAGTGGAGTTGGTGGAGTGGAGTTGGTGGAGTCGGTGGAGTGGGTGGAGTGGGTGGAGTGTAGTGGGTGGAGTGGGTGGAGTGGAGTGAGTGGAGTGGGTGGAGTGAGTGGAGTGGGTGGAGTGTAGTGGGTGGAGTGGGTGGAGTGTAGTGGGTGGAGTGGGTGGAGTGTAGTGGTGGAGTGGGTGGAGTGGGTGGAGTGAGTGGAGTGGGTGGAGTGGAGTGGGTGGAGTGGGTGAAGTGGAGTGGGTGGAGTGGGTGGAGAGGAATTTAGTGGGTGGAGTGGAGTGGAGTGGTGGAGTGGGTGGAGTGGAGTGGGTGGAGTGGGTGGAGTGGAGTGGGTGGAGTGTAGTGGGTGGAGTGGGTGGAGTGGAGTGAGTGGAGTGGGTGGAGTGAGTGGAGTGGGTGGAGTGTAGTGGGTGGAGTGGGTGGAGTGTAGTGGGTGGAGTGGGTGGAGTGTAGTGGGTGGAGTGGGTGGAGTGGGTGGAGTGAGTGGAGTGGGTGGAGTGGAGTGGGTGGAGTGGGTGAAGTGGAGTGGAGTGGTGGAGTGGAGTTGGTGGAGTGGGTGGAGATAAGTGGGTGGCGTGGGTGGAGTGTAGTGGGTGGAGTGGGTGGAGTGGAGTGGGTGGAGTGGGTGAAGTGGAGTGGAGTGGAGTGGTGGAGTGGAGTTGGTGGAGTGGGTGGAGTGTAGTGGGTGGAGTTGGTGGAGTTTAGTGGGTGGAGTGGGTGGAGTGGAGTGGAGTGGTGGAGTGGAGTTGGTGGAGTGAGTGGAGTGGAGTGGGTGGAGTTTAGTGGGTGGAGTGGGTGGAGTGTAGTGGGTGGAGTAGAGTGGAGTTGGTGGAGTGGGTGGAATTGGTGGAGTGGAGTGGGTGGAGTGGGTGGAGTGGAGTGAGTGGAATGGGTGGAGTGGGTGGAGTGTAGTGGGTGGAGTTGGTGGAGTGTAGTGGGTGGAGTGGGTGGAGTTTAGTGGGTGGACTGGGTGGAGTGGAGTGGGTGGAGTGGGTGGAGTGGGTGGGTGGGAGTGGGTGGAGTGGGTGGGTGGGTGGGTGCAGTGTTGTGGGTGGAGTGGGTGGAGTGGGTGGAGTGGGTGGAGTGGGTGGAGTGGGTGGCGTGGGTAGAGTGGAGTTGGTGGAGTGGAGTTTAGTGTGTGAAATGGGTGGGAGTGGGTGGGTGGAGTGGGTGGGTGTAGTGGGTGGAGTGTAGTGGGTGGAGTGGGTGGAGTGGAGTGGGTGGAGTGTAGTGGGTGGAGTGGGTGGAGTGGGTGGAGTGTAGTGGGTGGAGTGGGTTGAGTGGGTGGAGTGGAGTGGGTGGAGTGGGTGGAGTGGGTGGGTGGAGTGGGTGGAGTGGGTGAAGTGAGTGGGTGGAGTGGGTGGAGTGAGTGGAGTAGAGTGGGTGGAGTGGGTGGAGTGAGTGGGTGTAGTCGGTGGAGTGGGTAGAGTGGGTGGAGTGTAGTGGGTGGGTGGAGTGGGTGGGAGTGGGTGGAGTGGAGTGGGTAGAGTGTAGTGGGTGGAGTGGGTGGGAGTGGGTGGAGTGTAGTGGGTGGAGTGGGTGGAGTGGGTGGAGTGCAGTGGGTGGAGTGTAGTGGGTGGAGTGGGTGGAGTGGGTGGAGTGTAGTGGGTGGACTGGGTGGGAGTGTAGTGGGTGGAGTGGGTGGGTGTAGTGGGTGGAGTGGGTGGAGTGTAGTGGGTGGAGTGGGTGGAGTGTAGTGGGTGGAGTGGGTGGAGTGTAGTGGGTGGAGTGGGGTGGAGTGGGTGGGGGTGGTGGAGTGGGTGGAGTGGAGTGGGTGGAGTGGGTGAAGTGGAGTGGAGTGGAGTGGTGGAGTGGGTGGTGGAGTGGGTGGAGTTTAGTGGGTGGCGTGGGTGGAGTGTAGTGGGTGGAGTGGGTGGAGTGGAGTGGGTGGAGTGGGTGAAGTGGAGGTGGGAGTGGGGGTGGAGTGGGAGTTGGTGGAGTGGGTGGAGGTGTAGTGGGTGGAGTTGGTGGAGTTTTAGTGGGTGGAGTGGGTGGAGTGGAGTGGGTGGAGTGTAGTGGGTGGAGTGGGTGGAGTGGGAGTGAGTGGAGTGGGTGGGTGAGTGGAGTGGGTGGAGTGTAGTGGGTGGAGTGGGTGGAGTGTAGTGGGTGGAGTGGGGGTGGAGTGTAGTGGGTGGAGTGGGTGGAGTGGGTGGAGTGAGTGGAGTGGGTGGAGTGGAGTGGGTGGAGTGGGTGAAGTGGGTGGGGTGGTGGGTGGGTGGTGGAGTGGGTGGAGATAAGTGGGTGGCGTGGGTGGAGTGTAGTGGGTGGAGTGGGTGGAGTGGAGTGGGTGGAGTGGGTGAAGTGGAGTGGAGTGGAGTGGTGGAGTGGAGTTGGTGGAGTGGGTGGAGTGTAGTGGGTGGGTTGGTGGAGTTTAGTGGGTGGAGTGGGTGGAGTGGAGTGGAGTGGAGTGGTGGAGTGGAGTTGGTGGAGTGAGTGGAGGGAGTGGGTGGGAGTTTAGTGGGTGGAGTGGGTGGAGTGTAGTGGGTGGAGTAGAGTGGAGTTGGTGGAGTGGGTGGAATTGGTGGAGTGGAGTGGGTGGAGTGGGTGGAGTGGAGTGAGTGGAATGGGTGGAGTGGGTGGAGTGTAGTGGGTGGAGTTGGTGGAGTGTAGTGGGTGGAGTGGGTGGAATTTAGTGGGTGGACTGGGTGGAGTGGAGTGGGTGGAGTGGGTGGAGTGGGTGGGTGGAGTGGGTGGAGTGGGTGGAGTGGAGTGGGTGCAGTGTAGTGGGTGGAGTGGGTGGCGTGGGTGGAGTGGGTGGAGTGGGTGGAGTGGGTGGCGTGGGTAGATGGAGTTGGTGGAGTGGAGTTTAGTGTGTGAAATGGGTGGAGTGGGTGGGTGGAGTGGGGTGGAGTGTAGTGGGTGGAGTGTAGTGGGTGGAGTGGGTGGAGTGGAGTGGGTGGAGTGTAGTGGGTGGAGTGGGTGGAGTGTAGTGGGTGGAGTGGGTTGAGTGGGTGGAGTGGAGTGGGTGGAGTGGGTGGAGTGGGTGGGTGGAGTGGGTGGGTGGTGAAGTGAGTGGGTGGAGTGGGTGGAGTGAGTGGAGTAGAGTGGGTGGAGTGGGTGGAGTGAGTGGAGTGTAGTCGGTGGAGTGGGTAGAGTGGGTGGATGTAGTGGGTGGAGTGGAGTGGGTGGAGTGGGTGGAGTGGAGTGGGTAGAGTGTAGTGGGTGGAGTGGGTGGAGTGGGTGGAGTGTAGTGGGTGGAGTGGGTGGAGTGGGTGGAGTGCAGTGGGTGGAGGGAGTGGTGGGTGGTGGGTGGGTGGAGTGGGTGGAGTGTAGTGGGTGGACTGGGTGGAGTGTAGTGGGTGGAGTGGGTGGAGTGTAGTGGGTGGAGTGGGTGGAGTGTAGTGGGTGGAGTGGGTGGAGTGTAGTTGGTGGAGTGGGTGGAGTGTAGTGGGTGGAGTGGGTGGAGTGGGTGGAGTGAGTGGAGTGGGTGGAGTGGAGTGGGTGGAGTGGGTGAAGTGGAGTGGAGTGGTGGAGTGGAGTTGGTGGAGTGGGTGGAGTTTAGTGGGTGGCGTGGGTGGAGTGTAGTGGGTGGAGTGGGTGGAGTGGAGTGGGTGGAGTGGGTGAAGTGGAGTGGAGTGGAGTGGTGGAGTGGAGTTGGGGGAGTGGGTGGAGTGTAGTGGGTGGAGTTGGTGGAGTTTAGTGGGTGGAGTGGGTGGAGTGGAGTGGAGTGGTGGAGTGGAGTTGGTGGAGGAGTGGAGTGGAGTGGGTGGAGTTTAGTGGGTGGAGTGGGTGGAGTGTAGTGGGTGGAGTAGAGTGGAGTTGGTGGAGTGGGTGGAATTGGTGGAGTGGAGTGGGTGGAGTGGGTGGAGTGGAGTGAGTGGAATGGGTGGAGTGGGTGGAGTGTAGTGGGTGGAGTTGGTGGAGTGTAGTGGGTGGAGTGGGTGGAGTTTAGTGGGTGGACTGGGTGGAGTGGAGTGGGTGGAGTGGGTGGAGTGGGTGGGTGGAGTGGGTGGAGTGGGTGGGTGGAGTGGGTGCAGTGTATTGGGTGGAGTGGGTGGCGTGGGTGGAGTGGGTGGAGTGGGTGGGAGTGGGTGGGCGTGGGTAGAGTGGAGTTGGTGGAGTGGAGTTTAGTGTGTGAACATGGGTGGAGTGGGTGGGTGGAGTGGGTGGAGTGTAGTGGGTGGAGTGTAGTGGGTGGAGTGGGTGGAGTGGAGTGGGTGGAGTGTAGTGGGTGGAGTGGGTGGAGTGGAGTGGGTGGAGTGTAGTGGGTGGAGTGGGTTGAGTGGGTGGAGTGGAGTGGGTGGAGTGGGTGGAGTGGGTGGGTGGAGTGGGTGGAGTGGGTGAAGTGAGTGGGTGGAGTGGGTGGAGTGAGTGGAGTAGAGTGGGTGGAGTGGGTGGAGTGAGTGGAGTGTAGTCGGTGGAGTGGGTAGAGTGGGTGGAGTGTAGTGGGTGGAGTGGAGTGGGTGGAGTGGGTGGAGTGGAGTGGGTAGAGTGTAGTGGGTGGAGTGGGTGGAGTGGGTGGAGTGTAGTGGGTGGAGTGGGTGGAGTGGGTGGAGTGTAGTGGGTGGAGTGGGTAGAGTGGGTGGAGTGCAGTGGGTGGAGTGTAGTGGGTGGAGTGGGTGGAGTGGGTGGAGTGTAGTGGGTGGACTGGGTGGAGTGGAGTTGGTGGAGTGGGTGGAGTGGGTGGGTGGAGTGGGTGGAGTGGGTGGAGTGGAGTGGGTGGAGTGGGTGGAGTGTAGTGGGTGGAGTGGATAGAGTGGGTGGAGTGCAGTGGGTGGAGTGTAGTGGGTGGAGTGGGTGGAGTGGGTGGAGTGTAGTGGGTGGACTGGGTGGAGTGGAGTTGGTGGAGTGGGTGGGTGGGTGGAGTGGGTGGAGTGGGTGGAGTGGAGTGGGTGGAGTGGGTGGCGTGGGTAGAGTGGAGTTGGTGGAGTGGAGTTTAGTGTGTGGAATGGGTGGAGTGGGTGGGTGGAGTGGGTGGAGTGTAGTGGGTAGAGTGTAGTGGGTGGAGTGGGTGGAGTGGGTGGAGTGTAGTGGGTGGAGTGTAGTGGGTGGAGTGTAGTGGGTGGAGTGGGTGGAGTGGGTGGAGTGTAGTGGGTGGGAGGGTGGGTGGAGTGGTGGGTGTAGTGGGTGGAATGGGTGGAGTGGAGTGGGTGTGTTAATGGGTGGAGTGGGTTGAGTGGGAGGTGGGTGGAGTGGGTGGAGTGGGTGGGTGGAGTGGGTGGAGTGGGTGGAGTGAGTGGGTGGAGTGGGTGGAGTGGAGTGGGTGGAGTGGAGTAGAGTGGGTGGAGTGGGTGGAGTGAGTGGAGTGGGTGGAGTTTAGTGGGTGGAGTGGGTGGAGTGGGTGGAGTGTAGTGGGTGGAGTGGGTAGAGTGGGTGGAGTGTAGTGGGTGGAGTGGAGTGGGTGGAGTGGGTGGAGTGGGTAGAGTGGAGTTGGTGGAGTGGAGTTTAGTGTGTGGAATGGGTGGAGTGCGTGGAGTGGAGTGGGTGGAGTGAGTGGAGTGGGTGGAGTGTAGTGGGTGGAGTGGGTGGAGTGTAATGGGTGGACTGGGTGGAGTGGGTGGAGTGGGTGTTGTAGTGGGTGGAGTGGATTTGAGTGAGTGGAGTGTAGTGGGTGGAGTTTAGTGGGTGGAGTGAGTGGAGTGTAGTGGGTGGAGTGGCTGGAGTGTAGTGGGTGGAGTGTAGTGGGTGGAGTGTAGTGGGTGGAGTGGGTGGAGTGTAGTGGGTGGAGTGGAGTGAGTGGAGTGTAGTGGGTAGAGTGGGTGGAGTGTAGTGGGTGGAGTGTAGTGGGTGTAGTGGGTGTAGTGGGTGGAGTGTAGTGGGTGCAGTGGAGTGGAGTTGGTGGAGGGTAGTGAGTGGAGTGGGTGGAGTGGGTGGAGTGGTGGAGTGAGTGGAGTGTAGTGGAGTGGGTGGAGTGGGTGGAGTGGAGTGGGTGGAGTGTAGTGGGTGGAGTGGGTGGAATGTAGTGGGTGGAGTGTAGTGGGTGGAGTGGGTTGAGTGGGTGGAGTGAAGTGGGTGGAGTGGTGGAGTGGGTGGGTGGAGTGGGTGGAGTGGGTGAAGTGAGTGGGTGGAGTGGGTGGAGTGAGTGGAGTAGAGTGGGTGGAGTGGGTGGAGTGAGTGGAGTGTAGTCGGTGGAGTGGGTAGAGTGGGTGGAGTGTAGTGGGTGGAGTGGAGTGGGTGGAGTGGGTGGAGTGGAGTGGGTAGAGTGTAGTGGGTGGAGTGGGTGGAGTGGGTGGAGTGTAGTGGGTGGAGTGGGTGGAGTGGGTGGAGTGTAGTGGGTGGAGTGGGTAGAGTGGGTGGAGTGCAGTGGGTGGAGTGTAGTGGGGTGGAGTGGGTGGAGTGGGTGGAGTGTAGTGGGTGGACTGGGTGGAGTGGAGTTGGTGGAGTGGGTGGAGTGGGTGGAGTGGGTGGAGTGGAGTGGGTGGAGTGGGTGGAGTGTAGTGGGTGGAGTGGCTGGAGTGTAGTGGGTGGAGTGTAGTGGGTGGAGAGTAGTGGGTGGAGTGGGTGGAGTGTAGTGGGTGGAGTGGAGTGAGTGGAGTGTAGTGGGTAGAGTGGGTGGAGTGTAGTGGGTGGAGTGTAGTGGGTGTAGTGGGTGTAGTGGGTGGAGTGTAGTGGGTGGAGTGGAGTGGAGTTGGTGGAGGGTAGTGAGTGGAGTGGGTGGAGTGGGTGGAGGTGGAGTGAGTGGAGTGTAGTGGAGTGGGTGGAGTGGGTGGAGTGGAGTGGGTGGAGTGTAGTGGGTGGAGTGGGTGGAATGTAGTGGGTGGAGTGGGTTGAGTGGGTGGAGTGGAGTGGGTGGAGTGGGTGGAGTGGGTGGGTGGAGTGGGTGGAGTGGGGTGAAGTGAGTGGGTGGAGTGGGTGGAGTGAGTGGAGTAGAGTGGGTGGAGTGGGTGGAGTGAGTGGAGTGTAGTCGGTGGAGTGGGTAGAGTGGGTGGAGTGTAGTGGGTGGGAGTGGAGTGGGTGGAGTGGGTGGAGTGGAGTGGGTAGAGTGTAGTGGGTGGAGTGGGTGGAGTGGGTGGAGTGTAGTGGGTGGAGTGGGTGGAGTGGGTGGAGTGTAGTGGGTGGAGTGGGTAGAGTGGGTGGAGTGCAGTGGGTGGAGTGTAGTGGGTGGAGTGGGTGGAGTGGGTGGAGTGTAGTGGGTGGACTGGGTGGAGTGGAGTTGGTGGAGTGGGTGGAGTGGGTGGAGTGGGTGGAGTGGAGTGGGTGGAGTGGGTGGAGTGTAGTGGGTGGAGTGGGTAGAGTGGGTGGAGTGCAGTGGGTGGAGTGTAGTGGGTGGAGTGGGTGGAGTGGGTGGAGTGTAGTGGGGTGGACTGGGTGGAGTGGAGTTGGTGGAGTGGGTGGAGTGGGTGGGTGGGTGGGTGGAGTGGGTGGAGTGGGTGGAGTGGAGTGGGTGGAGTGGGTGGCGTGGGTAGAGTGGAGTTGGTGGAGTGGAGTTTAGTGTGTGGAATGGGTGGAGGTGGGTGGGTGGAGTGGGGTGGAGTGCAGTGGGTAGAGTGTAGTGGGTGGAGTGGGTGGGGTGGAGTGTAGTGGGTGGAGTGTAGTGGGTGGAGTGTAGTGGGTGGAGTGGTGGAGTGGGTGGAGTGTAGTGGGTGGAGTGGAGTGGGTGGAGTGGGTGGCGTGTAGTGGGTGGAGTGGGTGGAGTGGAGTGGGTAGTGTGTAGTGGGTGGAGTGGGTGAGTGGAGTGGGTGGAGTGGGTGGAGTGGGTGGGTGGAGTGGGTGGAGTGGGTGGAGTGAGTGGGTGGAGTGGGTGGAGTGGAGTGGGTGGAGTGGAGTAGAGTGGGTGGAGTGGGTGGAGTGAGTGGAGTGGGTGGAGTTTAGTGGGTGGAGTGGGTGGGAGTGGGTGGAGTGTAGTGGGTGGAGTGGGTAGAGTGGTGGAGTGTAGTGGGTGGAGTGGAGTGGGTGGAGTGGGTGGAGTGGGTGGAGTGGGTAGAGTGGAGTTGGTGGAGTGGAGTTTAGTGTGTGGAATGGGTGGAGTGCGTGGAGTGGAGTGGGTGGAGTGAGTGGAGTGGGTGGAGTGTAGTGGGTGGAGTGGGTGGAGTGTAATGGGTGGACTGGGTGGAGTGGGTGGAGTGGGTGTTGTAGTGGGTGGAGTGGATTTGAGTGGGTGGAGTGTAGTGGGTGGAGTTTAGTGGGTGGAGTGAGTGGAGTGTAGTGGGTGGAGTGGCTGGAGTGTAGTGGGTGGAGTGTAGTGGGTAGAGTGTAGTGGGTGGAGTGGGTGGAGTGTAGTGGGTGGAGTGGAGTGAGTGGAGTGTAGTGGGTAGGTGGGTGGAGTGTAGTGGGTGGAGTGTAGTGGGGTGTAGGTGGGTGTAGGGGGTGGAGTGTAGTGGGTGGAGTGGAGTGGAGTTGGTGGAGGGTAGTGAGTGGAGTGGGTGGAGTGGGTGGAGTGGTGGAGTGAGTGGAGTGTAGTGGGAGTGGGTGGAGTGGGTGGACAGGGTGGAGTGGAGTGGGTGGAGTGTAGTGGGTGGAGTGGGTGGAATGTAGTGGGTGGAGTGGAGTTGGTGGAGTGGAGTGGGTGGAGTGGGTGGAGTGTAGTGGGTGGAGTGGAGTGGGTGGAGTTTAGTGGGTGTAGTGGGTGGAGTGGAGTGGGTGGAGTGGGTGGAGTGTAGTGGGTGGAGTGGGTGGAGTGGTGGAGTGGAGTTGGTGGAGTGAGTGGCGTTTAGTGGGTGGAGTGGTGGAGTTTAGTGGGTGGAGTGGGTGGAGTGTAGTGGGTGGAGTGGAGTTGATGGAGTGTAGTGAGTGGAGTGGGAGGAGTGGAGTTGGTGGAGTGGAGTTGGTGGAGTGGGTGGAGTGTAGTGGGTGGAGTGGAGTGGAGTGGGTGGAGTGTATTGGGTGGAGTGGAGTGGAGTTGGTGTAATGGGTGGAGTGGAGTTGGTGGAGTGGGAAGGGTGGAGTTACTACCACCATCCCCACCACCACCACCTCCACCACCACCAATAACAACCGCCATTCGCCACTAAGTGGCGGTGATGTCACCATGACGCTTGTGCCAGGCCATGTGCACCTTGAGGCCACGTGAAGTGTCAAACGCCCGCTGGCAGGAGGTCACGGGGCAGACCCAGGTGCCACGGGTCGACTGACTAAGATAACTGAGATGATTGGCTGATGCACCACCTGTGCCCCCTACTGTGCCAACCTGCTGTGCTTTAGCCACCCGGCGCTCCGCTCGTTGTTCTGAGCGTCGCTCCTCCGCCCTCCGTTGTTGTTGGAGGGCAACTGCCTCCAACTGCCCAGTAGCGTCCTTCACGAGCCTCCTCCACAGAGGCCGATCTTGACACCGCTGGTACCGGTCATCGGCAAGTCCACTCAGCTCCACGTCCTCCTGTACCAATCACTCCATCTCTTCTCTAGCACGTGCCGCGCCCGTTTAGCCCCCTCTATCCGGTCGAACAAAAGCTGTTTCGGCATGCGGTGGCTGGGCATGCGAGCTACATGACCCAGCCAACGCAGCCTTGCCTGCCGGAGGAGCTCACCGATGGGACCTTGCCCAGATCTTTCAAGGATTTGTGAGCTCCTCACACAATCCAGCCTGGTTAAACCCAGGATGGATCGTAGGCAGGCCAGCCTAAATGTTTCCAACCGGCGAAGATGTTCCATTAGGGGGTCCACGTTTCCCAAGCGTAGAGAAGGGAGGGAATGACCGTGGCCGAGAAGACCTGAAGCTTCGTGCGAAGCGACAGACCAGGTAGCTTCCACACAGCGTTACGCCGCTCGACTGATTCAGAGTGAGACCTCTGCTGTTAAACCGGAGCCGGTCATGAGCACACTGCCAAGGTATGGGAAACTCTCCACTCTCTCCACAACTGCCCCATCACCAATTGGGAGTTTTGGGGGTGGAGTGTCCGATGGCAAGGCCCCATCTCTTAGTGGCACGCTCTAGTCTCAGCAGCAGCATCTCCAACTCCTCCTCTGAGTGAGCGGCGAATACCAGATCATCGGCATACATAACGTGGTTGAGCAATAGGGAGCCATCCCTTGACCGCACCTGGGCATCGATCAGCCTCCCATTATATCTGTACCAGATGGAAATTCCTCCGGTACAGCAATTGAAGGCCTCACGAACTACGTGGTCAAAATAGATGTTAAATAATGTGGGAGCCAGAGGACATCCCTGTCGCACCCCAAGGTGTACAGGGAAAGGCTCTGACTCCTGGCCACGTAGTTTTACCCGGGCCCACTCACCATCATGAAGGTCCTTAATGATCGTGTGCAGAGGGTCAGGTACTCCAAAAGCACGAAGAACAACCCAGAGCCCAGGCCTACTGATGGTATCATAGGCCTTGACCAGGTCAATAAAGCAGAGATGTAGGTCTTGTTGGAATTCCCTACACCTCTGCTGTAGCAGACGGACAGAAAATATGGCATCTGTGCAGGACCGCCCTTTCCTGAAACCGCATTGGGGCTCCGCAAGCCTCTCCTCAGCGTGCCTAGCAAGGCAATGTTGAATAATCCTTGCCAGGACCTTTCCTGGCATACTGAGGAGTGAGATGCCCCTGTAGTTGTTACAGTCTGTGCGGTCCCCCTTCTTAAAGAGGGAGACCACCAGGGCATCCTTTCAATCCTGCGGATCCCATCCAGTGGTCCAGACTGTTGTTGTGATGTCATATAGGGCAGTCTGTGCACAAACACCACCCTCCCTCAGCATTTTGCTTGGGAGATCATCTCTGCCCAGTGCCTTTCCTGGTCTCAGGCTCTGGATCGCCTTCAGTACTTCCTCAACAGATGCCACTTCAGCCAGCCACTCACAAGGGGTGACTTATTTCAATATTTGAGGCACCGCAGCCTCAGCAGGGTCATCCTCACTTTGTGCCACGATGTTTCCCATTTTGATGGATTTCCCCTCCCCCAAGACTTCACAGAAATGCTCAGCAAATCTGCAAACCTGTTCCTGGGGGTCAGAGATTGGATTACCGTTCTTTACCCTAATGATGGTAATAGGTGTGGAGCTGCAGGTTATTTTTTTGATGGAGTTAAATAGGGATTTGTGATCGCGGGCCACTGAGGCAGACTCCATCTCCTCAGCAACCCGCGACCACCACCCATCCTTGCAGCGCCTCACGGCTCTCCGAACCTCCGAGCGAAAGCTGCGGTAAGCCTCCTCATTCTCTGGCGTGGGATTCTGTTTGCCGATGAGAGTGGGCCTGTCGCTTTTTCTCAACTATCCTGAACACCTCCTCTGTCAGTCAGGGTCTCTGGGGAGGTCTGGGACCGCGTACCCAAAGCAGCCATTGCAGCTGCGTGAGTCACAGTCCTAAACCTCGCCCATTTACCCTCGACATCTTGAGGAGTGGAGGACGATGCCAACCTCAGCCGCAAGCGATGATGACATTCTCGCTTGCAACTTTCATCAGCTTGCTGAGACCAGGCCACTTTAGGTTGGAATGGGGTCCTGGGTGTAGACCCACCACCGGAGTGGAAGAATGGCAGGCGCATCTTACAGATGACTAGTCGATGGTCAGTGGGCAGATCAGCCCCATGGTAGGTCCTGGTGTCATGGACATGGGATCACATCCGCTGTTCCGTCACTATGTAGTCCAGCAGATGTTCTTGCTTGGACCCGGCATGCATCCATGATGTTGTGTGGATGCGCCGATGCCGGAACAGCGTGTTGGTAATTACAAGCCCATGGGCTGCACAAAAATCTAGCAGCCTCCTACCGTTGTTATTGAGCTGATCTGGCCCATGCCTTCCAATCATTCCACATCAGGTGCCAGCATCATGACCAACTCGGGCATTGAAGTCACCCAACAAGATGATTCTATCCCGAGGGGCCACTTTAGCCAGCACCTGTGACAGGAGGTCATAGAAGGCATCTGACTCATCGGCTTTGCCTGCATCCCTCCATGGATGTTCGTCTTCGGTGGGGGCATAAGTAACCACGACCAAAACTCCTCGCCTCCAGTTGATGGGAAGGCGAGCCCAAAGTAGCCTGGGGCTTACAGCTTCCCACACCTCACCACCACGCCCCCTTCATTCTTTTGTTTAAAAGAAGAGCCACTTCCTGCTGTTTGGCAGTCTGCTGCCCCGTGTAGAGGACTGTCCACCCCTCATGGTGGCAGGAGCCAGAACCGGTCAACCGGACCTCCTGAATGGCACAGAGATCCAGGCGGTACCGGTCCAGCTCCCGACAGAGGAGTGGCAGCCTCTCCTCCGTAATGAGCTCCGCCAATTGGGGTTTGGCCAGGAGACGTCATCGACGCCTGTCCCCCCGGGGCCTCTGGCACAAGCTTATTAGTTACATATTGATAAGCTTGTGTCTTAGACCACCACCACCACCACCACCCCCACCACCACCACCACCCTAACCACCACCCCTACCACCACAACCTCCAACACCACCCTCACCACCACCCCTACCACCACAACCCCCACCACCACCACCACTCCTACGACCACCACCACTACCCCCACCACAACCACCCCCACCACCACCACCACCACCACAACCACCACTACCACCACCACCCCTACCACCACCACCACCACAACCACCACTACCACCACCACCACAACCACCACTACCACCACCTCCACTACCACCACCACCCCCACCACAACCACCACCACAACCACCACCACCACAACCCCCACCACAACCCCCACCACAACCACCACCACCACCACAACCACCACAACCACCACCACCACTACCACCACCACCACCACCACCACCACTACCACCACCACCACCATCACCACCACCACCACTAACACCACCACCACCACCACGTGCTCACGCTCTCCGTGTGAACTCTCCGCTCGTCTCGTCGCAGCTTCTCAGACAGCTCCTTCACGTCTTCCTGGACCTGTCTCAGAATCTCCACCACCTCCACCTCCTCCTCCTCCTCCTCCTCTTCCCCCTCCTCCTCCCCCTCCTCCACCTCCTCCCCCTCCTCCTCTTCCCCCTCCTCCTCCTCCTCTTCCGCCTCCTCCTCCTCTTCCACCTCCACCATCTCCACCATCTCCTCCCCCACCACCTCCACCTCTTCCTCCACCTCTTCCTCCTCTTCCTCCACCTCCTCTTCCTCCACCTCCACCACGTCCACCTCCCCCTCCACCACCTCCACCACCACCTCCACCATCTCCCCCTCCACCTCGTCCTCCTCCTCCCCCTCCTCCTCCTCCTCCTCCCCCTCCTCCACCACCACCACCTCACCCTCCACCTCGTCCTCCTCCTCCTCCCCCTCCTCCTCCTCCTCCTCCACCTCCACCACCTCCACCTCACCCTCCTCCTCCTCCTCCACCACCACCACCTCACCCTCACCCTCCACCTCCACCACCACCACCACCTCCACCATCTCCTCCTCCTCCTCCTCCTCCATCTCCACCATCTCCCCCTCCACCTCGTCCTCCTCCTCCTCCCCCTCCTCCTCCTCCTCCTCCCCCTCCTCCACCACCACCACCTCACCCTCCACCACCACCTCCACCACCACCACCTCCACCATCTCCTCCTCCCAGTGACCCCCTACGACCCCGTTATGGGGACCCCACTGTCCAGCCGCGTGAGTCGACTCCAGAGTTGAAGTGACCCCCTCGCTCCTCGCTGTCCACAGACGTGGGGGGGGGGGGGGGGGGTGAGTTGAGACATCATCGTCATCGGCAACATCATCAGCAGCAGTAGCGTCATCATCAGCAGCAGTAGCAACATCATCAGCAGCAGCAGTAGCATCATCTACATCATCAACAGCAGTAGCGTCATCATCAGCAGCAGTAGCGTCATCATCAGCAGCAGTAGCATCATCATCAGCAGCAGTAGCATCATCGTCAGCAAGCAGTAGCATCATCGTCAGCAGCAGTAGCATCATCATCATCAGCAGCAGTAGCATCTTCATCATCATTAACATCATCTGCATCATCAGCAGCAGTAGCATCATCATCAGCAGCAGTAGCATCATCTACAATCTCAGCAGCAGTAGCATCATCATCATTAACATCATCTGCATCATCAGCAGCAGTAGCATCATCATCAGCAGCAGTAGCATCATCAGCAGCAGCAGTAGCGTCATCATCATTAACATCGTCTACATCATCAACAGCAGTAGCATCATCATCATCAGCAGCAGTAGCAACATCATCAGCAGCAGTAGCATCATCATCAGCAGCAGTAGCATCATCGTCAGCAGCAGTAGCATCATCGTCATCATTAACATCGTCTACATCATCAGCAGCAGTAGCATCATCATCAGCTGCAGTAGCGTCATCTACATCATCAGCAGCAGTAGCATCATCATCATCATTAACATCATCTGCATCATCATCAGCAGCAGTAGCATCATCAGCAGCAGCAGTAGCATCATCATCATTAACATCGTCTACATCATCAGCAGCAGTAGCATCATCATCATCACCATCATCACCACCACCACCATCACCACCATCATCACCACCATCACCACCATCATAACCATCACCACCACCATCATCACCACCATCACCACCATCATCACCATCACCATTATCACCATCAACATCACCACCATCATCACCACCATCACCACCATCATCATCACCACCATCATCAACATCATCACCATCCTCCTCAATACCACCACCATCACCACCATCATAATCATCACCATCAACATCACCACCATCATCACCACCATCACCACCATCATCACCATCACCATTATCAACATTATCACTATCATCATCATTCAGCATCACCATCATTCACCATCACCACCATCACCATCATCACCACCATCATCACCACCATCATCATCACCATTATCATCATCAACATCATCAGCAGCATCATCAGCAGCATCATCAGCAGTAGCATCATCATCAGCGGTAGCATCATCATCACCATCATCACCACCACCATCACCACCATCATCACCACCATCACCACCATCACCACCATCATCACCACCATCATCACCATCACCATTATCATCATCATCATCAGCATCATCATCAGCAGCATCATCAGCAGTAGCATCATCATCAGCGGTAGCATCATCATCACCATCATCACCACCACCATCACCACCATTATAACCATCACCACCACCATCATCACCACCATCACCACCATCATCACCATCACCATTATCACCATCAACATCATCAGCATCATCACCATCACCACCACCATCACCACCATCACCACCATCATCACCATCACCATCATCACCACCATCATCACCATCACCATTATCACCATCGTCATCATCAACATCACTATCACCATTATCACCATCAACATCATCAGCATCATCAGCAGCATCATCATCAGCGGTAGCATCATCATCATCACCATCATCACCACCACCATCACCACCATCATCATCATCACCACCATCATCATCATCACCACCATCATCACCACCATCACCACCATCATCACCATCATCACCATCATCATCATCACCACCATCATCATCATCACCACCATCATCATCACCATCACCACCATCATCACCATCATCACCATCATCATCATCACCACCATCATCATCATCACCACCATCACCACCATCATCACCACCATCACCGCCATCATCATCATCATCACCATTATCACCATCAACATCATCAGCATCATCAGCAGCAGCATCATCATCACCACCATCATCACCATTATCACCATCGTCATCATCAACATCACTATCACCATTATCACCATCAACATCATCAGCATCATCAGCAGCATCATCATCAGCGGTAGCATCATCATCATCACCATCATCATCAACCACCATCACCATCATCACCATCATCATCACCACTATCATCACCACCATCACCACCACCACCATCACCACCATCACCACCATCATCACCACCACCATCACCACCACCATCACCACCATCACCATCATCACCACCACCATCACCACCACCATCACCACCATCACCATCACCACCACCATCACTACCATCAACACCTCCACCACCATCATCATCAGCCCACAGCACGAGGTTTCTCCCCGCGCGTGGAGACGGAGCGATGGAGCGGCCTCACCGTCAGATGGCGCAGCAGCGCGAAGCTCGTCGAGATGAATTGACCGAGGCCCTTGATTGTAGCACCGAGTCTGGCACGGGCGCCTCTCAGCAGCTGCCCGCAGCGGCTCATCCAACACGCGAGGCTCATTCGCTGGACTGGACTGGCGTGCCGGCCCAGCTTGTAAATCCCCTTGCTCAATACCGATAATGCTGACGATTCTACAGAGGCTCACTCACTGGACTGGGCTGCGATAACCTGCGCTGAGCTGGCCCAGCTTGTAAATCCCTTTGCCCAATACCGGTAATGCTGACGATTCTACAGAGGCTCACTCACTGGACTGGACTGGGATAACCTGCGCTGTGCTGGCCCAGCTTGTAAATCCCTTGTCCAATACCGATAATGCTGACGAATCTACAGAGGCTCACTCACTGGACTGGACTGCGATAACCTGCGCTGTGCTGGCCCAGCTTGTAAATCCCTTGTCCAAGACCGATAATGATGGCGATTCTACAGAGGCTCACTCACTGGACTGGACTGCGATAACCTTCGCTGTGCTGGCCCAGCTTGTAAATCCCTTTGTCCAATACCCGATAATGCTGACGATTCTACAGAGGCTCACTCACTGGACTGGACTGCGCTAACCTGCGCTGTGCTGGCCCAGCTTGTAAATCCCTTGTCCAATACCGATAATGCTGACGATTCTACAGAGGCTCACTCACTGGACTGGACTGCGCTAACCTGCGCTGTGCTGGCCCAGCTTGTAAATCCCTTTGTCCAATACCGATAATGCTGACGATTCTACAGAGGCTCACTCACTGGACTGGACTGCGCTAACCTGCGCTGAGCTGGCCCAGCTTGTAAATCCCTTGTCCAATACCGATAATGCTGACGATTCTACAGAGGCTCACTCACTGGACTGGACTGCGCTAACCTGCGCTGTGCTGGCCCAGCTTGTAAATCCCTTTGTCCAATACCGATAATGATGGCGATTCTACAGAGGCTCACTCACTGGACTGGACTGCGCTAACCTGCGCTGAGCTGGCCCAGCTTGTAAATCCCTTGTCCAATACCCGATAATGATGGCGATTCTACAGAGGCTCACTCACAGGACTGGACTGCGCTAACCTGCGCTGAGCTGGCCCAGCTTGTAAATCCCTTGTCCAATACCGATAATGCTGACGATTCTACAGAGGCTCACTCACTGGACTGGACTGCGCTAACCTGCGCTGTGCTGGCCCAGCTTGTAAATCCCTTGTCCAATACTGATAATGCTGACGATTCTACAGAGGCTCACTCACTGGACTGGACTGCGCTAACCTGCGCTGTGCTGGCCCAGCTTGTAAATCCCTTCTCCAATACCGATAATGCTGACGATTCTACAGAGGCTCACTCACTGGACTGGACTGCGATAACCTGCGCTGTGCTGGCCCAGCTTGTAAATCCCTTGTCCAATACTGATAATGATGGCGATTCTACAGAGGCTCACTCACTGGACTGGACTGCGCTAACCTGCGCTGAGCTGGCCCAGCTTGTAAATCCCTTGTCCAATACTGATAATGCTGACGATACTACAGAGGCTCACTCACTGGACTGGACTGCGCTAACCTGCGCTGGGCTGGCCCAGCTTGTGAATCCCTGTCCGATTCTAATAATTCTGCTGATGCTAAAGAGGCTCACTTACTGGACCGGACTGGGTTGGCCCGGGCTGGACTGGCCCAGCTTGTAACCCCTATAACAGAACTAATGCTGCTGATGTTATCGAGGCTCACTTATTGGACTGGACTGGCCTGGACCTGGCCCAGCTTGTAGCTCTAATCCAATGCTTGTGCGACCTACTGCTGCTGATGCTGCTGCTGATGCTACTGCTGCTGATGCTGCTACTGCTGATGCCTACTGCTGATGCCTACTGCTGCTGATTAGTAACTGACGCTACTGGCGCTGATGATGTTTTTCAACTCCGACGCTAATTGGCCCACGACGGTCTAAACACGCTGCTATTTGCAGCGTCGCGCAAACAGATCATTAAACACAAGAGGCTCACTTACTGGACAGGAGTGGGTTGGCCTGCGCTGGGCTCGCCCAGCTTATAAACACTATGACAGTACTAATGCTGCTAATGCTGTAGAGGCTCACTTACTGGACTGGACTGGGTTGGCTGGGCTGGACTGGCCCAGCTTGTAACCTCTATAACAGTAATAATGCTGCTGAAGCTGAAGAGGCTCACTTATTGGACTGGACTGTGTTAGCCTGGACTGTACTGGTCCAGCTTGTAACCACTCTCCAATACTAAAGCGACAACCGACAGTGCAGCTGATTCTATTGAGGCTCACTTACAGGACTGGACTGTGACTGGCCCAGCTTGTAACCCCTATAACATAACTAATGCTGCTGATGCTATTGAGGATCACTTATTGGACTGGACTGTGCTAGCCTGGACTGGACTGGCCCAGCTTGTAAACCCTAAAACAGTAGTAATGCTGCTGATGCTAAATTGGTTCACTTACAGCAGCAGGCATCGCCAGGGTCGGGATCGAACCCACGGCCTCCTGTATATCAGGCGAGGTAGTTAACATCTCATCAGGGTCGCGATGGAACCCACGACCTCCTGGATACCAGGCGAGGTAGTCAACATCTCATCAGGGTCGGGTTCGAACCCACGACCTCCTGTATACCAGGCGAGGTAGTTAACATCTCATCAGGGTCGGGATCGAACCCACGACCTCCTGTATACCAGGCGAGGTAGTTAACATCTCATCAGGGTCGGGATCGAACCCACGACCTCCTGTATACCAGGCGAGGTAGTTAACATCTCATCAGGGTCGGGATCGAACCCACGACCTCCTGTAGACCAGGCGAGGTAGTTAACATCTCATCAGGGTCGGGTTCGAACCCACGACGTCCTGTATACCAGGCGAGGTAGTCAACATCTCATCAGGGTCAGGATCGAACCCACGACCTCCTGTAGACCAGGCGAGGTAGTCAACATCTCATCAGGGTCGGGATCGAACCCACGACCTCCTGTAGACCAGGCGAGGTAGTAAAAATCAGGCGGGCAGCCAGATTTGCCTGCGTGAGCATCATCGGCTCACGATTCGAAGCATCAGCAGCATCATCATCAGCATCAGCAGCATCATCAGCATCAGCAGCATCATCAGCAGCAGCAGCATCGTCAGCAGCGTCATTATCAAGGCACATCATCACAGGCCAAGGGAAACTCCCAAAGGCAATTGACGAGTCCAATTTAAAACACGTGATTGTTACCCACGTGTGTGTGCCTGTGACGTCACCGCCACTTAGCGGCGAATGGCGGTTGTTGTTGTTATTGTTGTATGTGTGTGTGTCTTTGTGTTTAACTCTCTGTGTGCGCCTGTGTGTGTCTGTGTGTGAGTCTATGTGTGTATCTGTCTGTATGTGTATGTCTGTGTGTGCGTGTTTCTGTGTCTGTGTGTCTGTGTGTGTGTCTGTGTGTCTGTGTGTTTCTGTGTGTGTGTCTTTGTGTTTAACTGTCTGTGTGCGCCTGTGTGTGTCTGTGTGTGCGTCTATGCGTCTGTGTGCGTGTCTGTGTGTGTTTCTGTGTGTGTGTCTATGTGTCTGTGTGTGTGTCTATGTGTCTGTGTGTGTGTTTCTGTGTGTCTATGTGTCTGTGTGCGTGTCTGTGTGTGTTTCTGTGTGTGTGTGTCTATGTGTCTGTGTGCGTGTCTGTGTGTGTGTTTATGTTTGTGTGTCTATGTGTCTGTGTGTGTGTCTGTGTGTGTGTGTCTGTGTGTGTGTGTTTGTGTGTGTCTGTGTGTCTGTGTGTCTGTGTGTGTGTCTGTGTGTGTGTCTGTGTGTGTGTCTGTGTGTGTGTCTGTCTGTGTGTTTATGTTTGTGTGTCTATGTGTCTGTGTGTGTGTCTGTGTGTGTGTGTCTGTGTGTGTGTGTGTTTGTGTGTGTCTGTGTGTCTGTGTGTCTGTGTGTGTGTCTGTGTGTGTGTCTGTGTGTGTCTGTGTGTGTGTCTGTGTGCGTGTCTGTGTGTGTGTTTCTGTGTGTGTCTATGTGTCTGTGTGTGTGTCTATGTGTCTGTGTGTGTGTTTCTGTGTGTGTGTCTATGTGTCTGTGTGTGTGTTTCTGTGTGTGTGTCTATGTGTCTGTGTGTATGTCTATGTGTCTGTGTGTGGGTTTCTGTGTGTGTCTGTGTGCGTGTCTGTGTGTGTGTTTCTGTGTGTGCGTCTATGTGTGTATCTGTCTGTATGTGTATGTCTATGTATCTGTGTGCATGTCTGTGTGTGTGTTTCTGTGTATGTGTATGTGTCTATGTGTCTGTGTGTGTGTTTCTGTGTGTGTGTCTGTGTGCGTGTCTGTGTGTGTGTTTCTCTGTGTGTGTGTCTATGTGTGTGTGTGTGTGTCTGTGTTTCTGTGTGTGTGTCTATGTGTCTGTGTGTGTGTCTATGTGTCTGTGTGTGTGTTTCTGTGTGTCTATGTGTCTGTGTGCGTGTCTGTGTGTGTGTTTCTGTGTGCGTGTCTATGTGTCTGTGTGCGTGTCTGTGTGTGTGTGTTCTGTGTGTGTGTCTATGTGTCTGTGTACGTGTCTGTGTGTCTGTTTCTGTGTGTGTGTCTGTGTCTATGTGTCTGTGAGTGTGTGTCTATGTATGTGTCTGTGTGTGTGTCTGTGTCTATGTGTATGTGTGTGTGTCTATGTGTTTGGCAAAAACAACCCCCTACCTCCCCGAGGTGCCGGACGGGCAACGCTGTCGTGGACAGTGCTGTGGGGGGAGGTCCAATCTTGATTGGCTCCTCCCCTCATGGCATATGTGTCCACCACAGGGGCTAAACGGGGGCTCTGGACGGGTGCGAGGGGCTGGTAACCCCTCCACCTTCAATTAATTTACCACTAAACCACGTGAAATACTATCTAACTAATAAGCTTGTGCCGGAGGCCCCGGGGGGACAGGCGTCTATGACGTCTCCTGGCCAAACCCCAATTGGCGGAGCCAGGAGATTGAATCTCTACCCTCGGGGCTCCTCCAGAAACAACGAAAAGCCACTACGTGTGGCCACGTGGAATGTTCGAACGCTCACTGCGGAGGAGAGGCTGCCACTCCTCTGTCGGGAGCTGGACCGGTACCGCCCGGATCTCTGTGGCATTCAGGAGGTCCTGTGGACCGGTTCTGGCTCCTGCCACAATGAGGGGTGGACAGTCCTCTAATCGGGGCAGCAGACTGCCAAACAACAGGGTGTGGCTCTTCTTATGAACAAAAGAATGAAGGGGGCGTGGGAGCGTGGCGGTGAGGTGTGGGAAGCTGTAAGCCCCAGGCTACTTTGGGCTCGCCTTCCCATCAACCGGAGGCGAGGAATGGTGGTCGTGGTTACTTATGCCCACACCGAAGACGAACATCAGTGGAGGGATGCAGTCAAAGCCGATGAGTCAGATGCCTTCTATGACCTCCTGTCACAGGTGCTGGCTAAAGTGGCCCCTCGGGATAGAGTCACCTTGTTGGGTGACTTCAATGCCCGAGTTGGTCATGATGCTGGCACCTGGTTGGAGTGATTGGAAGGCATGGGCCAGATCAGCTCAATAACAACGGTAGAAGGCTGCTAGATTTTTGTGCAGCCCATGGGCTTGTAATTACCAACACGCTGTTCCGGCATCGGCGCATCCACACAACATCATGGATGCATTCCGGGTCCAAGTTAAGAACATCTGCTGGACTACATAGTGACGGACCAGCGGATGTGAGCCCATGTCCTTGATACCAGGACCTACCGTGGAGCTGATCTGCCCTCTGACCAATTACTTGTCATCTGTAAGATGCGCCTGCCATTCTTCCACTCCGGTGGTGGGTGTACACCCAGGACCCCATTCCAACCTAAAGTGGCCTGGTCTCAGTTATCTGATGAAAGTTGCAAGCGAGAATTTCATCATCGCTTGCGGCTGGAGTTGGCATCGTCCCCCACTCCTCCTGATGTCGAGGGTAAATGGGCGAGGTTTAGGACTGTGACTCATGCAGCTGCAATGGCTGCTTTGGGTATGCGGTCCAGACCTCCCCAGAGACCCTGGCTGACAGAGGAGGTGTTCAGGATGGTTGAGAAAAAGCGACAGGCCCACTCTCATTGGCTACAGAATCCCACGTCAGAGAATGTGGAGGCTTACCGCAGCCTTCGCTCAGAGGTTCGGAGAGCCGTGAGGCGCTGCAAGGATGGGTGGTGGTCGCGTGTTGCTGAGGAGATGGAGTCTGCCTCAATGGCCCCCGATCACAAATCTCCATTTAACTCCATCAAAAAAGTAACCTGCAGCGCCACACCTATTACCATCATTCGGAGAAAGAACGGTGATTCAATCTCTGACGCCCAGGAACAGGTTTGCAGATTTGCTGAGCATTTCCGTGAGGTCCTGGGGGAGGGGGAATCCCTCAGCCTGGAAAACATCATGGGACAATGTGGGGATAACCCTGCTGAGGTGTGGTGCCTCAAATATTAGAGGAGGAAGTCACCCCCTGTGAGTGGCTGGCTGAGATGCCATCCGTTGAGGAAGTACTGAAGGCGATCCAGAGTCTGAGACCAGGAAAGGCAGCGGGCAGAGATGATCTCCCAAGCGAAATGCTGAGGGAGGGTGGCGTTTGTGCACAGACTGCCCTATATGACATCATAACAACAGTCTGGGCCACTGGACGGGTTCCGCAGGATTGGAAGGATGCCCTAGTGGTCCCCCTTTTTAAGAAGGGGGACCGCACAGACTGTAACAACTACAGGGGCATCTCACTCCTCGGTATGCCGGGAAAGGTCCTGGCAAGGATTATTCAACATCGCCTTGCCAGGCACGCTGAGGAGAGGCTTGCGGAGCCCCAATGCGGTTTCAGGAAAGGGCGGCCCTGCACAGATGCCATATTTTCTGTCCGTTTTCTACAGCAGAGGTGTAGGGAATTCCAACAAGACCTCCATCTCTGCTTTATTGACCTGGTCAAGGCCTATGATACCATCCGTAGGCCTGGGCTCTGCGTTGATCTTCGTGTTTTCGGAGTCCCTGACCCTCTGCTCACGCTCATTAAGGACCTTCATGATGGTGAGCGGGCCCGGTAAAACTACGTGGCCGGGAGTCCTCTGGCTCTCACATTTTTTAACATCAATTTCGACCACGTAGTTCGTGAAGCATTCAGTAGCTGTACCGGAGGAATTTCCATCTGGTACAGATACAATGGGAGGCTGATCGATGCCCGGGTGCGGTCCAGGGATGGCTCCCTATTGGTCAACCACGTTATGTATGCCGATGATCTGGTAATTGCAGCTCACTTAGAGGAGGAGTTGGAGGCGCTGCTGCTGAAACTGGCGCGTGCCACTAAGAGGTGGGGCCTTACCATCAGCCCCACCAAAACTAAGCACCTGCCTGGGTATTTTGTGCCATCGGACACTCCACCCCCATAACTCCCAATCGGTGATGGGGCAGTTGTGGAGAGAGTGGAGTGTTTCCCCCCATACCTGGGCAGTGTGCTCATGACCGGCTCCGATTTAACAGCAGAGGTCTCACTCCGAATCAGTCAAGCAGCATTATCTTTTCATCGGTTGCGTAACGCTGTGTGGAAGCTACCTGGTCTTTCGCTCCGCACGAAGCTTCAGGTCTTCTCGGCCACGGTCATTCCCTCCCTTCTCTACGCTTGCGAAACGTGGACCCCCCTAATGGAACATCTTCGCCGGTTAGAAACCTTAACGCTGGCCTGCCTACGATCCATCCTGGGTTTAACCAGGCTGGATTGTGTGAGGAGCTTACAAATCCTTGAAAGATCTGGGCAAGGTCCCCTCGGTGAGCACCTCCGGCAGGCAAGGCTGCGATGGCTGGGTCATGTAGCCCACATGCCCAGCCACCGCATGCCGAAACAGCTTTTGTTCGGCCGGATCAAGGGGGCTAAACGGGCGCGGCACGGGCGAGAGAAGAGATGGAGTGATGTGGTACAGGAGGACGTGGAGCTGAGTGGACTGGCCGATGACTGGTACCAGCGGTGTCAAGATCGGCCTCTGTGGAGGAGGCTCGTGAAGGATGCTACTGGGCAGTTGTAGGCAGTCGCCCTCCAACAACAATGGAGGGCGGAGGAGCGACGCTCACAACAACGAGCGGAGCGCCGGGTGGCTAAAGCACAGCAGGTTGGCACAGTAGGGGGCACAGGTGGTGCATCAGCCAGTCATCTCAGTCAGTCGACCCGTGGCACCTGGGTCTGCCCCGTGACCTCCTGCCAGAAGGCGTTCGACGCTTCACGTGGTCTCAAGGTGCACATGGCCTGGCACAAGCGTCGTGGTGACATCACAGTCACTCAGTGGCGATTGGCGGTTGTTGTTGTGTGTGTGTGAGGGAGCGGTAGTGCAGGAGCGGTTAGCGCTACGAACCCGGCGACCCAAGTTCGATTCCAACTCACGGTCAACACCGGTGACGATTATCTGAACCGGTCCTGGGCCTCCTCTAGGTCAACTCGGCCTCAAATAACACCTGGTGTAGTGGTGTGTTACGTTGCGTTTCGACTTACGAACGGGCTCAGATCGATCGAAATGCGCTCGTAAGTCGAGGACATCGCTTTTGTTACGTTGCGTTTCGACTTACGAACGGGCCCAGAGGGATCGAATGGCGCTCGTAAGTCGAGGACATCGCTTTTGTAACGTAGCGTTTCGACTTACGAACGGCCCAGGTCGATCGTGGCGCGTTCGTAAGTCGAGGACACCGCTTTTGTTACGTTGTGTTTCGACTTACGAACGGGCCCAGAGGGATCGGATGGCGCTCGTAAGTCGAGGACATCCCTTTTTACGTTGCGTTCCGACTTACGAACAGCTCGAAACGATCGAATGGCGTTCGTAAGTCGAGGACATTGCTTTTGTTACGTTGCGTTTCGACTTACGAACGCCTCAGATCTATCGAATGGCGCTCGTAAGTCGAGGACATCGCTGTTGATACATTGCGTTTCGACTTACGAACGGCACAGAGGGATCGATTGGCGCTCGTAAGTCGAGGACATCGCTTTTGTAACGTAGCGTTTCGACTTACGAACGGCCCAGGTCGATCGTGGCGCGTTCGTAAGTCGAGGACACCACTTTTGTTACGTTGTGTTTCGACTTACGAACGGGCCCAGAGGGATCGGATGGCGCTCGTAAGTCGAGGACATCCCTTTTTACGTTGCGTTCCGACTTACGAACAGCTCGAAACGATCGAATGGCGTTCGTAAGTCGAGGACATTGCTTTTGTTACGTTGCGTTTCGACTTACGAACGGCTCAGATCTATCGAATGGCGCTCGTAAGTCGAGGACATCGCTGTTGATACATTGCGTTTCGACTTACGAACGGCACAGAGGGATTGATTGGCGCTCGTAAGTCGAGGACATCGCTTTTGTTACGTTGCGTTTCGACTTACGAACGGCTCGGATCTATCGATTGGCGCCCGTAAGTCGAGGACATCGCTTTTGTCACGTTGCGTTTCGACTTACGAACGGGCTCAGAGGGATCTAATGGGGCTCGTAAGTCGAGGACATCGCTTTTGTTACGTTGCGTTTCGACTTACGAACGGCTCAGATCAATTGAGTGGCGCTCGTAAGTCGAGGACATCGCATTTGTCACGTTGCGTTTCGACTTACGAACGGCTCGGATCGATTGAATGGCGCTCGTAAGTCGAGGACATCTCTTTTGTTACGTTGCATATCGACTTATGAACTGACTCAGTGGGATCGAATGGCGCTCGTAAGTCGAGGACATCGCTTTTGTTACGTTGCATTTCGACTTACGAACGGCTCAGATCGATCGAATGGCGCTCGTAAGTCGAGGACATCGCTGTTGTCACGTTGTGTTTCGACTTACGAACGGGCCCGGAGGGATCGAGTGGCGCTCGTAAGTCAAGGACATCGCTTTTGTTACGTCGCGTTTCGACTTACGAACGGATCAGATCGATCGAATGGCGCTCGTAAGTCGAGGACATCGCTTTTGTCACGTTGCGTTTCGACTTACGAACAGCTCGGATCGATCGATTGGCGCTCGTAAGTCGAGGACACCGCTTTTGCACCGTTGCGTTTCGACTTACGAACGGCTCGGATCGATCGATTGGCGCTCGTAAGTCGAGGACATCGCTTTTGTTAACTTACGAACGTGCTCGGAGGGAACCAATCGTGTTCGTAAGTCGAGGACATCGCCGTTTACGTTGTGTTTCGACTTACGAACGGGCCCAGAGGGATCGAATAGCGCTCGTAAGTCGAGGACATCGCTTTTGTTACGTTGCGTTTCGACTTACGAACGGGCCCAGAGGGATCGAATAGCGCTCGTAAGTCGAGGACATCGCATTTGTAACGTAGCGTTTCGACTTACGAACGGCGCAGGTCGATCGTGGTGCGTTCGTAAGTCGAGGACACCGCTTTTGTTACGTCGCGTTTCGACTTACTAACGGATCAGATCGATCGAATGGCGCTCGTAAGTCGAGGACATCGCTTTTGTTACGTTGCGTTCCGACTTACGAACGGGCTCAGAGGAATCGAATGGCGCTCGTAAGTCGAGGACATCGCTTCTGTTACGTTGCGTTCCGACTTACGAACGGGCTCAGTGGGATCGAATGTCGCTCGTAAGTCGAGGACACCACTTTTGTTACGTTGCGTTTCGACTTACGAACGGGCTCAGAGGGATCGAATAGCGCTCGTAAGTCGAGGACATCGCTTTTGTTACGTTGCGTTTCGACTTACGAACAGCTCGAAACGATCGAATGACGCTCGTAAGTCGAGGACATCGCTTTTGTTACGTTGCGTTTCGACTTACGAACGGCTCGGATCTATCGATTGGCGCCCGTAAGTCGAGGACATCGCTTTTGTCACGTTGCGTTTCGACTTACGAACGGGCTCAGAGGGATCTAATGGGGCTCGTAAGTCGAGGACATCGCTTTTGTTACGTTGCGTTTCGACTTACGAACGGCTCAGATCAATTGAGTGGCGCTCGTAAGTCGAGGACATCGCATTTGTCACGTTGCGTTTCGACTTACGAACGGCTCGGATCGATTGAATGGCGCTCGTAAGTCGAGGACATCTCTTTTGTTACGTTGCATATCGACTTATGAACTGACTCAGTGGGATCGAATGGCGCTCGTAAGTCGAGGACATCGCTTTTGTTACGTTGCATTTCGACTTACGAACGGCTCAGATCGATCGAATGGCGCTCGTAAGTCGAGGACATCGCTTTTGTTACGTTGCATTTCGACTTACGAACGGCTCAGATCGATCGAATGGCGCTCGTAAGTCGAGGACATCGCTGTTGTCACGTTGTGTTTCGACTTACGAACGGGCCCGGAGGGATCGAGTGGCGCTCGTAAGTCAAGGACATCGCTTTTGTTACGTCGCGTTTCGACTTACGAACGGATCAGATCGATCGAATGGCGCTCGTAAGTCGAGGACATCGCTTTTGTCACGTTGCGTTTCGACTTACGAACGGCTCGGATCGATCGATTGGCGCTCGTAAGTCGAGGACACCGCTTTTGCACCGTTGCGTTTCGACTTACGAACGGCTCGGATCGATCGATTGGCGCTCGTAAGTCGAGGACATCGCTTTTGTTAACTTACGAACGTGCTCGGAGGGAACCAATCGTGTTCGTAAGTCGAGGACATCGCCTTTTACGTTGTGTTTCGACTTACGAACGGGCCCAGAGGGATCTAATAGCGCTCGTAAGTCGAGGACATCGCTTCTGTTACGTTGCGTTCCGACTTACGAACGGGCTCAGTGGGATCGAATGTCGCTCGTAAGTCGAGGACACCACTTTTGTTACGTTGCGTTTCGACTTACGAACGGGCTCAGAGGGATCGAATAGCGCTCGTAAGTCGAGGACATCGCATTTGTAACGTAGCGTTTCGACTTACGAACGGCGCAGGTCGATCGTGGTGCGTTCGTAAGTCGAGGACACCGCTTTTGTTACGTCGCGTTTCGACTTACTAACGGATCAGATCGATCGAATGGCGCTCGTAAGTCGAGGACATCGCTTTTGTTACGTTGCGTTCCGACTTACGAACGGGCTCAGAGGAATCGAATGGCGCTCGTAAGTCGAGGACATCGCTTCTGTTACGTTGCGTTCCGACTTACGAACGGGCTCAGTGGGATCGAATGTCGCTCGTAAGTCGAGGACACCACTTTTGTTACGTTGCGTTTCGACTTACGAACGGGCTCAGAGGGATCGAATAGCGCTCGTAAGTCGAGGACATCGCTTTTGTTACGTTGCGTTTCGACTTACGAACAGCTCGAAACGATCGAATGGCGCTCGTAAGTCGAGGACATCGCTTCTGTTACGTTGTGTTTCGACTTACGAACGGGCTCGGTGGGATCGAGTGGCGCTCGTAAGTCGAGGACATCGCCTTTTGTTAACTTACGAACGTGCTCGGAGGGAAGCAATCGTGTTCGTAAGTCGAGGACATCGCCTTCGTCACGCTGCGTTTCGACTTACGAACTACCAAAGCTAAAAATATATATATTTTTTCCCGTTATACTCGCTATCATATTATATTTGTTTGAATTCGTTTATTTTGGTTTAACGCGCTCATAGCAAGCTTTCGCGACCGATATTATTCACGACAAAGAGATTTTATTTTTTTATTATTTTTTTGGTGGGTTAGATCTCGTCATTGATCAGTGTGTGTGTGTGCCGTAACCCTCCACCACCCGACACGGCCAATCAGCAAAAGAAAAAAAAGGTGCCACGTTGACAAGAGGACAAAATAGTTCACCGCTTTAGCCCCCACGCCGGTGTCGTCGTCGTTGTTGTTGTTGTTGAAGAGTGAATCCACGACATTCACGGTTTGACGAGTAGTTCGACGTTTCGCTGCTAATTACATCCCCAGAATCATCGGGAAATTCGCGCAGAATGGTGCGGCATATATATATTGTTTTTTTTTCAACTAGTGGTATCCCAAAGCCTTTCGCAGCTGCTTGAAATTCCCTTTTCACACCATCAACATGGGGAAACTCACCGTTCCCCACCCACGCCGACCCGCACATGTTCACCACCACCCCCCCCCTTTCTACGCCGTTCATCATGCGATAAGTCCGCCAATTAAAAAAACGTTCAATTTTTTCCCATGCTAATTCCTTTGCCAAGGCACCTCAATTGCTCTCGCACGAGCTTAAATGTTCCGCGGCCTGAGCGTGGCTGTTGTTTGCACTCCAGCGCTGTCCTCGAGACAGCGGCCGGGGGTCCCTTCACCTGATGAGGGCCACTTGTGTTGTGGCCGAAACGGCGTGATTTTTTTTTTTAAAAATTTATTTTAAAAAAAATTTATTTTTATTTTTTTCATTTTTTTATGTATTGTTATTATTTTTTATTTTTTTATTTTTTTCATTTTTTATTCATTGTTAGTATTTATTATTTTTATTTTATATATTTTTAAAGGTTTTTTTGTTGTTGTTTTATACTTTCACGTGACTTTACCGAATAGAACCAAAGAGTATGGATCCCTGCAGTCACGAAAGCTTCAGATCTAGAAGAGAATGGTAGAGCCCTCACATTCTGGCGAATTTCCCGATGATGCTGGGGATGTGATTAGCAGCGAAACGTCGAACTACTGCTCAAACCGTGAATGTCGTGGATTCACTCTTCAACAACAACAACAACAATGACGAGGACACCGGTGTGGGGGCTAAAGCGGTGAACTATTTTGTTCTTTTGTCAACGTGACACCTTTTTTTGCTTTGCTGATTGGCCGTGTCGGGTGGTGGAGGGTTACGACACACACACACTGATCAATAACGCGATCTACCCCACGAAAAAAAAACAATCTTTATTGTGAATTCATTTATTTTAGTAATAGGTTTTCACCCTTTTAACTGGCACAAAAACTGACACCTTTATTCAAGGATTCATATTCTTAGCTCTATAAGTAAATAAATATATAAAATATCTTTATTTTATTGTTTCCCTTCAACGTGACTTTACCGAAAGAGCTAAGAATATGAATTACTGCAGTCACGAAAGCTTTAAATCAATATTCAAGGCATCATGTCTGCAATAACCACAACACAAGCAGTCAAAAATGTAAACAAAAAGAGACAACTCTGATAATAATATTATTGGTACTGTCCTTGAATTTGATTGGTCCACACCAGAGACGGCTTTTCTTAGAGCCCCTTTAGTCTCTCCACTGGTGTTGGACCAGAAGACGCCACAAGGCGTACAACTCAAAAACAGCGCACTATCAGAGTTATTGAGGGCTCGGGGTGAGCATTTACATTATGAGACCTCCTTTGCCAGTAACGAGATATAGGAATAGGTTTTACCCCTTTTAACTGGCACAAAAAACTGAAACCTTCATTCAAGGCATCGTGTTTGCAATAACCACAACACAAGCAGTCAAAATGCAAACAAAAAGAGACAACTCTGATAACTATAATAATATTGGCATCGTCCTTGAATTTGATTGGTCCACACCAGAGACGGCTTTTCTTAGAGCCCCTTTAGTCTCCACTGGTGTTGAACCAGAAGACGCCACAAGGCGTACAACTCAGCGCACCATCAGAGTTATTGAGGGCTCGGGGTGAGCCTTTACATTATGAGACCTCCTTTGCCAGTAACAAGATATTCAGTGATTTAAAGCTTTCGTGACTGCAGTAATTCATATTCTTAGTTTTTTCGGTAAAGTCACGTTGGTCGAAACGTCGTGAGAATTTTTTATTGTTTTATATATATTTTGTTATTCTGTTGTTTCTCTTCAACGTGACTTTACCGAAAAAACTAAGAATATAAGATATTCAGTGGCCTAAAATATGGCTCTAGATTTTGGTGTTATAATTTATTTATGTAGTTTATTGTTAAAAATTTCAGGCACAGTCCCTATGATCACTGTTACGTTGCATTTATGGCTTTTATTTTGGTGATTTTCGAAAAGTTTTTTTGTTTTGGCCATGTTTTTGTTTATTGTAGTACGGAGTTAGACTGATGGCCTTAATCTTAGTTGTCTTGTTGTGGTTGTTGTTGGTGTGGACCAATCAAATTCAAGGACAGTGCATATCATTATCAGAGTTGTCTCTTTTTGTTTGCATTTTGACTGCTTGTGTTGTGGTTATTGCAAACATGATGCTCTTGAATAAAGGTGTCAGTTTTTGTGCCAGTTAAAAGGGTAAAAACCTATTCCTATATCTCGTTACTGGCAAAGGAGGTCTCATAATGTAAAGGCTCACCCCGAGCCCTCAATAACTCTGATAGTGCGCTGTTTTTGAGTTGTACGCCTTTTGGCGTCATCTGGTCCAACACCAGTGGAGAGTCTAAAGGGCTCTAAGAAAAGCCGTCTCTCTGGTGTGGACCAATCAAATTTCAAAGGACGGTGCCAATATTATTATTATCAGAGTTGTCTCTTTTTGTTTGCATTTTTGACTGCTTGTGTGGTGGTTATTGCAAACACGATGCCCTTGAATAAAGGTGTCAGTTTTTGTGCCAGTTAAAAGGGTAAAAACCTATTCCTATATCTCGTTACTGGCAAAAGAGGTCTCATAATGTAAAGGCTCACCCCGAGCCCTCAATACTCTGATGGTGCGCTGAGTTGTACGCCTTGTGGCGTCTTCTGGTCCATCACCAGTGGAGAGACTAAAGGGCTCTAAGAAAAGCCGTCTCTCTGGTGTGGACCAAGCAAATTTCAAAGGACGGTGCCAATATCATTATCATTATTATCAGATTTAAAATTTCGATTTAAAGCATTCGTGACTGCAAGGATTCATCTTCTTTGGTTGCTTTCGGTAAAAGTCACCACCACGTGGAATGAGAATGATAAAATAATAAATTAATGAAATGAAATCACACGATTAAAATTCTCACGACGTTTCGGCCGCGACACAAGCGGCCTTCTTCGGGAAGATTATTATCATCAGAGTTGACTATTTTTGTGTTGCGTTTTTGACCGCCTGCGTTGTCGTTAGTGCAAACACGATGCCCCTTGAATGAAGGTGTCAGTGTTCGTGTGTTGCGTCTACCCACGTGACTTTACCGAAATAACCAACTGGTATGGGATTCATCTTCTTTGGTTCTTTCGGTAAAGTCACCACCACGTAGAATGAGAGTAAAATAATAAATTGATAAAATAAAATAACACAATAATATTCTCACGACGTTTCGGCCACAACACAAGCGGCCTTCATCAGGCGAAGGGGGCGAGACTGTCTGGTAGGACAGCGCTGGAGTGAAAGAGCCACGTTCAGATCACGGCCTTTAAGCTGTGTGAGAGGAACAAAGCGCCTTGACAAAGGAATTAGCATAGAATTTAGCATTGAAATGGCTGAGTGATTAGCTTGTGACTGGTCACAGAAATAGCTATGATAAAAGTTAAAGCATACACATCCGCAGAGGCACCCCTTGACAATGGAATTAGCATAGAATTTAGCATTGAAATAGCTAAGTTAAAGCATACACATCCGCAGAGGCACCCCTTGACAAAGGAATTAGCATATAATTTAGCATTGAAATGGCTGAATGATTAGCTTGTGACTGGTCACAGAAATAGCTATGTTAAAAGTTAAAGCATACACATCCGTAGAGGCACCCCTTGACAAAGGAATTAGCATATAATTTAGCATTGAAATAGCTAAGTTAAAGCATACACATCCGCAGAGGCACCCCTTGACAATGGAATTAGCATAGAATTTAGCATTGAAATAGCTGAGTGATTAGCTTGTAACTGCTCACAGAAATAGCTACGTTAAAGTCAGAGCATACACATTCACCGAGGCACTTAGTACAAATCAAACAGGAGAATTTAGCATTGAAATAACTAGGCGAATTTAGCATTGAAATAACTGAGTGATTAGCTAGTGACTGGTCACAGAAATGACTATGTTGAAGTCAAGGCCTACACATCTGAGCTATTCACAGTACTATATAGTGAACCAATAAAAACTAAAATATAAATTACCTTAATGTTATATTCTTAGTTTTTTCGGTAAAGTCACGTTGAAGAGAAACAACAAAATAACAAAATATATATAAAACAATAAAAAATTCTCACGACGTTTCGACCATAACTCAAACGGTCATTATCAGGTGTGTCGTTTGAGTTATGGTCGAAACGTCGTGAGAATTTTTTATTGTTTTATATATATTTTGTTATTTTGTTGTTTCTCTTCAACGTGACTTTACCGAAAAAACTAAGAATATGAATTACTGCAGTCACGAAAGCTTTAAATCAAAATTTACCTTAATGTTATCAATAAACTCTATATTCTCCAATCAGCTAAGCTACCAACAATAAGTCGTTATATATCACAATGCTATATGGCGAAAAAATGGGTGGATTCTTACCCTCAACTTTAGCACCACGGATAGTTACGGTATGGGATTGCCGTATAGTTCCTAAATGCTTCAAATCAAGATTTAATAAACCAATTGCCTCCGTAAGTCGAGGACTTGCCTTCATTACGTAGCGTGTTCGACTTACGAACGGCCCGGTCCACAGGTCAACGTCATTTTGCGGTCGTAAGTCGAGGACCAGATCGAACCGAAACCGTTCGTAAGTCGAAGACTACTGCAGCCCGACCACGTGACCTCCCCCCCTCCCCCACACACACGGCAGAATTTCAAAAAAAAATTCAAAAAAAAGTTCTCCTCATGAATATTCATGAGGAGAAGGTGGGGGAAGGCGTGGTCGCGCGACCCGTGCGTGACGCGATAAAATTCTCCTCATGAATATTCATGAGAAGAACGGGTGGTGGATGACGGGTGGGTGGGGGGGCGTGGTCGCGCGACCAGTGACGCAATCGTATCACTAAACGACGTTCGCAAGACGCCCCAGGGGCACCGGAGCAATGGGGGCACCGTGGGAGCGGCGCGCGTTGAGAGCGCCCTGGGGGCGGTTGACGGCGAGGGAAACTTTCGACCCGTGGACCCCGCTAGAAAATTTCAAAAGGTCCTCGAAACATCAACAGGAACAGCTGCTGCTGTTCGTGCTGTTTGGTTGTTGATGGTTGTTGATGGTTTCATTAGCTACGAGGTGATGATTTTGAACGCGGTGTTTGCTTTAAGCCGTTAACCTTGCCTCCACGCGAGACAGCCCTGCTCATTCGCCGCACTGCCAAGGGTAGGTGAGTAAAAAGGCGGGAGTGTGATGAGTGGTGAGTCTGTGGGTCTCTGTGTGGTGAGTCTGTGGGTCTCTGTGTGGTGAGTCTGTGGGTCTCTGTGTGGTGAGTCTCTGTGTGGTGGGTCTCTGTGTGATGGGTCTCTGTGTGGTGGGTCTGTGGGTCTCTGTGTGGTGAGTCTGTGGGTCTCTGTGTGGTGAGTCTCTGTGTGGTGGGTCTGTGGGTCTCTGTGTGGTGAGTCTCTGTGTGGTGAGTCTGTGGGTCTCTGTGTGGTGAGTCTATGGGTCTCTGTGTGGTGAGTCTATGGGTCTCTGTGTGGTGGGTCTGTGGGTCTCTGTGTGGTGAGTCTGTGTGTGGTGAGTCTGTGGATCTCTGTGTGGTGAGTCTGAGGGTCTCTGTGTGGTGAGTCTGTGGGTCTCTGTGTGGTGGGTCTGTGGGTCTCTGTGTGGTGTGTCTATGGGTCTCTGTGTGGTGACTCTCTGTGTGGTGAGTCTGTGGGTCTCTGTGTGATGGGTCTGTGGGTCTCTGTGTGGTGTGTCTATGGGTCTCTGTGTGGTGACTCTCTGTGTGATGAGTCTGTGGGTCTCTGTGTGGTGAGTCTGTGGGTCTCTGTGTGGTGAGTCTATGGGTCTCTGTGTGGTGAGTCTATGGGTCTCTGTGTGATGAGTCTGTGGGTCTCTGTGTGGTGGGTCTGTGGGTCTCTGTGCGGTGAGTCTGTGGGTCTCTGTGTGGTGAGTCTGTGGCTCTCTGTGTGGTGGGTCTGTGGGTCTCTGTGTGGTGAGTCTGTGGGTCTCTGTGTGGTAAGTCTGTGGGTCTCTGTGTGGTGAGTCTATGGGTCTCTGTGTGGTGGGTCTGTGGGTCTCTGTGTGATGAGTCTATGGGTCTCTGTGTGGTGGGTCTGTGGGTCTTTGTGTGGTGAGTCTGTGGGTCTCTGTGTGGTGAGTCTATGGGTCTCTGTGTGGTGAGTCTGTGGGTCACTGTGTGGTGAGTCTGTGGGTCTCTGTGTGGTGAGTCTCTGTGTGGTGAGTCTGTGGGTCTCTGTGTGGTGAGTCTATGGGTCTCTGTGTGGTGAGTCTGTGGGTCTCTGTGTGGTGAGTCTGTGGGTCTTTGTGTGGTGAGTCTGTGGGTCTCTGTGTGGTGAGTCTATGGGTCTCTGTGTGGTGAATCTGTGGGTCTCTGTGTGGTGGGTCTATGGGTCTCTGTGGTGAGTCTGCGGGTCTCTGTGTGGTGAGTCTGTGGGTCTCTGTGTGGTGAGTCTGTGGGGTGAGTCTGTGGGTCTCTGTGTGGTGAGTCTATGGGTCTCTGTGTCGTGAGTCTATGGGTCTCTGTGATGAGTCTATGGGTCTCTGTGTCGTGAGTCTATGGGTCTCTCTGATGAGTCTGTGGGTCTCTGTGGTGAGTCTATGGGTCTCTGTGTGGTGAGTCTGTGGGTCTCTGTGTGGTGAGTATATGGATCTCTGTGTGATGAGTCTGTGGGTCTCTCTGTGTTGAGTCTGTGGGTCTCTGTGTGGTCAGTCTACAGGTCGCTGTGTGGTGAGTCTATGGGTCTCTGTGTGGTGAGTCTGTGGGTCTCTGTGTGGAGAGTCTATTGATCTCCGTGTGAGAAAGAGTGGAGCCTGATAGGCCTTCCGCTTTTCCTAGTTCCGCTGCCGCGACAGGCGCCCGAGAACCCCGCAAGGGGGGATCCAGGCCGATGCGGGCGAATCCAATACAGACCGTAACTTTTTTGCTATTTTTAGTTTAACGGTGAATCTATGGGTCTCTGTGTAATGCGTATATTGGTCTCTGTGCGTGGGTGAGTTTGTGGGTCTCTGTGTGGTGAGTCTGTAGGTCACCGTTGGAGACAGAGCGAAGCCTGAAAGGCCTTCCGCGTGTCCTAGTTCCGCTGCCGCGATAGGCGCCCCTGACCCCCGCAGGGGGGACCCAGGCCGAGGCGGTATAATCCAATGAAAGACCGTAACTTTACTTTCTTCCAATTTAAAGTTTTTTTTCCCACTTTAAAGTTAAACATCTTTACGTTCGCTCGCGTTGTTTCGTGACTGAGCAATTGACGAAGTTACATATTCTTACACTTTTAAATGTAAACGTTTTTATCCGTTACAATTCAGCTTTAAATGTGTGTTTTTTATTCGTATGTATATTTTGTTAAACTGATTATCGTAACTTTCCTATACTTTGCAAACTCCTATCGTGTGTTTGTTACTATTATTTTAACACCGGCACAGCCAAAAGGGTACGATGGATGTACTTGCCCCCGGTCACCCTAACGTGGAATGTCAGCGAAAAATATAGACCCACCGAGACCCATACTCATAGAGACCCACAGAGGCCCATAGAGACCCACAGAGACCCATAGAGACCCATACTCATAGAGATTCACAGAGACCCATACTCATAGAGACCCACAGAGACCCATAGAGACCCATACTCATACAGACCCACAGAGACACGTACCCATAGAGACCCACCGAGACCCATAGAGACCCATACCCATAGAGACCCATACTCATAGAGACCCACAGAAACTCACAGACACGCATAGAGATTTACAGAGACCCATACTCATAGAGACCCACCGAGACCCATAGAGACCCACATAGACTCGCAGACACTCAGAGATTCACAGAGACCCATACTCATAGAGACCCACAGAGACTCATAGAGGCTCACAGAGACCCATGGAGCCCCACAGAGACCCATACTCATAGAGACCCATACCCATAGAGACCCACAGAGACCCACAGACACTCATAGAGACCCACAGAGACCCACAGACACTCATAGAGACCCATAGAGACCCATACCCATAGAGACCCACAGAGACCCACAGACACTCATAGAGACCCACAGAGACTCACAGACACTCATAGAGATTCACAGAGACCCATGCTCATAGAGACCCACAGAGACTCATAGAGGCTCACAGAGACCCATACTCATAGAGACTCATAGAGACCCACAGAGACCCACAGACACCCATACTCACAGAGACCCACAGAGACCTACAGAGACCCATACTCATAGAGACCCACAGAGACTCACAGACACTCATAGAGATTCACAGAGACCCATACTCATAGAGACCCACAGAGACCCATAGAGACCCACATAGACTCGCAGATACTCAGAGATTCACAGAGACCCATACTCATAGAGACCCACAGAGACTCATAGAGGCTCACAGAGACCCATGGAGCCCCACAGAGACCCATACTCATAGAGACCCATACTCATAGAGACCCACAGAGACTCACAGGCACTCATAGAGATTCACAGAGACCTTTACTCAGACTCACAGAGACCCATACTCATAGAGACCCATAGAGACCCATACTCATAGAGACCCACAGAGACCCATAGAGACCCATACTCATAGAGACCCATAGAGACCAATACTCATAGAGACCCAGAGAGACCCATACTCATAGAGACCCACAGAGACTCATAGAGGCTCACAGAGACCCATACTCATAGAGACCCACAGAGACTCGCAGACACTCATAGAGATTCACAGAGACCCATACTCATAGAGACCCACAGAGACTCATAGAGGCTCACAGAGACCCATGGAGCCCCACAGAGACCCATACTCATAGAGACCCACAGAGACTCACAGAGACCCATACTCATAGAGACCCACATAGACCCACAGAGACCCATACTCATAGAGACCCATACTCATAGAGACCCACAGCGACTCACAGGCACTCATAGAGATTCACAGAGACCTTTACTCAGACTCACAGAGACCCACAGAGACCCATAGAGACCCATACTCATAGAGACCCACAGAGACCCATAGAGACCCATACTCATAGAGACCCATAGAGACCCATACTCATAGAGATTCACAGAGACCCATACTCATAGAGACCCACAGAGACCCATAGAGACCCATACTCATAGAGACCCACAGAGACCCATAGAGACCCATACTCATAGAGATTCACAGAGACCCATACTCATAGAGACCGAGAGAGACCCATAGAGACCCATACTCATAGAGGCTCACAGAGACCTACAGAGACCCATAGAGACCCATACTCATAGAGACCCATACTCATAGAGACCCATACTCATAGAGACCCATACTTATAGAGACCCAGCACAGCAGTCAACCCATGGCACCTGCAGTGTATGACCCATGACCTCCTCATGCACCTAGCCTGGCACAGCAGTCAACCCATTACCTGCTGTCAGCAGCGAGCCCTCGGCACTTCAGGTGATAGCCTCAAAGTGCACCTAGCCTGGCACGTGGTGACGTCACCGCCGCTTGGTGGCGAATGGCGGCTGTTGTTGGTGGTGGTGGTGATGAAGCAGATGGAGCTGCTGATGATGATTTAGATGCCTCAGTGTATAGTCGTGTAGTGGGTATAGTGGAAGTAGTGTATAGTGTAGTGTATAATGTAGTGTGTAGTGTATAGTGTAGTGTATAGTGTAGTGTATAGTCGTGTAGTGGGTATAGTGTATTGTAGTGTAGTGGGTATAGTGTAGTATATAGTAGTGTATAGTGTAGTGTATAATGTAGTGTATAGTGTAGTGTATAGTAGTGTGTAGTGTATAGTAGTGTGTAGTGTAGTGTATAGTAGTGTGTAGTGTATTGTGTAGTGTATAGTGTAGTGTATAGTAGTGTGTAGTGTAGTGTATAGTAGTGTGTATAGTGTAGTGTATAGTAGTGTATAGTGTAGTGTATAGTCGTGTAGTGGGTATAGTGTATAGTAGTGTAGTGGGTATAGTGTAGTATATAGTAGTGTATAGTGTAGTGTATAGTAGTGTGTAGTGTAGTGTATAGTAGTGTGTAGTGTATTGTGTAGTGTATAGTGTATAATGTAGTGTATAGTATAGTGTAGTGTATAGTAGTGTGTAGTGTATAGTGTAATGTATAGTGTAGTGTATAGTAGTGTATAGTGTAGTGTATAGTCGTGTAGTGGGTATAGTGTATAGTAGTGTGTAGTGTAGTGGGTATAGTGTAGTATATAGTAGTGTGTAGTGTAAAGTAGTGTAGTGCATAGTAGTGTATAATAGTGTATAGTGTAGTGTATAGTGTAGTGTATAGTGTAGTGTATAGTAGTGTAGTGCATAGTAGTGTAATGTATAGTGTATAGTAGTGTAGTGTATAGTAGTGTGTAGTGTATAGTATAGTGCATAGTGTAGTGTATAGTGTAGTATATAGTAATGTATAGTGTAGTGTATAGTAGTGTATAATGTAGTGTATAGTGTAGTGTATTGTAGTGTATAGTGTAGTGTAATGTATAGTGTAGTGTATAGTGTAATATATAGCTGTGTATAGTGTAGTGTATAGTCGTGTAGTGGGTATAGTGTATAGTAGTGTGTAGTGTAGTTGGTATAGTGTAGTGTGTAGTGTATAGTGTAGTATATAGTAGTGTATAGTGTAGTGTAAAGTAGTGTAGTGCATAGTAGTGTATAATAGTGTAGTGTATAGTGTAGTGTATAGTAGTGTAGTGTATTGTAGTGTATAGTGTAGTGTAAAGTGTAGTGTATAGTAGTGTAGTGTATTGTAGTGTATAGTGTAGTGTAAAGTGTAGTGTATAGTAGTGTAGTGTATAGTGTAGTGTAAAGTGTAGTGTATAGTGTAGTGTATAGTAGAGTAGTGTAGTGTATAGTGTAGTGTATAGTAGTGTAGTGTATAGTGCAGTGCATAGTATAGTGTAGTGTGTAGTGCATAGTGTAGTGTAGTGTATAGTGTAGTGTATAGTAGTGTATAGTGTAGTGTATAGTAGTGTAGTGTAGTGTATAGTGTAGTGTATAATGTAGTGTATAGTGTAGTGTATAGTAGTGTAGTGTATAATGTAGTGTAAAATAGTATAGTATAGTGTATAGTGTAGTGTATAATGTAGTGTATAGTATAGTGTATAGTAGTATAGTGTATAGTGTAGTGTATAGTGTAGTGTAGTGTATAGTATAATGTATAGTGTAGTGTATAATGTAGTGTATAATATAGTGTATAGTAGTATAGTGTAGTGTATAGTGTAGTTTGTAGTGTATAGTATAGTGTATAGTGTAGTGTATAGTAGTATAGTGTATAGTGTAGTTTGTAGTGTATAGTATAATGTATAGTGTAGTGTATAGTAGTATAGTGTATAGTGTAGTTTGTAGTGTATAGTATAATGTATAGTGTAGTGTATAGTATAGTGTATAGTGTAGTGTATAGTAGTATAGTGTAGTGTATAGTGTAGTGTATAGTGTAGTGTATAGTAGAGTAGTGTATAGTGTAGTGTATAGTGTAGTGTATAATGTAGTGTATAGTATAGTGTATAGTAGTATAGTGTAGTGTATAGTGTAGTGTATAGTAGTGTAGTGTATAAGGCCAACCTACACCCCCAGGCAAAGCACCGCTGTTGCTGCTGCTGTCGCTGATTCCGCCGCTGATTCCGCCGCTGATTCCGCCGCTGATTCCGCCGCTGATTCCGTCGCTGATTCCGTCGCTGATGACCGCTCCGTGTGGAGCGTCCCAGGTGGGAGATGGAGCGGAGGCACCGGGAGGCGCTGAGAATGAACCACGTGCGGTTGATCCACGAGATGGTTCCGGGGGATGTCATGGACGTGCTGTACGCAAAGAAGATCCTGACCCAGAGCATGAAGGAGGATATAGAGGTGGGTGGGTGGGTGAGTGAGTTGGTGGGTTGGTGAGTGGGTGGGTGAGTGGGTGGGTGAGTGAGTGGGTGGGTGGGTGGGTGAGTGGGTGGGTGGGTGGGTGAGTGGGTGGGTGGGTGGGTGAGTGGGTGGGTGGGTGGGTGAGTGGGTGGGTGGGTGAGTGGGTGGGTGGGTGGGTGAGTGGGTGGGTGGGTGGCAAACTGGGTGAGTGGGTGGGTGGGTGGGTGAGTGGGTGGGTGGGTGGCAAACTGGGTGAGTGGGTGGGTGGGTGAGTGGGTGGGTGGGTGAGTGGTTGGGTGGGTCGGTGAGTGGGTGGGTGGGTGGGTGAGTGAGTGAGTGGTGAGTGAGTGAGTGAGTGGTGAGTGAGTGAGTGGGTGGGTGGGTGAGTGGGTGGGTGGGTCGGTGGGTGGGTGAGTTGGTGGGTGGGTGGGAAACTGGGTGAGTGAGTGGGTGGGTGAGTGGGTGGGTGGGTGGGTGAGTGGGTGGGTGGGTGAGTGGATGGGTGGGTGGGTGAGTGGGTGGGTGGGTCGGTGAGTGGGTGGGTGGGTCGGTGAGTGGGTGAGTGGGTCGGTGAGTGGGTGGGTGGGTGAGTGAGTGAGTGGGTGGGTGGGTGAGTGGGTGGGTGGGTCGGTGGGTGGGTGAGTTGGTGGGTGGGTGGGAAATTGGGTGAGTGGGTGGGTGGGTGAGTGAGTGAGTGGGTGGGTGGGTGAGTGGGTGGGTGGGTGAGTGGGTGGGTGGGTGGGTGAGTGGGTGGGTGGGTGAGTGGATGGGTGGGTGGGTGAGTGGGTGGGTGGATGAGTGGGTGGGTGGGTGATTGGGTGAGTGGGTGGGTGGGTGAGTGGGTGGGTGGGTGGGTGAGTGAGTGGGTGGGAGGGTGGGTGGGTGAGTGGGTGGGTGGGTGAGTGGGTGGGTGGGTGAGTGGGTGGGTGGGTCGGTGAGTGGGTGGGTGGGTCGGTGAGTGGGTGGGTGAGTGAGTGAGTGGGTGGGTGGGTGAGTGAGTGGGTGGGTGGGTGGGTCGGTGAGTGGGTGGGTGAGTTGGTGGGTGGGTGGGAAATTGGGTGAGTGGGTGGGTGAGTGGGTGGATGAGTGGGTGGGTGGGTGGGTGGGTGAGTTGGTGGGTGGGTGGGAAATTGGGTGAGTGGGTGGGTGAGTGGGTGGATGAGTGGGTGGGTGGGTGGGTGAGTGACTGGTTGAGTGGGTGAGTGAGTGAGTGAGTGGATGAGTGAGTGAGTGAGTGGGTGAGTGAGCTGGTGGTTGAGTGAGTGAGTGGGTGAGTGGGTGGATGAGTGAGTGAGTAGATGAGTGAGTGAGTGAGCGATCTGGTGAGTCTCTCCCCCCACCCACCCCCCCCACCCCCAGGCCATCCCCGTTGCCCGGCGACGCAACAGCGAGCTGCTGAGCCTCCTGCCCAGGCGAGGTGAGGCTGCGTTCGAGGCCTTCCTCGAGGCCCTCCGTGAAACTGAGCAGCTCCACCTGGCCCAGCTGCTCGCCACGGACTCAGCGGGTGGAGCCGCGGGTGGAGCCGCGGGTGGAGCCGCTGAGGTGGTGGAGGAGGAGAGGGGGGCGGGAGCGGGAGGGGCAGCTCGGGACGGTGAAGCCAGCGGCAGTGTCGGGAAGGCGGTGCAGGTGAGAGGGGTGGAGTCACCGCACAGAGAGGCACAGAGTCACTCATAGAGACCCGTAGACTCACTCACACAGAGAGGCATAGAGTCACTCATAGAGACCCGTAGAGTCACCGCACAGAGAGGCATAGAGTCACTCATAGAGACCCGTAGAGTCACTCATAGAGACCCGTAGACTCACTCATAGAGACCCGTAGACTCACTCATAGAGACCCGTAGACTCACCGCACAGAGAGGCATAGACTCACTCATAGAGACCCGTAGAGTCACTACATAGAGACCCATAGACTCACTACATAGAGACCCATAGACTCACTACATAGAGAGGCACAGACTCACCACACAGAGACCCGTAGACTCACTACATAGAGACCCGTAGAGTCATTCATAGAGACCCGTAGAGTCACTACATAGAGAGGCATAGACTCACTCATAGAGACCCGTAGACTCACTCACACAGAGAGGCATAGACTCACTCATAGAGACCCGTAGAGTCACTCACACAGAGACCCACAGACTCACTCATAGAGACCCGTAGAGTCACCGCACAGAGAGGCATAGACTCACTCATAGAGACCCGTAGAGTCACCGCACAGAGAGGCATAGACTCACTCATAGAGACCCGTAGAGTCACTACATAGAGAGGCACAGACTCACTCATAGAGACCCGTAGACTCACTACATAGAGAGGCATAGACTCACTCATAGAGACCCGTAGAGTCACCGCACAGAGAGGCATAGAGTCACTCATAGAGACCCGTAGACTCACTACATAGAGAGGCACAGACTCACTCATAGAGACCCGTAGACTCACTACATAGAGAGGCATAGACTCACTACACAGAGACCCGTAGAGTCACTACATAGAGAGGCATAGACTCACTCATAGAGACCCGTAGACTCACACATAGAGACCCGTAGAGTCACCGCACAGAGAGGCATAGACTCACTCATAGAGACCCGTAGAGTCACTACATAGAGACCCGTAGAGTCACTCATAGAGACCCGTAGAGTCACCGCACAGAGAGGCATAGAGTCACTCATAGAGACCCGTAGAGTCACTACATAGAGACCCACAGACTCACTCATAGAGACCCGTAGACTCACTCATAGAGACCCGTAGAGTCACTCATAGAGACCCGTAGACTCACTCACACAGAGAGGCATAGACTCACTCATAGAGACCCGTAGAGTCACTCATAGAGACCCGTAGAGTCACTCATAGAGACCCGTAGAGTCACTACATAGAGACCCATAGAGTCACCATACAGAGACCCATAGAGTCACTACATAGAGAGGCACAGACTCACTCATAGAGACCCATAGACTCACTACATAGAGAGGCATAGACTCACTACACAGAGACCCGTAGAGTCACTACATAGAGACCCATAGACTCACTCATAGAGACCCATAGAGTCACTACATAGAGACCCATAGAGTCACCGCACAGAGAGGCACAGACTCACTCATAGAGACCCGTAGAGTCACTACATAGAGACCCGTAGAGTCACTCATAGAGACCCGTAGAGTCATTCATAGAGACCCGTAGAGTCACTCATAGAGAGACCCATAGACTCACTCATAGAGACCCGTAGAGTCACTCATAGAGACCCGTAGAGTCACTACATAGAGAGGCATAGACTCACTCATAGAGACCCGTAGACTCACTCACACAGAGAGGCATAGACTCACTCATAGAGACCCGTAGAGTCACTCACACAGAGACCCACAGACTCACTCATAGAGACCCGTAGAGTCACCGCACAGAGAGGCATAGACTCACTCATAGAGACCCGTAGAGTCACTACATAGAGAGGCACAGACTCACTCATAGAGACCCGTAGACTCACTACATAGAGAGGCATAGACTCACTCATAGAGACCCGTAGAGTCACCGCACAGAGAGGCATAGAGTCACTCATAGAGACCCGTAGACTCACTACATAGAGAGGCACAGACTCACTCATAGAGACCCGTAGACTCACTACATAGAGAGGCATAGACTCACTACACAGAGACCCGTAGAGTCACTACATAGAGAGGCATAGACTCACTCATAGAGACCCGTAGACTCACACATAGAGACCCGTAGAGTCACCGCACAGAGAGGCATAGACTCACTCATAGAGACCCGTAGAGTCACTACATAGAGACCCGTAGAGTCACTCATAGAGACCCGTAGAGTCACCGCACAGAGAGGCATAGAGTCACTCATAGAGACCCGTAGAGTCACTACATAGAGACCCACAGACTCACTCATAGAGACCCGTAGACTCACTCATAGAGACCCGTAGAGTCACTCATAGAGACCCGTAGACTCACTCACACAGAGAGGCATAGACTCACTCATAGAGACCCGTAGAGTCACTCATAGAGACCCGTAGAGTCACTCATAGAGACCCGTAGAGTCACTACATAGAGACCCATAGAGTCACCATACAGAGACCCATAGAGTCACTACATAGAGAGGCACAGACTCACTCATAGAGACCCATAGACTCACTACATAGAGAGGCATAGACTCACTACACAGAGACCCGTAGAGTCACTACATAGAGACCCATAGACTCACTCATAGAGACCCATAGAGTCACTACATAGAGACCCATAGAGTCACCGCACAGAGAGGCACAGACTCACTCATAGAGACCCGTAGAGTCACTACATAGAGACCCGTAGAGTCACTCATAGAGACCCGTAGAGTCATTCATAGAGACCCGTAGAGTCACTCATAGAGAGACCCATAGACTCACTCATAGAGACCCGTAGAGTCACTCATAGAGACCCGTAGAGTCACTACATAGAGAGGCATAGAGTCACTCATAGAGACACGTAGAGTCACTCATAGAGACCCGTAGAGTCATTCATAGAGACCCGTAGAGTCACTCATAGAGAGACCCATAGACTCACTCATAGAGACCCGTAGAGTCACTACATAGAGAGGCATAGACTCACTCATAGAGACCCGTAGAGTCACTACATAGAGAGGCACAGACTCACTCATAGAGACCCGTAGAGTCACTACATAGAGAGGCACAGACTCACTCATAGAGACCCGTAGAGTCACTCATAGAGACCCGTAGAGTCACTCATAGAGACCCGTAGACTCACTACATAGAGACCCGTAGAGTCACTCATAGAGACCCGTAGAGTCACTACATAGAGACCCGTAGAGTCACTCATAGAGACCCGTAGAGTCACTACATAGAAAGGCACAGACTCACTCATAGAGACCCGTAGAGTCACTCATAGAGACCCGTAGAGTCACTCATAGAGAGGCACAGACTCACTCATAGAGACCCGTAGAGTCACTACATAGAGAGGCACAGACTCACTCATAGAGACCCGTAGAGTCACTCATAGAGAGGCACAGACTCACTCATAGAGACCCGTAGAGTCACCACACAGAGAGGCATAGACTCACTCATAGAGACCCGTAGAGTCACTCATAGAGACCCGTAGAGTCACTCATAGAGACCCGTAGAGTCACTCATAGAGAGGCATAGAGTCACTACATAGAGACCCGTAGAGTCACTCATAGAGACCCGTAGAGTCACTACATAGAGAGGCACAGACTCACTCATAGAGACCCGTAGAGTCACTCATAGAGACCCACAGACTCACTCATAGAGAACCGTAGAGTCACACATAGAGACCCATAGAGTCACCACACAGAGACCCACAGACTCACTCATAGAGACCCATAGACTCATCACACAGAGAGGCATAGACTCACTCATAGAGACCCGTAGAGTCACTCATAGAGACCCGTAGAGTCACTCATAGAGACCCGTAGAGTCACTCATAGAGACCCGTAGAGTCACTCATAGAGACCCGTAGAGTCACTACATAGAGACCCATAGAGTCACTCATAGAGACCCATAGAGTCACTCACACAGAGAGGCATAGACTCACTACATAGAGACCCGTAGAGTCACTCATAGAGACCCGTAGAGTCACTCATAGAGACCCGTAGAGTCACTCATAGAGACCCACAGAGTCACCACACAGAGACCCATAGACTCACTCATAGAGACCCACAGACTCATCACACAGAGACCCACAGACTCATCACACAGAGACCCACAGACTCACTCATAGAGACCCATAGACTCACTCACACAGAGAGGCATAGACTCACTCATAGAGACCCATAGACTCACTCACACAGAGAGGCATAGACTCACTCATAGAGACCCGTAGACTCACTACATAGAGAGGCATAGAGTCACTCATAGAGACCCGTAGAGTCACTCATAGAGACCCGTAGAGTCACCACACAGAGACCCATAGACTCACAACACAGAGAGGCATAGACTCACTACATAGAGACCCGTAGACTCACACATAGAGACCCATAGAGTCACTCATAGAGACCCATAGAGTCACTCACACAGAGAGGCATAGACTCACTACATAGAGACCCATAGACTCACCACACAGAGAGGCATAGACTCACTCATAGAGACCCACAGACTCACTCACACAGAGAGGCATAGACTCACCACATAGAGACCCATAGACTCACTCATAGAGACCCATAGAGTCACCACACAGAGACCCACAGACTCACCACACAGAGACCCATAGACTCACCACACAGAGACCCATAGCCTCACCACACAGAGACCCATAGACTCACTCATAAAGACCCACAGACTCACCACACAGAGACCCATAGACTCACTCATAGAGAGGCATAGACTCACCACACAGAGACCCATAGACTCACTCATAGAGACCCACAGACTCACTCACACAGAGACCCACAGACTCACTCATAGAGACCCATAGAGTCACTACATAGAGACCCATAGACTCACTCATAGAGACCCATAGACTCACTCATAGAGACCCATAGAGTCACTCACACAGAGACCCATAGACTCACCACACAGAGACCCACAGACTCACCACACAGAGACCCACAGACTCACCACACAGAGACCCATAGACTCACCACACAGAGACCCACAGACTCACCACACAGAGACCCACAGACTCACTCATAGAGAGGCATAGACTCACCACACAGACCCATAGAGTCACCACACACAGAGGCATAGACTCACTCATAGAGACCCGTAGACTCACCACACAGAGAGGCATAGACTCACTCATAGAGCGGCATAGAGTCACCACACAGAGACCCATAGACTCACTCACACAGAGAGGCATAGACTCACTACATAGAGACCCATAGACTCACTCATAGAGACCCACAGACTCACTCATAGAGAGGCATAGACTCACCACACAGAGACCCATAGACTCACTCATAGAGAGGCACAGACTCACTCATAGAGACCCATAGAGTCACCACACAGAGAGGCACAGACTCACTCATAGAGACCCGTAGACTCACCACACAGAGACCCACAGACTCACCACACAGAGACCCATAGACTCACAACACAGAGAGGCACAGACTCACTCATAGAGACCCATAGAGTCACCACACAGAGACCCACAGACTCACCACACAGAGACCCACAGACTCACTCATAGAGACCCACAGACTCACTACATAGAGACCCACAGACTCACCACACAGAGACCCACAGACTCACTCATAGAGACCCACAGACTCACTACATAGAGACCCACAGACTCACTCATAGAGACCCACAGACTCACTCATAGAGAGTCATAGACTCACTACATAGAGACCCATAGACTCACTCATAGAGACCCATAGTCACAACACAGAGAGGCATAGACTCACTCATAGAGACCCGTAGACTCACTCATAGAGACCCACAGACTCACTCATAGAGACCCACAGACTCACTCATAGAGACCCGTAGACTCACTCACACAGAGAGGCATAGACTCACTCATAGAGACCCATAGACTCACTCATAGAGACCCACAGACTCACTCATAAAGACCCGTAGACTCACTCACACAGAGAGGCATAGACTCATCACACAGAGACCCACAGACTCACTCATAGAGACCCGTAGACTCACTCACACAGAGAGGCATAGACTCACTCATAGAGACCCGTAGACTCACTACATAGAGACCCATAGACTCACCACATAGAGACCCACATACTCACCACATAGAGACCCACATACTCACTACATAGAGACCCACAGACTCACTCATAGAGACCCATAGAGTCACCACACAGAGACCCATAGACTCACTCATAGAGACCCACAGACTCACCACACAGAGACCCACAGACTCACCACACAGAGACCCATAGACTCACTCATAGAGAGGCATAGACTCACTACATAGAGACCCGTAGACTCACCACACAGAGACCCATAGACTCACTCATAGAGACCCACAGAGTCACCACACAGAGAGGCATAGACTCACTCATAGACACCCGTAGACTCACTCACACAGAGACCCACAGACTCACCACACAGAGACCCACAGACTCATCACACAGAGACCCATAGACTCACCACACAGAGACCCGTAGACTCATCACACGGAGACCCATAGACTCACTCATAGAGACCCATAGACTCACCACACAGACCCACAGACTCACCACACAGAGACCCATAGACTCACAACACAGAGAGGCATAGACTCACCACACAGAGACCCACAGACTCACCACACAGAGACCCACAGACTCACTACATAGAGACCCACAGACTCACCACACAGAGACCCACAGACTCACTCATAGAGACCCATAGAGTCACCACACAGAGACCCACAGACTCACCACACAGAGACCCATAGACTCACTCATAGAGAGGCACAGACTCACTAATAGAGACCCGTAGACTCACCACACAGAGAGGCATAGACTCACTCATAGAGACCCATAGAGTCACCACACAGAGACCCACAGACTCACTCATAGAGACCCATAGAGTCACCACACAGAGACCCACAGACTCACTACATAGAGACCCACAGACTCACTCATAGAGAGGCATAGACTCACTCATAGAGACCCACAGACTCACTACATAGAGACCCATAGACTCACTTATAGAGACCCACAGACTCATCACACAGAAACCCATAGACTCACTCATAGAGACCCACAGACTCACTACATAGAGACCCATAGACTCACTCATAGAGACCCACAGACTCACTCATAGAGACCCACAGACTCACTCATAGAGACCCATAGACTCACTCACACAGAGAGGCATAGACTCACTACATAGAGACCCATAGACTCACTCATAGAGACCCACAGACTCACTTATAGAGAGGCATAGACTCACCACACAGAGACCCATAGACTCACTCATAGAGACCCACAGACTCACTCATAGAGACCCACAGACTCACCACACAGAGACCCATAGACTCACTCATAGAGACCCACAGACTCACTCATAGAGAGGCATAGACTCACCACACAGAGACCCATAGACTCACTCATAGAGACCCACAGACTCACTACATAGAGACCCATAGACTC
>NC_133741.1:6234284-6236784 GCF_048934315.1 Petromyzon marinus | reverse complement strand
ACCCACTCACCCACCCACCCACCCACTCACCCACTCACCCACCCACCCACTCACCCACCCACCCACCCACTCACCCACCCACTCACCCACCCACTCACTCACTCACCCACTCACTCACTCACTCACCCACTCACTCACCCACCCACTCACCCACTCACTCACTCACCCACCCACTCACCCTCTCACTCACTCACTCACCCACCCACCCACCCACTGACTCACCTACTCACTCACTCACCCACTCACTCACCCACTCACCCACCCACCCACCCAGCGGCAGCAGAACAAAAATAAAACGTAAATAAAATAAAAATAAAATGTAAATAAAATAAAAATATGAAATAAAAATAAAATGTAAATAAAATTAAAATATAAAATCTAAATAAAATGTAATTAAATTAAAAATATAAAATAAAAATTAAATGTGAATAAAATACAAATATAAAATAAAAATTTAACGTAAATAAAATAAAAATATAAAATAAAAATGTAATGTAAATAAATAAAAATATAAAATCTAAATAAAATGTAAATAAAATAAAAATATAAAATCTAAATTGAATGTAAATAAAATAAAAATATAAAATATAAATTAAATGTAAATAAAATAAAAATATAAAATATAAATTAAATGTAAATAAATAAAAATATAAAATCTAAATTAAATGTAAATAAATAAAAATATAAAATCTAAATAAAATGTAAATAAATACAAATATAAAATAAAAATTTGATGTAAATAAATAAAAATATAAAATCTAAATAAAATGTTAATAAAATAAAAATATAAAATAAAAATTAAATGTAAATAAATAAAAATATAAAATAAAAATTAAATGTAAATAAATAAAAATCTAAAATCTAAATTAAATGTAAATAAAATAAAAATATAAAATCTAAATTAAATGTAAATCAAATAAAAATATAAAATAAAAATAAAATGTAAATAAAATAAAAATATAAAATCTAAATAAAATGTAAATAAATAAAAATAAAAAAATCTAAATTTAATGTAAATAAATAAAAATATAAAATAAAAATTTAATGTAAATAAATAAAAATATAAAATCTAAATAAAATGTAAATAAAATAAAAATATGAAATAAAAATCAAATGTAAATAAAATAAAAATATAAAATCTAAATTAAATGTAAATAAAATAAAAATATAAAATCTAAATAAAATGTAAATAAATAAAAATATAAAACCTAAATTAAATGTAAATAAATTTAAAATATAAAATCTTAATTAAATGTAAATAAATAAAAATATAAAATCTAAATAAAATGTAAATAAAATAAAAATCTAAATTAAATGTAAATAAATAAAAATATAAAATCTAAATTAAATATTATTCGTAATAAATGGTGTTTTTTGGGTTAGATCGCGTTTATTTATAAATGTGTGTCGTAACCCTCCACCACCCGACACGGCCAATCAGCAAAAAAAAGTGTCACGTTGACAAAAGACACAAAATAATTCACTACTTTAGCCCACCGGTGTGTTGAAGAGTGAATCCACAACATTTACAGTTTGAGTTGTACCCTGACGTTTCGCTGGTAAATACATCCAGCATCACCATCGGGCAATTCGCCAGAATGGTAAAGCCCTCTCCGCTCGCTCCCGGTTTTTATCATCACTCAACTCATATCAGGTGCAGTGATTAGAGGCGGAGGGGAGGTTATTGTAATTATATAATCGATTAGTAATCAGTCAATGGTTACGATTAGTAATGAGTTGTAGATTAGTAATTCTTTAAATCAAAATGTACCGTGTGTTATTTAACAACAATACGCTTCCAGGCCGCACTAAGCCTGTAGCTGTCAGGGCGATTAAAGTTGTTCTTGTTCCTCTCAAATTTCAATGGATTATGAATAATATTGGTCGCGAAAGCCTACGTGTTAAACTAAATGTAGTGTTACATATTCTTAGTTTTTTCGGTAAAGTCACGTTGATGTGAAACAACAAAATAACAAAATATATATAAAACAATAAAAAATTTTCTCACGACGTTTCGACCATAACTCAAACGGTCATCATCAGGTGTGATGATGATCAGGTGTGATGATGACTCAAACGGTCATCATCAGGTGTGATGATGATCAGGTGCGATGATGACCGTTTGAGTTATGGTCGAAACGTCGTGAGAATTTTTTATTGTTTTATATATATTTTGTTATTTTGTTGTTTCTCTTCAACGTGACTTTATCATCAGGTGTGATGATGACCGTTTGAGTTATGGTCGAAACGTCGTGAGAATTTTTTATTGTTTTATATATATTTTGTTATTTTGTTGTTTCTCTTCAACGTGACTTTATCATCAGGTGTGATGATGACCGTTTGAGTTATGGTCGAAACGTCGTGAGAATTTTTTATTGTTTTATATATATTTTGTTATTTTGTTGTTTCTCTTCAACGTGACTTTATCATCAGGTGTGATGATGACCGTTTGAGTTATGGTCGAAACGTCGTGAGAATTTTTTATTGTTTTATATATATT
>NC_133741.1:6051784-6219284 GCF_048934315.1 Petromyzon marinus | reverse complement strand
GTGGTCAGTTTGTGGTCAGTTTGTGGTCAGTTTGGTGGTCAGTTTGGAGGTCAGTTTGGTGGTCAGTTTGGTGGTCAGTTTGGTGGTCACTTTGGTGGTCAGTTTGTGGTCAGTTTGGTGGTCAGTTTGTGGTCAGTTTGGAGGTCAGTTTGGTGGTCAGTTTGTGGTCAGTTTGTGGTCAGTTTGTGGTCAGTTTGGTGGTCAGTTTGGTGGTCAGTTTGGAGGTCAGTTTGGTGGTCAGTTTGGTGGTCAGTTTGGTGGTCAGTTTGTGGTCAGTTTGTGGTCAGTTTCTGGTCAGTTTGGTGGTCAGTTTGTGGTCAGTTTGGTGGTCAGTTTGGAGGTCAGTTTGGTGGTGAGTTTGTGGTCAGTTTGTGGTCAGTTTGGTGGTCAGTTTGTGGTCAGTTTGTGGGTCACGTTGTGGTCAGTTTGGTGGTCAGTTTGGTGGTCACTTTGTGGTCACTTTGGTGGTCAGTTTGGTGGTCAGTTTGGTGGTCAGTTTGTGGTCAGTTTGTGGTCAGTTTGGTGGTCAGTTTGGAGGTCAGTTTGGTGGTCAGTTTGGTGGTCACTTTGTGGTCACGGTGTGGTCAGTTTGGTGGTCAGTTTGGTGGTCACTTTGTGGTCACTTTGGTGGTCAGTTTGGTGGTCAGTTTTGTGATCAGTTTGATGGTCAGTTTGGTGGTCAGTTTGTGGTCAGTTTGGTGGTCAGTTTGTGGTCAGTTTGTGGTCAGTTTGGTGGTCAGTTTGTGGTCAGTTTGTGGTCAGTTTGGTGGTCAGTTTGGTGGTCAGTTTGGTGATCAGTTTGGTGGTCAGTTTGGTGGTCAGTTTGTGGTCAGTTTGTGGTCAGTTTGGAGGTCAGTTTGTGGTCAGTTTGGTGGTCAGTTTGGTGGTCAGTTTGGTGGTCGCTTTGTGGTCAATTTGTGGTCAGTTTGGTGGTTAGTTTGGTGGTCAGTTTGGTGGTCAGTTTGGAGGTCAGTTTTGTGGTCAGTTTGTGGTCAGTTTGTGGTCAGTTTGGAGGTCAGTTTGGTGGTCAGTTTGGAGGTCAGTTTGGTGGTCAGTTTTGTGATCAGTTTGATGGTCAGTTTGGTGGTCAGTTTGTGGTCAGTTTGGTGGTCAGTTTGTGGTCAGTTTGTGGTCAGTTTGGTGGTCAGTTTGTGGTCAGTTTGTGGTCAGTTTGGTGGTCAGTTTGGTGGTCAGTTTGGTGATCAGTTTGGTGGTCAGTTTGGTGGTCAGTTTGTGGTCAGTTTGTGGTCAGTTTGGAGGTCAGTTTGTGGTCAGTTTGGTGGTCAGTTTGGTGGTCAGTTTGGTGGTCGCTTTGTGGTCAATTTGTGGTCAGTTTGGTGGTTAGTTTGGTGGTCAGTTTGGTGGTCAGTTTGGAGGTCAGTTTGGTGGTCAGTTTGGTGGTCAGTTTGGTGGTCAGTTTGGAGGTCAGTTTGGAGGTCAGTTTGGTGGTCAGTTTGTGGTCAGTTTGTGGTCAGTTTGTGGTCAGTTTGGAGGTCAGTTTGGTGGTCAGTTTGGAGGTCAGTTTGGTGGTCAGTTTGGTGGTCAGTTTGGTGGTCACTTTGGTGGTCAGTTTGTGGTCAGTTTGGTGGTCAGTTTGTGGTCAGTTTGGAGGTCAGTTTGGTGGTCAGTTTGTGGTCAGTTTGTGGGTCACTTTGTGGTCAGTTTTGTGGTCAGTTTGGTGGTCAGTTTGGTGGTCAGTTTGTGGTCACTTTGTGGTCAGTTTGGTGGTCAGTTTGGTGGTCAGTTTGGTGGTCAGTTTGGTGATCAGTTTGGTGGTCAGTTTGGTGGTCAGTTTGGTGGTCAGTTTGGTGGTCACTTTGTGGTCAGTTTGGTGGTCAGTTTGTGTTCAGTTTGGTGGTCAGTTTTGTGGTCAGTTTGTGGTCAGTTTGGTGGTCAGTTTGGTGGTCAGTTTGGTGGTCAGTTTGTGGTCAGTTTGGTGGTCAGTTTGGTGGTCAGTTTGTGGTCAGTTTGTGGTCAGTTTGGAGGTCAGTTTGATGGTCAGTTTGGTGGTCAGTTTGGAGGTCAGTTTGATGGTCAGTTTGGAGGTCAGTTTGGTGGTCAGTTTGGTGGTCACTTTGTGGTCAGTTTGGAGGTCACTTTGTGGTCAGTTTGGAGGTCACTTTGTGGTCAGTTTGTGGTCAGTTTGGTGGTCAGTTTGGTGGTCAGTTTGGTGGTCACTTTGTGGTCAGTTTGGAGGTCACTTTGTGGTCAGTTTGGTGGTCAGTTTGGTGGTCACTTTGTTGGTCAGTTTTGTGGTCAGTTTGGTGGTCAGTTTGGTGGTCAGTTTGTGGAATTTTTCGCTGGCATTTTTGGAGTAAAAGTTTGGCTGGGCAAATTTGAGGGCAGTTTTTTTTCTCATCCTTCCCACCCACTCCTCCCCACCCCTCCCCACCACCACCACCACCCACCACCACCCACCACCACCCACCACCACCCACCACCACCACCACCACTCACGCAGGCACTGCCGCGCTGAGGAACACACGAAAAGGAGCGTGGTACATCCAGGCGCTGGTGGAGGTGGTTCGCGAGCAGGCCAGGGACACGCACTTCGCCGACATGCTCGTCAAGGTTCGGGTGAAGGGTCACGGCCACGCACGAGAGACAGAGAGAGAGACCCACAGACTCACTCACACAGAGACCCATAGACTCACCACACAGAGACCCACCACACAGAGACTCACAGACTCACCACACAGAGACCCACAAACTCACCACACAGAGACCCACAGACTCACCACACAGAGACCCACAAACTCACCACACAGAGACCCACAGACTCACTCACACACTCACATAGAGGCCCACAGACTCACTACACAGAGACCCACAGACTCATCACACAGAGACCCACCACACAGAGACTCACAGACTCACCACACAGAGACCCACAAACTCACCACACAGAGACCCACAGACTCACCACACAGAGACCCACAGACTCACCACACAGAGACCCACAGACTCACCACACAGAGACCCATAGACTCATCGCTCGCACAGAGACCCAAAGACTCATCACACAGAGACCCACAGACTCACCACACAGAGACCCATAGACTCACTCACACAGAGACCCACAGACTCACCACACAGAGACCCACAGACTCGCCACACAGAGACTCACTTACTCACCACACAGACACCCACAGACTCACCACACAGAGACCCATAGACTCATCGCTCGCACAGAGACCCAAAGACTCATCACACAGAGACCCACAGACTCACCACACAGAGACCCACAGACTCATCGCTCGCACAGAGACCCACAGACTCGCCACACAGAGACTCACAGACTCACCACACAGAAACCCACAGACTCATTACACAGAGACTCACAGACTCATCACACAGAGACCCACAGACTCATCGCTCGCACAGAGACCCATAGACTCACCACACAGAGACCCACAGACTCACCACACAGAGACCCATAGACTCACCACACAGAGACGCACAGACTCACCACACAGAGACCCACAGACTCACCACACAGAGACCCACAGACTCACCACGCAGAGACCCACAGACTCACCACGCAGAGACCCACAGACTCACCACACAGAGACCCACAGACTCATCGCTCGCACAGAGACTCACAGACTCACCACACAGAGACTCACAGACTCACCACACAGAGACCCACAGACTCACCACACAGAGACCCATAGACTCACCACATAGAGACCCACAGACTCATCACACAGAGACCCACAGACTCACCACACAGAGACCCACAGACTCACCACACAGAGACCCACAGACTCACCACACAGAGACCCACAGACTCATCACACAGAGACCCACAGACTCACCACACAGAGACCCATAGACTCACCACACAGAGACCCAGAGACTCATCACACAGAGACTCACAGACTCACCACACAGAGACCCACAGACTCACCACACAGAGACCCACAGACTCACCACACAGAGACCCACAGACTCACCACATAGAGACCCACAGACTCACCACACAGAGACCCACAGACTCACCACACAGAGACCCAGAGACTCATCACACAGAGACCCACAGACTCATCACACAGAGACCCATAGGCTCACCACACAGAGACTCACAGACTCACTCACACAGAGACCCACAGACTCACTCACACAGAGACCCACAGGCTCACCGCACAGAGACCCACAGACTCACCACATAGAGACCCACAGACTCACCACACAGAGACCCACAGACTCACCACACAGAGACCCACAGACTCACCACACAGAGAGCCAGAGACTCATCACACAGAGACCCACAGACTCATCACACAGAGACCCATAGGCTCACCACACAGAGACTCACAGACTCACTCACACAGAGACCCACAGACTCACTCACACAGAGACCCACAGGCTCACCACACAGAGACCCACAGGCTCATCACACAGAGACCCACAGACTCACCACACAGAGACCCACAGACTCACCACACAGAGACCCATAGACTCATCACTCGCACAGAGAGAAAGATGGAGAGAGAGACCCATAGACTCACCACACAGAGACCCACAGACTCACCACACAGAGACCCACAAACTCACCACACAGAGACCCACAGACTCATCACACAGAGACCCACAGACTCACCACACAGAGACCCACAGACTCACCACACAGAGACCCACAGACACACCACACAGAGACCCACAGACTCACCACACAGAGACCCACAGACTCACCACACAGAGACCCATAGACTCACCACACAGAGACCCACAGACTCACCACACAGAGACTCACAGACTCACCACACAGAGACCCACAGACTCACCACACAGAGACCCACAAACTCACCACACAGAGACCCACAGACTCATCACACAGAGACCCACAGACTCACCACACAGAGACCCACAAACTCACCACACAGAGACCCACAGACTCACCACACAGAGACCCACAGACTCACCACACAGAGACCCACAGACTCACCACACAGAGACCCACAGACTCACCACACAGAGACCCACAGACTCACCACACAGAGACCCACAGACTCACCACACAGAGACCCACAGACTCACCACACAGAGACTCACAGACTCACCACACAGAGACCCATAGACTCACCACACAGAGACCCACAGACTCATCACACAGTAACCCACAGACTCACCACACAGAGACCCACAGACTCATCACACAGAGACCCACAGACTCACCACACAGAGACCCACAGACTCATCACACAGAGACCCACAGACTCATCACACAGAGACCCATAGACTCATCACACAGAGACCCACAGACTCACCACACAGAGACTCACAGACTCACCACACAGAGACCCACAGACTCACCACACAGAGACCCACAGACTCACCACACAGAGACCCATAGACTCACCACACAGAGACCCATAGACTCATCACACAGAGACTCACAGACTCACCACACAGAGACCCATAGACTCATCACACAGAGACCCATAGACTCACCACACAGAGACCCACAGACTCAACACACAGAGACCCACAGACTCACCACACAGAGACTCACAGACTCACCACACAGAGACCCACAGACTAACCACACAGAGACCCACAGACTCACCACACAGAGACCCACAGACTCACCACACAGAGACCCACAGACTCACCACACAGAGACCCACAGACTCACCACACAGAGACCCACAGACTCACCACACAGAGACCCACAGATTCACCACACAGAGACCCATAGACTCACCACACAGAGACCCATAGACTCATCACACAGAGACTCACAGACTCACCACACAGAGACCCATAGACTCATCAGACAGAGACCCATAGACTCACCACACAGAGACCCACAGACTCAACACACAGAGACCCACAGACTCACCACACAGAGACTCACAGACTCACCACACAGAGACCCACAGACTCACCACACAGAGACCCACAGACTCACCACACAGAGACCCACAGACTCACCACACAGAGACCCACAGACTCATCGCTCGCACAGAGACCCACAGACTCATCGCTCGCACAGAGACCCACAGACTCACCACACAGAGACCCACAGACTCACCACACAGAGAGCCACAGACTCACCACACAGAGACCCACAGACTCACCACACAGAGACCCACAGACTCACCACACAGAGACCCAGAGACTCATCACACAGAGTCCCACAGAGTCATCACACAGAGACCCACAGACTCATCACACAGAGACCCACATACTCACCACACAGAGACCCATAGACTCATCACTCGCACAGAGAGAAAGATGGAGAGAGAGACCCATAGACTCACCACACAGAGACTCACAGACTCACCAAACAGAGACCCATAGACTCATCACACAGAGACCCATAGACTCACCACACAGAGACCCACAGACTCAACACACAGAGACCCACAGACTCACCACACAGAGACTCACAGACTCACCACACAGAGACCCACAGACTCACCACACAGAGACCCACAGACTCACCACACAGAGACCCACAGACTCACCACACAGAGACCCACAGACTCATCGCTCGCACAGAGACCCACAGACTCATCGCTCGCACAGAGACCCACAGACTCACCACACAGAGACCCACAGACTCACCACACAGAGACCCACAGACTCTCCACACAGAGACCCACAGACTCACCACACAGAGAGCCACAGACTCACCACACAGAGACCCACAGACTCACCACACAGAGACCCACAGACTCACCACACAGAGACCCAGAGACTCATCACACAGAGACCCACAGACTCATCACACAGAGACCCACAGACTCATCACACAGAGACCCACATACTCACCACACAGAGACCCATAGACTCATCACTCGCACAGAGAGAAAGATGGAGATAGAGACCCATAGACTCACCACACAGAGACCCACAGACTCACCACACAGAGACCCACAAACTCACCACACAGAGACCCACAGACTCACCACACAGAGACCCACAGACTCACCACACAGAGACCCACAGACTCACCACACAGAGACCCACAGACTCACCACACAGAGACCCACAGACTCATCACACAGAGACCCACAGACACACCACACAGAGACCCACAGACTCACCACACAGAGACCCATAGACTCACCACACAGAGACCCACAGACTCATCACACAGAGACCCACAGACTCACCACACAGAGACCCACAGACTCACCGCACAGAGACCCACAGACTCACCACACAGAGACCCACAGACTCACCACACAGAGACCCATAGACTCATCACATAGAAACCCACAGACTCACCACACAGAGACCCACAGACTCACCACACAGAGACCCACAGACTCACCACACAGAGACCCAGAGACTCATCACACAGAGACCCACAGACTCATCACACAGAGACCCACAGACTCACTCACACAGAGACCCACAGACTCACCACACAGAGACCCACAGACTCACCACACAGAGACCCAGAGACTCATCACACAGAGACCCACAGACTCACCACACAGAGACTCACAGACTCACTCACACAGAGACCCACAGACTCACCACACAGAGACCCACAGGCTCACCACACAGAGACCCACAAACTCACCACACAGAGACCCACAGACTCATCACACAGAGACCCACAGACTCACCACACAGAGACCCACAGACTCACCACACACAGACCCACAGACTCACCACACAGAGACCCACAGACTCACCACACAGAGACCCATAGACTCATCACATAGAGACCCACAGACTCACCACTCAGAGACCCACAGACTCATCACACAGAGACTCACAGACTCACCACACAGAGACCCATAGACTCATCACACAGAGACCCATAGACTCACCACACAGAGACCCACAGACTCAACACACAGAGACCCACAGACTCACCACACAGAGACTCACAGACTCACCACACAGAGACCCACAGACTAACCACACAGAGACCCACAGACTCACCACACAGAGACCCACAGACTCACCACACAGAGACCCACAGACTCACCACACAGAGACCCACAGACTCACCACACAGAGACCCACAGACTCACCACACAGAGACCCACAGATTCACCACACAGAGACCCATAGACTCACCACACAGAGACCCATAGACTCATCACACAGAGACTCACAGACTCACCACACAGAGACCCATAGACTCATCAGACAGAGACCCATAGACTCACCACACAGAGACCCACAGACTCAACACACAGAGACCCACAGACTCACCACACAGAGACTCACAGACTCACCACACAGAGACCCACAGACTCACCACACAGAGACCCACAGACTCACCACACAGAGACCCACAGACTCACCACACAGAGACCCACAGACTCATCGCTCGCACAGAGACCCACAGACTCATCGCTCGCACAGAGACCCACAGACTCACCACACAGAGACCCACAGACTCACCACACAGAGAGCCACAGACTCACCACACAGAGACCCACAGACTCACCACACAGAGACCCACAGACTCACCACACAGAGACCCAGAGACTCATCACACAGAGTCCCACAGAGTCATCACACAGAGACCCACAGACTCATCACACAGAGACCCACATACTCACCACACAGAGACCCATAGACTCATCACTCGCACAGAGAGAAAGATGGAGAGAGAGACCCATAGACTCACCACACAGAGACTCACAGACTCACCACACAGAGACCCATAGACTCATCACACAGAGACCCATAGACTCACCACACAGAGACCCACAGACTCAACACACAGAGACCCACAGACTCACCACACAGAGACTCACAGACTCACCACACAGAGACCCACAGACTCACCACACAGAGACCCACAGACTCACCACACAGAGACCCACAGACTCACCACACAGAGACCCACAGACTCATCGCTCGCACAGAGACCCACAGACTCATCGCTCGCACAGAGACCCACAGACTCACCACACAGAGACCCACAGACTCACCACACAGAGACCCACAGACTCTCCACACAGAGACCCACAGACTCACCACACAGAGAGCCACAGACTCACCACACAGAGACCCACAGACTCACCACACAGAGACCCACAGACTCACCACACAGAGACCCAGAGACTCATCACACAGAGACCCACAGACTCATCACACAGAGACCCATAGACTCACCACACAGAGACCCACAGAGTCATCACACAGAGACCCACAGACTCATCACACAGAGACCCACATACTCACCACACAGAGACCCATAGACTCATCACTCGCACAGAGAGAAAGATGGAGATAGAGACCCATAGACTCACCACACAGAGACCCACAGACTCACCACACAGAGACCCACAAACTCACCACACAGAGACCCACAGACTCATCACACAGAGACCCACAGACTCACCACACAGAGACCCACAGACTCACCACACAGAGACCCACAGACTCACCACACAGAGACCCACAGACTCACCACACAGAGACCCACAGACTCACCACACAGAGACCCACAGACTCATCACACAGAGACCCACAGACACACCACACAGAGACCCACAGACTCACCACACAGAGACCCATAGACTCACCACACAGAGACCCACAGACTCATCACACAGAGACCCACAGACTCACCACACAGAGACCCACAGACTCACCGCACAGAGACCCACAGACTCACCACACAGAGACCCACAGACTCACCACACAGAGACCCATAGACTCATCACATAGAAACCCACAGACTCACCACACAGAGACCCACAGACTCACCACACAGAGACCCACAGACTCACCACACAGAGACCCACAGACTCATCACACAGAGACCCACAGACTCATCACACAGAGACCCACAGACTCACTCACACAGAGACCCACAGACTCACCACACAGAGACCCACAGACTCACCACACAGAGACCCAGAGACTCATCACACAGAGACCCACAGACTCACCACACAGAGACTCACAGACTCACTCACACAGAGACCCACAGACTCACCACACAGAGACCCACAGGCTCACCACACAGAGACCCACAAACTCACCACACAGAGACCCACAGACTCATCACACAGAGACCCACAGACTCACCACACAGAGACCCACAGACTCACCACACACAGACCCACAGACTCACCACACAGAGACCCACAGACTCACCACACAGAGACCCATAGACTCATCACATAGAGACCCACAGACTCACCACTCAGAGACCCACAGACTCACCACGCAGAGACCCACAGACTCACCACACAGAGACCCACAGACACACCACACAGAGACCCACAGACTCACCACACAGAGACCCATAGACTCACCACACAGAGACCCACAGACTCATCACACAGAGACCCACAGACTCACCACACAGAGACCCACAGACTCACCACACAGAGACCCATAGACTCACCACACAGAGACCCACAGACTCACCACACAGAGCCCCACAGACTCACCACGCAGAGTCCCACAGACTCACCACACAGAGACCCATAGACTCACCATACAGAGACCCACAGACTCACCACACAGAGACCCACAGACTCACCACACAGAGACCCACAGACTCACCACACAGAGACCCACACACTCACCACACAGAGACCCAGAGACTCATCACACAGAGACCCACAGACTCATCACACAGAGACCCATAGACTCACCACACAGAGACTCACAGACTCACTCACACAGAAACCCACAGACTCACCACACAGAGACCCACAGGCTCAACACACAGAGACCCACAGAGTCATCACACAGAGACCCACAGACTCATCACACAGAGACTCACAGACTCACCACACAGAGACCCACAGACTTATCGCTTGCACAGAGACCCACAGACTCATCACACAGAGACCCACAGACTCACCACACAGAGACCCATAGACTCATCACTCGCACAGAGAGAAAGATGGAGAGAGAGACCCATAGACTCACCACACAGAGACCCACAGGCTCACCACACAGAGACCCACAAACTCACCACACAGAGACCCACAGACCCATCACACAGAGACCCACAGACTCACCACACAGAGACCCACAGACTCACCACACAGAGACCCACAGACTCACCACACAGAGACCCACAGACTCACCACACAGAGACCCACAGACTCACCACACAGAGACCCACAGACTCATCACACAGAGACCCACAGACACACCACACAGAGTCCCACAGACTCACCACACAGAGACCCATAGACTCACCACACAGAGACCCACAGACTCATCACACAGAGACCCACAGACTCACCACACAGAGACCCACAGACTCACCGCACAGAGACCCACAGACTCACCACACAGAGACCCACAGACTCACCACACAGAGACCCATAGACTCATCACATAGAAACCCACAGACTCACCACACAGAGACCCACAGACTCACCACACAGAGACCCACAGACTCACCACACAGAGACCCAGAGACTCATCACACAGAGACCCACAGACTCATCACACAGAGACCCATAGACTCACCACACAGAGACTCACAGACTCACTCACACAGAGACCCACAGACTCACCACACAGAGACCCACAGGCTCACCACACAGAGACCCACAAACTCACCACACAGAGACCCACAGACTCATCACACAGAGACCCACAGACTCACCACACAGAGACCCACAGACTCACCACACAGAGACCCACAGACTCATCGCTCGCACAGAGACCCACAGACTCATCACACAGAGACTCACAGACTCATCACACAGAGACCCACAGACTCACCACACAGAGACCCAAAGACTCACCACACAGACCCACAGACTCACCACACAGAGACCCATAGACTCATCACACAGAGACTCACAGACTCACTCACACAGAAACCCACAGACTCACCACACAGAGACCCACAGGCTCAACACACAGAGACCCACAGAGTCATCACACAGAGACCCACAGACTCATCACACAGAGACTCACAGACTCACCACACAGAGACCCACAGACTTATCGCTTGCACAGAGACCCACAGACTCATCACACAGAGACCCACAGACTCACCACACAGAGACCCATAGACTCATCACTCGCACAGAGAGAAAGATGGAGAGAGAGACCCATAGACTCACCACACAGAGACCCACAGACTCACCACACAGAGACCCACAAACTCACCACACAGAGACCCACAGACCCATCACACAGAGACCCACAGACTCACCACACAGAGACCCACAGACTCACCACACAGAGACCCACAGACTCACCACACAGAGACCCACAGACTCACCACACAGAGACCCACAGACTCACCACACAGAGACCCACAGACTCATCACACAGAGACCCACAGACACACCACACAGAGTCCCACAGACTCACCACACAGAGACCCATAGACTCACCACACAGAGACCCACAGACTCACCACACAGAGACCCAGAGACTCATCACACAGAGACCCACAGACTCATCACACAGAGACCCATAGACTCACCACACAGAGACTCACAGACTCACTCACACAGAGACCCACAGACTCACCACACAGAGACCCACAGGCTCACCACACAGAGACCCACAAACTCACCACACAGAGACCCACAGACTCATCACACAGAGACCCACAGACTCACCACACAGAGACCCACAGACTCATCACACAGAGACTCACAGACTCACCACACAGAGACCCATAGACTCATCACACAGAGACCCATAGACTCACCACACAGAGACCCACAGACTCAACACACAGAGACCCACAGACTCACCACACAGAGACTCACAGACTCACCACACAGAGACCCACAGACTCACCACACAGAGACCCACAGACTCACCACACAGAGACCCACAGACTCACCACACAGAGACCCATAGACTCACCACACAGAGACCCATAGACTCATCACACAGAGACTCACAGACTCACCACACAGAGACCCATAGACTCATCACACAGAGACCCATAGACTCACCACACAGAGACCCACAGACTCAACACACAGAGACCCACAGACTCACCACACAGAGACTCACAGACTCACCACACAGATACCCACAGACTCACCACACAGAGACCCACAGACTCACCACACAGAGACCCACAGACTCACCACACAGAGACCCACAGACTCATCGCTCGCACAGAGACCCACAGACTCACCACACAGAGACCCACAGACTCATCGCTCGCACAGAGACCCACAGACTCACCACACAGAGACCCACAGACTCACCACACAGAGACCCACAGACTCACCACACAGAGACCCACAGACTCACCACACAGAGAGCCACAGACTCACCACACAGAGACCCACAGACTCACCACACAGAGACCCACAGACTCACCACACAGAGACCCAGAGACTCATCACACAGAGACCCACAGACTCATCACACAGAGACCCATAGACTCACCACACAGAGACCCACAGAGTCATCACACAGAGACCCACAGACTCATCACACAGAGACTCACAGACTCACCACACAGAGACCCACAGACTTATCACTTGCACAGAGACCCACAGACTCATCACACAGAGACGCACAGACTCACCACACAGAGACCCATAGACTCATCACTCACACAGAGAGAAAGATGGAGAGAGAGACCCACAGACTCACCACACAGAGACCCACAAACTCACCACACAGAGACCCACAGACTCATCACACAGAGACCCACAGACTCACCACACAGAGACCCACAGACTCACCACACAGAGACCCACAGACTCACCACACAGAGACCCACAGACTCACCACACAGAGACCCACAGACTCACCACACAGAGACCCACAGACTCACCACACAGAGACCCACAGACTCATCACACAGAGACCCACAGACACACCACACAGAGACCCACAGACTCACCACACAGAGACCCATAGACTCACCACACAGAGACCCACAGACTCACCACACAGAGACCCACAGACTCATCGCTCGCACAGTGACCCACAGACTCATCACACAGAGACTCACAGACTCATCACACAGAGACCCACAGACTCATCACACAGAGACCCAAAGACTCACCACACAGACCCACAGACTCACCACACAGAGACCCATAGACTCATCACACAGAGACCCACAGACTCACCACACAGAGACCCACAGACTCACCACACACAGACCCACAGACTCACCACACAGAGACCCACAGACTCACCACACAGAGACCCATAGACTCATCACATAGAGACCCACAGACTCACCACACAGAGACCCACAGACTCACCACGCAGAGACCCACAGACTCACCACACAGAGACCTATAGACTCACCACACAGAGACCCATAGACTCATCACTCGCACAGAGAGAAAGATGGAGAGAGAGACCCATAGACTCACCACACAGAGACCCACAGACTCACCACACAGAGACCCACAAACTCACCACACAGAGACCCACAGACTCATCACACAGAGACCCACAGACTCACCACACAGAGACCCACAGACTCACCACACAGAGACCCACAGGCACACCACACAGAGACCCACAGACTCACCACACAGAGACCCACAGACTCACCACACAGAGACCCATAGACTCACCACACAGAGACCCACAGACTCACCACACAGAGACTCACAGACTCACCACACAGAGACCCACAGACTCACCACACAGAGACCCACAAACTCACCACACAGAGACCCACAGACTCATCACACAGAGACCCACAGACTCACCACACAGAGACCCACAAACTCACCACACAGAGACCCACAGACTCACCACACAGAGACCCACAGACTCGCCACACAGAAACCCACAGACTCACCACACAGAGACTCACAGACTCACCACACAGAGTCTCACAGACTCATCACACAGAGACCCACAGACTCACCACACAGAGACCCACAGAATCACCACACAGAGACTCACAGACTCACCACACAGAGACTCACAGACTCACCACACAGAGACTCACAGACTCATCACACAGAGACCCACAGACTCATCACACAGAGACCCACAGACTCGCCACACAGAGACCCACAGACTCACCACACAGAGACCCACAGATTCACCACACAGAGGCTCACAGACTCACCACACAGAGACCCACAGACTCACCACACAGAGACCCATAGACTCATCACCACACAGAGACCCACAGACTCACCACACACAGACCCACAGACTCACCACACAGAAACCCATAGACTCACCACATAGAGACCCACAGACTCATCACACAGAGACCCACAGACTCACCACACAGAGACCCACAGACTCACTCACACAGAGACCCACAGGCTCACCACACAGAGACCCACAGACTCACCACACAGAGACCCATAGACTCACCACACAGAGACGCACAGACTCACCACACAGAGACGCACAGACTCATCACACAGAGACCCACAGACTCATCACAGAGACCCACAGACTCACCACACAGAGACCCACAGACTCACCACACAGAGACCCACAGACTCACCACGCAGAGACCCACAGACTCACCACACAGAGACCCACAGACTCATCGCTCGCACAGAGACTCACAGACTCACCACACAGAGACTCACAGACTCACCACACAGAGACCCACAGACTCACCACACAGAAACCCATAGACTCACCACATAGAGACCCACAGACTCACCACACAGAGACCCACAGAATCATCACACAGAGACCCAGAGACTCATCACACAGAGACTCACAGACTCACCACACAGAGACCCACAGACTCACCACACAGAGACCCACAGACTCACCACACAGAGACCCACAGACTCATCACATAGAGACGCACAGACTCACCACACAGAGACCCACAGACTCACCACACAGAGACCCACAGACTCACCACACAGAGACCCAGAGACTCATCACACAGAGACCCACAGACTCATCACACAGAGACCCATAGGCTCACCACACAGAGACTCACAGACTCATCACACAGAGACCCACAGACTCACTCACACAGAGACCCACAGGCTCACCACACAGAGACCCACAGACTCACCACACAGAGACCCACAGACTCACCACACAGAGACCCATAGACTCATCACTCGCACAGAGAGAAAGATGGAGAGAGAGACCCATAGACTCACCACACAGAGACCCACAGACTCACCACACAGAGACCCACAAACTCACCACACAGAGACCCACAGACACACCACACAGAGACCCACAGACTCACCACACAGAGACCCACAGACTCACCACACAGAGACCCACAAACTCACCACACAGAGACCCACAGACTCATCACACAGAGACCCACAGACTCACCACACAGAGACCCACAAACTCACCACACAGAGACCCACAGACTCACCACACAGAGACCCACAGACTCATCACAGAGACCCACAGACTCACCACACAGAGACCCACAGACTCACCACACAGAGACCCACAGACTCACCACGCAGAGACCCACAGACTCACCACACAGAGACCCACAGACTCATCGCTCGCACAGAGACTCACAGACTCACCACACAGAGACTCACAGACTCACCACACAGAGACCCACAGACTCACCACACAGAAACCCATAGACTCACCACATAGAGACCCACAGACTCACCACACAGAGACCCACAGAATCATCACACAGAGACCCAGAGACTCATCACACAGAGACTCACAGACTCACCACACAGAGACCCACAGACTCACCACACAGAGACCCACAGACTCACCACACAGAGACCCACAGACTCATCACATAGAGACGCACAGACTCACCACACAGAGACCCACAGACTCACCACACAGAGACCCACAGACTCACCACACAGAGACCCAGAGACTCATCACACAGAGACCCACAGACTCATCACACAGAGACCCATAGGCTCACCACACAGAGACTCACAGGCTCATCACACAGAGACCCACAGACTCACTCACACAGAGACCCACAGGCTCACCACACAGAGACCCACAGGCTCATCACACAGAGACCCACAGACTCACCACACAGAGACCCACAGACTCACCACACAGAGACCCATAGACTCATCACTCGCACAGAGAGAAAGATGGAGAGAGAGACCCATAGACTCACCACACAGAGACCCACAGACTCACCACACAGAGACCCACAGACACACCACACAGAGACCCACAGACTCACCACACAGAGACCCACAGACTCACCACACAGAGACCCACAAACTCACCACACAGAGACCCACAGACTCATCACACAGAGACCCACAGACTCACCACACAGAGACCCACAAACTCACCACACAGAGACCCACAGACTCACCACACAGAGACCCACAGACTCACCACACAGAGACCCACAGACTCACCACACAGAGACCCACAGACTCACCACACAGAGACCCATAGACTCATCACACAGAGACCCACAGACTCACCACACAGAGACCCACAGACTCACCACACAGAGACCCACAGACTCACCACACAGAGACCCACAGACTCACCACACAGAGACCCACAGACTCACCACACAGAGACCCACAGACTCACCACACAGAGACTCACAGACTCACCACACAGAGACCCATAGACTCACCACACAGAGACCCACAGACTCATCACACAGTAACCCACAGACTCACCACACAGAGACCCACAGACTCATCACACAGAGACCCACAGACTCACCACACAGAGACCCACAGACTCACCACACAGAGACCCATAGACTCATCACACAGAGACCCACAGACTCACCACACAGAGACTCACAGACTCACCACACAGAGACCCACAGACTCACCACACAGAGACCCACAGACTCACCACACAGAGACCCATAGACTCACCACACAGAGACCCATAGACTCATCACACAGAGACTCACAGACTCACCACACAGAGACCCATAGACTCATCACACAGAGACCCATAGACTCACCACACAGAGACCCACAGACTCAACACACAGAGACCCACAGACTCACCACACAGAGACTCACAGACTCACCACACAGAGACCCACAGACTCACCACACAGAGACCCACAGACTCACCACACAGAGACCCACAGACTCACCACACAGAGACCCATAGACTCACCACACAGAGACTCACAGACTCACCACACAGAGACTCACAGACTCATCACACAGAGACCCACAGACTCATCACACAGAGACCCACAGACTCGCCACACAGAGACCCACAGACTCACCACACAGAGACCCACAGATTCACCACACAGAGGCTCACAGACTCACCACACAGAGACCCACAGACTCACCACACAGAGACCCATAGACTCATCACCACACAGAGACCCACAGACTCACCACACACAGACCCACAGACTCACCACACAGAAACCCATAGACTCACCACATAGAGACCCACAGACTCATCACACAGAGACCCACAGACTCACCACACAGAGACCCACAGACTCACTCACACAGAGACCCACAGGCTCACCACACAGAGACCCACAGACTCACCACACAGAGACCCATAGACTCACCACACAGAGACGCACAGACTCACCACACAGAGACGCACAGACTCATCACACAGAGACCCACAGACTCATCACAGAGACCCACAGACTCACCACACAGAGACCCACAGACTCACCACACAGAGACCCACAGACTCACCACGCAGAGACCCACAGACTCACCACACAGAGACCCACAGACTCATCGCTCGCACAGAGACTCACAGACTCACCACACAGAGACTCACAGACTCACCACACAGAGACCCACAGACTCACCACACAGAAACCCATAGACTCACCACATAGAGACCCACAGACTCACCACACAGAGACCCACAGAATCATCACACAGAGACCCAGAGACTCATCACACAGAGACTCACAGACTCACCACACAGAGACCCACAGACTCACCACACAGAGACCCACAGACTCACCACACAGAGACCCACAGACTCATCACATAGAGACGCACAGACTCACCACACAGAGACCCACAGACTCACCACACAGAGACCCACAGACTCACCACACAGAGACCCAGAGACTCATCACACAGAGACCCACAGACTCATCACACAGAGACCCATAGGCTCACCACACAGAGACTCACAGGCTCATCACACAGAGACCCACAGACTCACTCACACAGAGACCCACAGGCTCACCACACAGAGACCCACAGGCTCATCACACAGAGACCCACAGACTCACCACACAGAGACCCACAGACTCACCACACAGAGACCCATAGACTCATCACTCGCACAGAGAGAAAGATGGAGAGAGAGACCCATAGACTCACCACACAGAGACCCACAGACTCACCACACAGAGACCCACAAACTCACCACACAGAGACCCACAGACTCATCACACAGAGACCCACAGACTCACCACACAGAGACCCACAGACTCACCACACAGAGACCCACAGACACACCACACAGAGACCCACAGACTCACCACACAGAGACCCACAGACTCACCACACAGAGACCCACAAACTCACCACACAGAGACCCACAGACTCATCACACAGAGACCCACAGACTCACCACACAGAGACCCACAAACTCACCACACAGAGACCCACAGACTCACCACACAGAGACCCACAGACTCACCACACAGAGACCCACAGACTCACCACACAGAGACCCATAGACTCACCACACAGAGACGCACAGACTCACCACACAGAGACGCACAGACTCATCACACAGAGACCCACAGACTCATCACAGAGACCCACAGACTCACCACACAGAGACCCACAGACTCACCACACAGAGACCCACAGACTCACCACGCAGAGACCCACAGACTCACCACACAGAGACCCACAGACTCATCGCTCGCACAGAGACTCACAGACTCACCACACAGAGACTCACAGACTCACCACACAGAGACCCACAGACTCACCACACAGAAACCCATAGACTCACCACATAGAGACCCACAGACTCACCACACAGAGACCCACAGAATCATCACACAGAGACCCAGAGACTCATCACACAGAGACTCACAGACTCACCACACAGAGACCCACAGACTCACCACACAGAGACCCACAGACTCACCACACAGAGACCCACAGACTCATCACATAGAGACGCACAGACTCACCACACAGAGACCCACAGACTCACCACACAGAGACCCACAGACTCACCACACAGAGACCCAGAGACTCATCACACAGAGACCCACAGACTCATCACACAGAGACCCATAGGCTCACCACACAGAGACTCACAGGCTCATCACACAGAGACCCACAGACTCACTCACACAGAGACCCACAGACTCACCACACAGAGACCCACAGGCTCATCACACAGAGACCCACAGACTCACCACACAGAGACCCACAGACTCACCACACAGAGACCCATAGACTCATCACTCGCACAGAGAGAAAGATGGAGAGAGAGACCCATAGACTCACCACACAGAGACCCACAGACTCACCACACAGAGACCCACAAACTCACCACACAGAGACCCACAGACTCATCACACAGAGACCCACAGACTCACCACACAGAGACCCACAGACTCACCACACAGAGACCCACAGACACACCACACAGAGACCCACAGACTCACCACACAGAGACCCACAGACTCACCACACAGAGACCCACAAACTCACCACACAGAGACCCACAGACTCATCACACAGAGACCCACAGACTCACCACACAGAGACCCACAAACTCACCACACAGAGACCCACAGACTCACCACACAGAGACCCACAGACTCACCACACAGAGACCCACAGACTCACCACACAGAGACCCATAGACTCACCACACAGAGACGCACAGACTCACCACACAGAGACGCACAGACTCATCACACAGAGACCCACAGACTCATCACAGAGACCCACAGACTCACCACACAGAGACCCACAGACTCACCACACAGAGACCCACAGACTCACCACGCAGAGACCCACAGACTCACCACACAGAGACCCACAGACTCATCGCTCGCACAGAGACTCACAGACTCACCACACAGAGACTCACAGACTCACCACACAGAGACCCACAGACTCACCACACAGAAACCCATAGACTCACCACATAGAGACCCACAGACTCACCACACAGAGACCCACAGAATCATCACACAGAGACCCAGAGACTCATCACACAGAGACTCACAGACTCACCACACAGAGACCCACAGACTCACCACACAGAGACCCACAGACTCACCACACAGAGACCCACAGACTCACCACACAGAGACCCATAGACTCATCACTCGCACAGAGAGAAAGATGGAGAGAGAGACCCATAGACTCACCACACAGAGACCCACAGACTCACCACACAGAGACCCACAAACTCACCACACAGAGACCCACAGACTCATCACACAGAGACCCACAGACTCACCACACAGAGACCCACAGACTCACCACACAGAGACCCACAGACACACCACACAGAGACCCACAGACTCACCACACAGAGACCCACAGACTCACCACACAGAGACCCACAAACTCACCACACAGAGACCCACAGACTCATCACACAGAGACCCACAGACTCACCACACAGAGACCCACAAACTCACCACACAGAGACCCACAGACTCACCACACAGAGACCCACAGACTCACCACACAGAGACCCACAGACTCACCACACAGAGACCCACAGACTCACCACACAGAGACCCACAGACTCACCACACAGAGACCCACAGACTCACCACACAGAGACCCACAGACTCACCACACAGAGACTCACAGACTCACCACACAGAGACCCATAGACTCACCACACAGAGACCCACAGACTCATCACACAGTAACCCACAGACTCACCACACAGAGACCCACAGACTCATCACACAGAGACCCACAGACTCACCACACAGAGACCCACAGACTCACCACACAGAGACCCATAGACTCATCACACAGAGACCCACAGACTCACCACACAGAGACTCACAGACTCACCACACAGAGACCCACAGACTCACCACACAGAGACCCACAGACTCACCACACAGAGACCCATAGACTCACCACACAGAGACCCATAGACTCATCACACAGAGACTCACAGACTCACCACACAGAGACCCATAGACTCATCACACAGAGACCCATAGACTCACCACACAGAGACCCACAGACTCAACACACAGAGACCCACAGACTCACCACACAGAGACTCACAGACTCACCACACAGAGACCCACAGACTCACCACACAGAGACCCACAGACTCACCACACAGAGACCCACAGACTCACCACACAGAGACCCATAGACTCACCACACAGAGACTCACAGACTCACCACACAGAGACTCACAGACTCATCACACAGAGACCCACAGACTCATCACACAGAGACCCACAGACTCGCCACACAGAGACCCACAGACTCACCACACAGAGACCCACAGATTCACCACACAGAGGCTCACAGACTCACCACACAGAGACCCACAGACTCACCACACAGAGACCCATAGACTCATCACCACACAGAGACCCACAGACTCACCACACACAGACCCACAGACTCACCACACAGAAACCCATAGACTCACCACATAGAGACCCACAGACTCATCACACAGAGACCCACAGACTCACCACACAGAGACCCACAGACTCACTCACACAGAGACCCACAGGCTCACCACACAGAGACCCACAGACTCACCACACAGAGACCCATAGACTCACCACACAGAGACGCACAGACTCACCACACAGAGACGCACAGACTCATCACACAGAGACCCACAGACTCATCACAGAGACCCACAGACTCACCACACAGAGACCCACAGACTCACCACACAGAGACCCACAGACTCACCACGCAGAGACCCACAGACTCACCACACAGAGACCCACAGACTCATCGCTCGCACAGAGACTCACAGACTCACCACACAGAGACTCACAGACTCACCACACAGAGACCCACAGACTCACCACACAGAAACCCATAGACTCACCACATAGAGACCCACAGACTCACCACACAGAGACCCACAGAATCATCACACAGAGACCCAGAGACTCATCACACAGAGACTCACAGACTCACCACACAGAGACCCACAGACTCACCACACAGAGACCCACAGACTCACCACACAGAGACCCACAGACTCATCACATAGAGACGCACAGACTCACCACACAGAGACCCACAGACTCACCACACAGAGACCCACAGACTCACCACACAGAGACCCAGAGACTCATCACACAGAGACCCACAGACTCATCACACAGAGACCCATAGGCTCACCACACAGAGACTCACAGGCTCATCACACAGAGACCCACAGACTCACTCACACAGAGACCCACAGGCTCACCACACAGAGACCCACAGGCTCATCACACAGAGACCCACAGACTCACCACACAGAGACCCACAGACTCACCACACAGAGACCCATAGACTCATCACTCGCACAGAGAGAAAGATGGAGAGAGAGACCCATAGACTCACCACACAGAGACCCACAGACTCACCACACAGAGACCCACAAACTCACCACACAGAGACCCACAGACTCATCACACAGAGACCCACAGACTCACCACACAGAGACCCACAGACTCACCACACAGAGACCCACAGACACACCACACAGAGACCCACAGACTCACCACACAGAGACCCACAGACTCACCACACAGAGACCCACAAACTCACCACACAGAGACCCACAGACTCATCACACAGAGACCCACAGACTCACCACACAGAGACCCACAAACTCACCACACAGAGACCCACAGACTCACCACACAGAGACCCACAGACTCACCACACAGAGACCCACAGACTCACCACACAGAGACCCACAGACTCACCACACAGAGACCCACAGACTCACCACACAGAGACCCACAGACTCACCACACAGAGACCCACAGACTCACCACACAGCGACTCACAGACTCACCACACAGAGACCCATAGACTCACCACACAGAGACCCACAGACTCATCACACAGTAACCCACAGACTCACCACACAGAGACCCACAGACTCATCACACAGAGACCCACAGACTCACCACACAGAGACCCACAGACTCACCACACAGAGACCCATAGACTCATCACACAGAGACCCACAGACTCACCACACAGAGACTCACAGACTCACCACACAGAGACCCACAGACTCACCACACAGAGACCCACAGACTCACCACACAGAGACCCATAGACTCACCACACAGAGACCCATAGACTCATCACACAGAGACTCACAGACTCACCACACAGAGACCCATAGACTCATCACACAGAGACCCATAGACTCACCACACAGAGACCCACAGACTCAACACACAGAGACCCACAGACTCACCACACAGAGACTCACAGACTCACCACACAGAGACCCACAGACTCACCACACAGAGACCCACAGACTCACCACACAGAGACCCACAGACTCACCACACAGAGACCCATAGACTCACCACACAGAGACCCATAGACTCATCACACAGAGACTCACAGACTCACCACAAAGAGACCCATAGACTCATCACACAGAGACCCATAGACTCACCACACAGAGACCCACAGACTCAACACACAGAGACCCACAGACTCACCACACAGAGACTCACAGACTCACCACACAGATACCCACAGACTCACCACACAGAGACCCACAGACTCACCACACAGAGACCCACAGACTCACCACACAGAGACCCACAGACTCATCGCTCGCACAGAGACCCACAGACTCACCACACAGAGACCCACAGACTCATCGCTCGCACAGAGACCCACAGACTCACCACACAGAGACCCACAGACTCACCACACAGAGACCCACAGACTCACCACACAGAGACCCACAGACTCACCACACAGAGAGCCACAGACTCACCACACAGAGACCCACAGACTCACCACACAGAGACCCACAGACTCACCACACAGAGACCCAGAGACTCATCACACAGAGACCCACAGACTCATCACACAGAGACCCATAGACTCACCACACAGAGACCCACAGAGTCATCACACAGAGACCCACAGACTCATCACACAGAGACTCACAGACTCACCACACAGAGACCCACAGACTTATCACTTGCACAGAGACCCACAGACTCATCACACAGAGACGCACAGACTCACCACACAGAGACCCATAGACTCATCACTCACACAGAGAGAAAGATGGAGAGAGAGACCCACAGACTCACCACACAGAGACCCACAAACTCACCACACAGAGACCCACAGACTCATCACACAGAGACCCACAGACTCACCACACAGAGACCCACAGACTCACCACACAGAGACCCACAGACTCACCACACAGAGACCCACAGACTCACCACACAGAGACCCACAGACTCACCACACAGAGACCCACAGACTCACCACACAGAGACCCACAGACTCATCACACAGAGACCCACAGACACACCACACAGAGACCCACAGACTCACCACACAGAGACCCATAGACTCACCACACAGAGACCCACAGACTCACCACACAGAGACCCACAGACTCATCGCTCGCACAGTGACCCACAGACTCATCACACAGAGACTCACAGACTCATCACACAGAGACCCACAGACTCATCACACAGAGACCCAAAGACTCACCACACAGACCCACAGACTCACCACACAGAGACCCATAGACTCATCACACAGAGACCCACAGACTCACCACACAGAGACCCACAGACTCACCACACACAGACCCACAGACTCACCACACAGAGACCCACAGACTCACCACACAGAGACCCATAGACTCATCACATAGAGACCCACAGACTCACCACACAGAGACCCACAGACTCACCACGCAGAGACCCACAGACTCACCACACAGAGACCTATAGACTCACCACACAGAGACCCATAGACTCATCACTCGCACAGAGAGAAAGATGGAGAGAGAGACCCATAGACTCACCACACAGAGACCCACAGACTCACCACACAGAGACCCACAGACTCATCACACAGAGACCCACAGACTCATCACACAGAGACCCACAGACTCACCACACAGAGACCCACAGACTCACCACACAGAGACCCACAGGCACACCACACAGAGACCCACAGACTCACCACACAGAGACCCACAGACTCACCACACAGAGACCCATAGACTCACCACACAGAGACCCACAGACTCACCACACAGAGACTCACAGACTCACCACACAGAGACCCACAGACTCACCACACAGAGACCCACAAACTCACCACACAGAGACCCACAGACTCATCACACAGAGACCCACAGACTCACCACACAGAGACCCACAAACTCACCACACAGAGACCCACAGACTCACCACACAGAGACCCACAGACTCGCCACACAGAAACCCACAGACTCACCACACAGAGACTCACAGACTCACCACACAGAGTCTCACAGACTCATCACACAGAGACCCACAGACTCACCACACAGAGACCCACAGAATCACCACACAGAGACTCACAGACTCACCACACAGAGACTCACAGACTCACCACACAGAGACTCACAGACTCATCACACAGAGACCCACAGACTCATCACACAGAGACCCACAGACTCGCCACACAGAGACCCACAGACTCACCACACAGAGACCCACAGATTCACCACACAGAGGCTCACAGACTCACCACACAGAGACCCACAGACTCACCACACAGAGACCCATAGACTCATCACCACACAGAGACCCACAGACTCACCACACACAGACCCACAGACTCACCACACTCACTACACAGAGACCCACAGACTCACCACACAGAGACCCACAGACTCACCACACAGAGGCCCATAGACTCACCACACAGAGACCCACAGACTCACCACACAGAGACCCACAGACTCACCACAAAGAGACCCACAGACTCACCACACAGAGACTCACAGACTCACCACACAGAGACTCACAGACTCATCACACAGAGACCCACAGACTCACCACACAGATACCCACAGACTCATCACACAGAGACCCACAGACTCATCACACAGAGACCCACAGACTCACCACACACAGAGACTCACAGACTCACCACACAGAGACCCACAGACTCATCACACAGAGACCCACAGACTCACCACACAGAGACCCACAGACTCACCACACAGAGACCCACAGACTCACCACACAGAGACCCACAGACTCACCACACAGAGACCCACAGACTCACCACACAGAGACCCACAGACTCATCACACAGAGACCCACAGACACACCACACAGAGACCCACAGACTCACCACACAGAGACCCATAGACTCACCACACAGAGACCCACAGACTCATCACACAGAGACCCACAGACTCACCACACAGAGACCCACAGACTCACTGCACAGAGACCCACAGACTCACCACACAGAGACCCACAGACTCACCACACAGAGACCCATAGACTCATCACATAGAAACCCACAGACTCACCACACAGAGACCCACAGACTCACTTCACAGAGACCCACAGACTCACCACACAGAGACCCAGAGACTCATCACACAGAGACCCACAGACTCACCACACAGAGACCCAGAGACTCATCACACAGAGACCCACAGACTCATCACACAGAGGCCCATAGACTCACCACACAGAGACTCACAGACTCACTCACACAGAAACCCACAGACTCACCACACAGAGACCCACAGGCTCATCACACAGAGACCCACAGAGTCATCACACAGAGACCCACAGACTCATCACACAGAGACTCACAGACTCACCACACAGAGACCCACAGACTTAACGCTTGCACAGAGACCCACAGACTCATCACACAGAGACCCACAGACTCACCACACAGAGACCCATAGACTCATCACTCGCACAGAGAGAAAGATGGAGAGAGAGACCCATAGACTCACCACACAGAGACCCACAGACTCACCACACAGAGACCCACAAACTCACCACACAGAGACCCACAGACTCATCACACAGAGACCCACAGACTCACCACACAGAGACCCACAGACTCACCACACAGAGACCCACAGACTCACCACACAGAGACCCACAGACTCACCACACAGAGACCCACAGACTCATCACACAGAGACCCACAGACACACCACACAGAGACCCACAGACTCACCACACAGAGACCCATAGACTCACCACACAGAGACCCACAGACTCATCACACAGAGACCCACAGACTCACCACACAGAGACCCACAGACTCACCGCACAGAGACCCACAGACTCACCACACAGAGACCCACAGACTCACCACACAGAGACCCATAGACTCATCACATAGAAACCCACAGACTCACCACACAGAGACCCACAGACTCACCACACAGAGACACACAGACTCACCACACAGAGACCCAGAGACTCATCACACAGAGACCCACAGACTCATCACACAGAGACCCATAGACTCACCACACAGAGACTCACAGACTCACTCACACAGAGACCCACAGACTCACCACACAGAGACCCACAGGCTCACCACACAGAGACCCACAAACTCACCACACAGAGACCCACAGACTCATCACACAGAGACCCACAGACTCACCACACAGAGACCCACAGACTCACCACACAGAGACCCACAGACTCATCGCTCGCACAGAGACCCATAGACTCATCACATAGAGACCCACAGACTCACCACACAGAGACCCACAGACTCACCACGCAGAGACCCACAGACTCACCACACAGAGACCCATAGACTCACCACACAGAGACCCATAGACTCATCACACAGAGACCCACAGACTCACCACACAGAGAGTCACAGACTCACCACACAGAGACCCACAGACTCATCGCTTGCACAGAGACCCACAGACTCATCACACAGAGACTCACAGACTCATCACACAGAGACCCACAGACTCACCACACAGAGACCCAAAGACTCACCACACAGACCCACAGACTCACCACACAGAGACCCATAGACTCATCACACAGAGACCCACAGACTCACCACACAGAGACCCACAGACTCACCACACAGAGACCCATAGACTCATCACATAGAGACCCACAGACTCACCACACAGAGACCCACAGACTCACCACGCAGAGACCCACAGACTCACCACACAGAGACCCATAGACTCACCACACAGAGACCCATAGACTCACCACGCAGAGACCCACAGACTCACCACACAGAGACCCATAGACTCACCACACAGAGACCCACAGACTCACCACACAGAGACCCACAGACTTACCACACAGAGACCCACAGACTCACCACACAGAGACCCACAGACTCATCGCTCGCACAGAGACCCACAGACTCACCACACAGAGACCCACAGACTCATCGCTCGCACAGAGACCCACAGACTCACCACACAGAGACCCACAGACTCACCACACAGAGACCCACAGACTCACCACACAGAGACCCACAGACTCACCACACAGAGAGCCGCAGACTCACCACACAGAGACCCACAGACTCACCACACAGAGACCCACAGACTCACCACACAGAGACCCAGAGACTCATCACACAGAGACCCACAGACTCATCACACAGAGACCCATAGACTCACCACACAGAGACTCACAGACTCACTCACACAGAAACCCACAGAGTCATCACACAGAGACCCATAGACTCACCACACAGAGACTCACAGACTCACTCACACAGAGACCCACAGACTCACCACACAGAGACCCACAGGCTCACCACACAGAGACCCACAAACTCACCACACAGAGACCCACAGACTCATCACACAGAGACCCACAGACTCACCACACAGAGACCCACAGACTCACCACACAGAGACCCACAGACTCATCGCTCGCACAGAGACCCATAGACTCATCACATAGAGACCCACAGACTCACCACACAGAGACCCACAGACTCACCACGCAGAGACCCACAGACTCACCACACAGAGACCCATAGACTCACCACACAGAGACCCATAGACTCATCACACAGAGACCCACAGACTCACCACACAGAGCCCCACAGACTCACCACGCAGAGACCCACAGACTCACCACACAGAGACCCATAGACTCACCACACAGAGACCCACAGACTCACCACACAGAGACCCACAGACTCACCACACAGAGACCCACAGACTCACCACACAGAGACCCATAGACTCATCACATAGAGACCCACAGACTCACCACACAGAGACCCACAGACTCACCACGCAGAGACCCACAGACTCACCACACAGAGACCCATAGACTCACCACACAGAGACCCATAGACTCATCACACAGAGACCCACAGACTCACCACACAGAGCCCCACAGACTCACCACACAGAGACCCACAGACTCACCACACAGAGACCCATAGACTCACCACACAGAGACCCACAGACTCACCACACAGAGACCCACAGACTCACCACACAGAGACCCACAGACTCACCACACAGAGACCCACAGACTCACCACACAGAGACCCACAGACTCACCACACAGAAACCCACAGACTCACCACACAGAGACTCACAGACTCACCACACAGAGACTCAGACTCATCACACAGAGACCCACAGACTCACCACACAAAGACCCACAGACTCACCACACAGAGACTCACAGACTCACCACACAGAGACTCACAGACTCACCACACAGAGACTCACAGACTCATCACACAGAGACCCACAGACTCATCACACAGAGACCCACAGACTCGCCACACAGAGACCCACAGACTCACCACACAGAGACCCACAGACTCACCACACAGAGGCTCACAGACTCACCACACAGAGACCCACAGACTCACCACACAGAGACCCATAGACTCATCACCACACAGAGACCCACAGACTCACCACACACAGACCCACAGACTCACTACACTCACTACACAGAGACCCACAGACTCACCACACAGAGACCCACAGACTCACCACACAGAGGCCCATAGACTCACCACACAGAGACCCACAGACTCACCACACAGAGACCCACAGACTCACCACACAGAGACCCACAGACTCACCACACAGAGACTCACAGACTCACCACACAGAGACTCACAGACTCATCACACAGAGACCCACAGACTCACCACACAGACCCACAGACTCATCACACAGAGACCCACAGACTCACCACACACAGAGACTCACAGACTCACCACACAGAGACTCACAGACTCATCACACAGAGACCCACAGACTCACCACACAGAGACTCACAGACTCACCACACAGAGACCCACAGACTCACCACACAGAGACCTACAGACTCACCACACTCACTCACACAGAGACCCACAGACTCACCACACAGAGACCCACAGACTCACCACACAGAGACCCATAGACTCACCACACAGACACCCACAGACTCACCACACAGAGACCCACAGACTCACCACACAGAGACTCACCCCACAGAGACCCACAGACTCACCACACAGAGACCCACAGACTCACCACACAGAGACCCATAGACTCACCACACAAAGACCCATAGACTCACCACACAGAGACCCACAGACTCACCACACAGAGACCCATAGACTCACCACACAGAGACCCAGAGACCCACAGACTCACTACACTCACCACACTCACTCACACAGAGACCCACAGACTCACCACACAGAGACCCACACTCACCACACAGAGACCCACAGACTCACCACACAGAGACCCACAGACTCACCACACAGAGACCCACAGACTCATCACACAGAGACCCACAGACTCACCACACAGAGACCCACAGACTCACCACACAGAGACCCACAGACACACCACACAGAGACCCACAGACTCACCACACTGAGACCCACAGACTCACCACACTCACCACACAGACACCCACAGACTCACCACACAGACACCCACAGACTCACCACACAGAGACCCACAGACTCACCACACTCACCCCACAGAGACCCACAGACCCACACACTCACTCACACAGAGACCCACAGACTCACCACACTCACCACACTCACTCACACAGAGACCCACTAACCCCGCCCACCATGTGTCTCTCCCCCCGTTAGATTAACAGCCTCATCAAGGAGAGAGAGGCCTATGCCCCAGGCTCGGAGTACCACCGCTGCAAAGAGATGTCCGAGTACTCCAGCACCCTCTGCCGTGACCTCTACCTGTACCCTGGTCTCCCCGGCAACCGGAACCACGCCTCCGCCCCCTAGGTCGCCGTGGCGACCGTAGACACGGCGTCGGTCGCCTAGGTCTCCGTGGCGACCGTAGACATGGCGTCGGTCGCCTAGGTCTCCGTGGCGACCGTAGACATGGCGTCGGTCGCCTAGGTCTCCGTGGCGACCGTAGACATGACGTCGGTCGCCTAGGTCTCCGTGGCGACCGGAGACATGGCGTCGGTCGCCTAGGTCTCCGTGGCGACCGTAGACATGGCGTCGGTCGCCTAGGTCTCCGTGGCGACCGTAGACATGGCGTCGGTCGCCTAGGTCTCCGTGGCGACCGGAGACATGGCGTCGGTCGCCTAGGTCTCCGTGGCGACCGTAGACATGGCGTAGGTCGCCTAGGTTGTTAACTCTAGGCCTCGTCTTAACTCTAGACCTTGCGTTAACTCTCATGTTAACTTTAGACCTATTCTTAACTATAGTCTTAACTCTAGACCTCGAGTTAACTCTAGACATAGTGTTAACTCTAGACCTAGTGTTAACTCTAGTGTTAACTCTAGACCTAGCGTTAACTCTAGACCTAGTGTTAACTCTAGACCTCGTGTTAACTCTTGTGTTAACTCTAGACCTAGGGTTAACTCTCGTGTTAACTTTAGACCTATTCTTAACTATAGTCTTAACTCTAGACCTCGAGTTAACTCTAGACATAGTGTTAACTCTAGACCTAGTGTTAACTATAGTCTTAACTCTAGACCTCGAGTTAACTCTAGACATAGTGTTAACTCTAGACCTAGTGTTAACTCTAGACCTCGTGTTAACTCTAGACCTCGTGTTAACTCTAGACCTAGTGTTAACTCTAGACCTCGTGTTAACTCTAGACCTCGTGTTAACTCTAGACCTCGTGTTAACTCTAGACCTCGTGTTAACTCTAGACCTAGTGTTAACTCTAGACCTAGTGTTAACTCTAGACCTAGTGTTAACTCTAGACCTCGTGTTAACTCTAGACCTCGTGTTAACTCTAGACCTAGTGTTAACTCTAGTGTTAACTCTAGACCTCATGTTAACTCTAGACTTAGCGTTAACTCTAGACCTCGTGTTAACTCTAGACCTAGTGTTAACTCTAGACCTAGTGTTAACTCTAGACCTCGTGTTAACTCTAGACCTCGTGTTAACTCTAGATCTAGTGTTAACTCTAGACCTAGTGTTAACTATAGACCTAGTGTTAACTCTAGACCTAGTGTTAACTCTAGTGTTAACTCTAGACCTCATGTTAACTCTAGACTTAGCGTTAACTCTAGACCTCGTGTTAACTCTAGACCTAGTGTTAACTCTAGACCTAGTGTTAACTCTAGACCTCGTGTTAACTCTAGACCTCGTGTTAACTCTAGATCTAGTGTTAACTCTAGACCTAGTGTTAACTCTAGACCTAGTGTTAACTCTAGACCTCGTGTTAACTCTAGACCTCGTGTTAACTCTAGACCTAGTGTTAACTCTAGACCTAGTGTTAACTCTAGACCTAGTGTTAACTCTAGACCTCGTGTTAACTCTAGACCTAGTGTTAACTCTAGACCTCGTGTTAACTCTAGACCTAGTGTTAACTCTAGACCTAGTGTTAACTCTAGACCTAGTGTTAACTCTAGACTTCGTCTTAACTCTAGACCTAGGGTTAACTCTCGTGTTAACTTTAAACCTATTCTTAACTGTAGTCTTAACTCTAGACCTCGTCTTAACTCTAGACCTAGTCTTAACTCTAGACCTAGTGTCAACTCTAGACCTAGCGTTAACCCTTGTTTTAACCCTAGGCCTAGTCTCAATTCTATACTCAACTCTAGCCTCCTAGACACAAGCAGTAGACCAAGGCCTTACACCTAAACCCTGGACCTGGCCTCTAAACCAGGCCCAACCTTCGACCTCAGATTGAAATTGAGACCAAATCTAGAACAAGGCTTAGCCCCTTGACCTGAACCCCAGCCATCAACGTGCGGACCAAAATTCTCACCCTAAGTGAGCTCATTCCTAGCCCCAAACTCCCAACCCTAGCCTAGGCCTATCCCTAACCCTAAAACCTATCCCTAGACCATTCACTATATCTAACCCTAGACCTATCCCTACCCTAGACTATCTCTAGGCCTATCCCTAGACCTATTCCAAGACCCCTCCCTGAACCTAGACTAATCTTAGACCTATTCATTGACCTATCCCTGAGCCTAGACTAACCCTAGGCCTATCCCTGAGCCTAGACTAACCCTAGGCCTATCCCTGAGCCTAGACTAACCCTAGGCCTATCCCTGAGCCTAGACTAACCCTAGGCCTATCCCTGAGCCTAGACTAACCCTAGGCCTATTCCTGAGCCTAGATTAACCCTAGGCCTATTCCTGAGCCTAGACTAACCCTAGGCCTATCCCTGAACCTAGACTAACCCTAGGCCTATCCCTGAGCCTAGACTAACCCTAGGCCTATTCCTGAGCCTAGACTAACCCTAGGCCTATCCCTGAGCCTAGACTAACCCTAGGCCTATTCCTGAGCCTAGACTAACTCTAGGCCTATCCCTGAGCCTAGACTAACCCTAGGTCTATCCCTGAACCTAGACTAACCCTAGGCCTATCCCTGAACCTAGACTAACCCTAGGCCTATTCCTGAGCCTAGACTAACCCTAGGCATATTCCTAGACCTATCCCTGAACCTAGACTAACCATAGGCCTATCCCTGAACCTAGACTAACCCTAGGCCTATCCCTGAGCCTAGACTAACCCTAGGCCTATCCCTGAACCTAGACTAACCCTAGGCCTATCCCTGAGCCTAGACTAACCCTAGGCCTATCCCTGAACCTAGACTAACCCTAGGCCTATCCCTGAACCTAGACTAACCCTAGGCCTATCCCTGAACCTAGACTAACCCTAGGCCTATCCCTGAACCTAGACTAACCCTAGGCCTATCCCTGAACCTAGACTAACCCTAGGCCTATCCCTGAACCTAGACTAACCCTATGCCTATTCCTGAACCTAGACTAACCCTAGGCCTATCCCTGAGCCTAGACTAATCCTAGGCCTATCCCTGAATCTAGACTAACCCTAGGCCTATCCCTGAACCTAGACTAACCCTAGGCCTATCCCTGAGCCTAGACTAATCCTAATCCTATCCCTGAACCTAGACTAACCCTAGGCCTATCCCTGAGCCTAGACTAACCCTAGGCCTATCCCTAAGCCTAGACTAACCCTAGGCCTATCCCTGAGCCTAGACTAACCCTAGGCCTATCCATGAACCTAGACTAACCCTAGGCCTATTCCTGAACCTAGACTAACCCTAGGCCTATCCCTGAACCTAGACTAACCCTAGGCCTATTCATAGACCTATCCTTGAACCTAGACTAACCCTAGGCCTATCCCTGAACCTAGACTAACCCTAGGCCCATCTCTGAGCCTAGACTAACCCTAGGCCTATCCCTGAACCTAGACTAACCCTAGGCCTATCCCTGAACCTAGACTAACCCTAGGCCTATCCGTGAACCTAGACTAACCCTAGGCCTATCCCTGAGCCTAGACTAATCCTAAGCCTATCCCTGAACCTAGACTAACCCTAGGCCTATCCCTGAGCCTAGACTAACCCTAGGCCTATCCCTGAGCCTAGACTAACCCTAGGCCTATCCCTGAGCCTAGACTAACCCTAGGCCTATCCCTGAACCTAGACTAACCCTATGCCTATTCCTGAACCTAGACTAACCCTAGGCCTATCCCTGAACCTAGACTAACCCTAGGCCTATTCATAGACCTATCCTTGAACCTAGACTAACCCTAGGCCTATCCCTGAACCTAGACTAACCCTAGGCCTATCCATGAACCTAGACTAACCCTAGGCCTATTCCTGAACCTAGACTAACCCTAGGCCTATCCCTGAACCTAGACTAACCCTAGGCCTATTCATAGACCTATCCTTGAACCTAGACTAACCCTAGGCCTATCCCTGAACCTAGACTAACCCTAGGCCTATCCCTGAACCTAGACTAACCCTAGGCCTATCCCTGAACCTAGACTAACCCTAGGCCCATCTCTGAGCCTAGACTAACCCTAGGCCTATCCCTGAACCTAGACTAACCCTAGGCCTATCCCTGAACCTAGACTAACCCTAGGCCTATCCGTGAACCTAGACTAACCCTAGGCATATCCCTGAGCCTAGACTAATCCTAAGCCTATCCCTGAACCTAGACTAACCCTAGGCCTATCCCTGAGCCTAGACTAACCCTAGGCCTATCCCTGAGCCTAGACTAACCCTAGGCCTATCCCTGAGCCTAGACTAACCCTAGGCCTATCCCTGAACCTAGACTAACCCTATGCCTATTCCTGAACCTAGACTAACCCTAGGCCTATCCCTGAACCTAGACTAACCCTAGGCCTATTCATAGACCTATCCTTGAACCTAGACTAACCCTAGGCCTATCCCTGAACCTAGACTAACCCTAGGCCTATCTCTGAGCCTAGACTAACCCTAGGCCTATCCCTGAACCTAGACTAACCCTAGGCCTATCCCTGAGCCTAGACTAACCCTAGGCCTATCCCTGAGCCTAGACTAATCCTAGGCCTATCCCTGAGCCTAGACTAACCCTAGGCCTATCCCTGAACCTAGACTAACCCTAGGCCTATCCCTTTCCATCGACCAGCCTGCGTACAAAGACAAAGATCCCCCGTGTAGCCCCTGAACGTACTGCTGGGGCAAGTGCTGTTAGGAGCGCTGTGGCCTTGGGGTGGGTGGCCAGCAACCACCACCGCCGCCACGCCCGGCCGACTGTCTCTCTCCCGCAGTGCTGGTGATGATTGCTGCTGCCAAACCACGTGTTGTACTGCTGTGCCAGGCTAGGTGCAGGAGGAGGAGGAGGTCACGGGACAGACCCGGCAGGTGGCACGTGTTGTGTACTGCTGTGCCAGGCTAGGTGCATGAGGAGGAGGTCACGGGACAGACCCGGCAGGTGGCACGTGTTGTGTACTGCTGTGCCAGGCTAGGTGCAGGAGGAGGAGGTCACGGGGCAGTCCCAGCAGGTGCCACGGGTCGACTGACTGAGATGACTGGCTGATGCACCACCTGTGCCCCCCTACTGTGCCAACCTGCTGCGCTTTAGCCACCCGGCGCTCCGCTCGTTGTTGTGAGCGTCGCTCCTCCGCCCTCCGTTGTTGTTGGGAGGGCGACTGCCTCCAACCGCCCAGTAGCAGCGTCCTTCACGAGCCTCCTCCACAGAGGCCGATCTTGACACCGCTGGTACCGGTCATCGGCAAGTCCACTCAGCTCCACGTCCTCCCGTAACCACGTCACTCCGTCTCTTCTCTAAGCCCCGTGCCGTTTAGCCCCCTTAGCCCCCTCGATCCGGCCGAACAAGAACCGTTTGCGTATCGAACGTAGCCTCGTCCCAGCTGATGGCGATTTGCTCGTGGCTTGGCCTGTTCTTTGAATTTCTCTACCTACTGGATTCCTGCAGGGTCCCAAAAAGCTTCAGGTGAGGATTGGAGAGCTGTTAAAATGGTGTTTCTGTGCTTGCCAACTGCAAGCTCCTTTGCTGCAGTGAGCGACCTGGCCCTCATGAATGATTAAGGCAGCTCGATCAAGGGGATTATCACGTTGGAACAGGGAACCCGTGAAATATCCACGCCATGACCACCACTGTGACAGAGAGAGAGAGAGAGACGCAGACTTCAAACGTACAGCGGCAGCAGGCATCGTCAGCAGGTCTGGATCGAACCCACGATTTCCTGCGTACGTGGCGAGGTAGTTAACATTCCGAGCCACCGTGGCAAGTCCACTCAGCTGCACATTCTCCTGTATCAGTCCATCTGACTTACCCACCCACCCGCTCACACATCCACTCACCCACCCACTCACCCCATTCACCCACCCACCCCACTCGCCCACCCACTCACCCACCCCACTCACCCATTCACTCACTCACTGACTCACTCACCCACCCCACTCACCCACTCACTCACCCACTCACCCACCCACTCACTCACCCACTCACCCACTCACTCACCCACCCCACTCGCCCATTCACTCACCCCATTCACCCACCGACTCACCCACCCACTCACCCACTCACTCACCCACCCCACTCACTCACCCACTCACCCACCCACTCACCCACTCACTCACCCACTCACCCACCAACCCCACCCACTCAATTACTCACCCACCAACCCCACTCACCCACTCACCCACCCACTCACCCACCCACTCTCTCACCCACCCACTCACCCACTCACTCACCCACTCACTCACTCACCCACTCACTCACTCACCCACTCACTCACTCACCCATTCACCCACTCACTCACCCACCCACTCACCCACCCACTCACTCACCCCACCCACCCACTCACCCACCCACTCACTCACCCACTCACCCACTCACTCACTCACCCACCCACTCTAAACCATCACCCATAGGCAGCTCACAATGGATCGCTACACACTCACGCGGCCCATTGGTTGCGTGCAACTCCCCGAAATTGCGTGCAACCCCCCGATTGCGTGCAACTCTGCGATTGCGTGCAACGTGTACGGATCTCTGTGAGCACGTTGAGAGCAACTTTTTAATTACCTGCAGCAACCGGAGCTGCTTGTGTCAAGGCGATTTGCAAATCGTGTAGTCGGTGAGTTAACGAGTTAGCAAGCTAGTTAGTTAGTTCACGTGTTAGTAAACTAGTTAGTTCACGAGTTAGTGAACTAGTTAGTTAGTTCACGAGTTAGTAAACTAGTTAGTTAGTTCACGTGTTAGCGAACTTGTTAGTTAGTTCACGAGTTGGCAAACTAGTTAGTTAGTTCACGAGTTAGCGAACTTGTTAGTTCACGAGTTAGCAAACTAGTTAGTTAACGAGTTAGCGAACTAGTTAGTCAACGAGTTAGTAAACTAGTTAGTTAACGAGTTAGCGAACTAGTTAGTTAACGAGTTAGCGAACTTGTTAGTTAGTTCACGAGTTAGCAAACTAGTTAGTTAACGAGTTAGCGAACTTGTTAGTTAGTTCACGAGTTAGCAAACTAGTTAACAAGTTAGCAAACTAGTTAACAAGTTAGCAAACTAGTTCACGAGTTAGCAAACTAGTTAACGTGTTAGCAAACTTGTTAGTTAACGAGTTAGCGAACTTGTTAGTTCCCAAGTTAGCGAAATTGTTAGTTAACGAGTTAGCAAACCAGTTAACAAGTTAGCAAACTAGTTAGTTAACAAGTTAGCGAAATTGTTAGTTCACGAGTTAGCAAACTAGTTAGTTAACGTGTAAGCAAACTAGTTAGTTAACGAGTTAGCAAACTAGTTAGTTCACGTGTTAGCAAACTAGTTAGTTAACGAGTTAGCAAACTAGTTAATGAGTTAGCAAACTAGTTAGTTAACGAGTTTGCGAAATTGTTAGCTAGTTCACGAGTTAGCGAAATTGTTAGTTAACGAGTTAGCAAACTAGTTGGTTAACGAGTTAGCAAACTAGTTAGTTAACGAGTTAGCGAACTAGTTAACGAGGTAGCGAAATTGTTAGTTAGTTCACGAGTTGGCAAACTAGTTAGTTAACGTGTTATCAAACTAGTTAACGTGTTAGCAAACCAGTTAATGAGTTAGCAAACTAGTTAACGAGTTAGCAAACTAGTTGTTTAACGAGTTAATGAACTAGTTAGTTAACGAGTTAGCGAACTAGTTAGTTGACGAGTTAGCGAACTAGTTAGTTAACGAGTTCGCGAGCTAGTTAAGGAGTTAGCGAACTAGTTAGTTAACAAGTTAGCGAACTAGTTAGTTAACGAGTTAGCAAACTAGCAAGTTAAGAAGTTAGCGAACTAGTTAGTTAACGAGTTAGTTAGCGAACGAGTTAGTAAACGAGTTAGTCAGCAAACTAGTTAGGTAACGAGTTAGTGAGCGAACTAGTTAGTTAACGAGTTAGTTAACTAGTTAGTGAACGGGTTAGTTAACGAGTTAGTGAACTAGTTAGCTAACTAGTTAGTGAACTAGTTGGTGAACGGGTTAGTTAGCAAACGAGTTAGTTAACGAGTTAGCGAACTAGATAGTTAGTGAACGAGTTAGTCAACGAGTTGGTTAACAAGTTAGTTAACAAGTTAGTTAGCGAACTAGTTAACGAGTTAGCGAACTAGTTAGCTAACGAGTTAGCGAACTAGTTAAGGAGTGAGCGAACTAGTTAAGGAGTGAGCGAACTAGTTAGTTAACGAGTTAGCGAACTAGTTAGTTAAGGTGTGAGCGAACTAGTTAGCAAGTTAACGGGTTAGTTAGTGAACGAGTTAGTTAACGGGTTAGTTAGCGAACGAGTTAGTTGGTTAAACTCTAGGGGGTGTGTAAAGTTTGTTGCGAAATGTTTTTATACCCAAATGTTTCTTGTTATCGATCTGTTTTAAAGGGACCATTATCGATGATGATTGGTTAGCGCACTGTGTGTGTGTGTGTGGGGAGTGGTGGTGCAGTGGTTAGCGCACTGTGTGTGTGTGGGGAGTGGTGGTGCAGTGGTTAGCGCACTGTGTGTGTGTGTGTGGGGAGTGGTGGTGCAGTGGTTAGCGCACTGTGTGTGTGTGGGGAGTGGTGGTGCAGTGGTTAGCGCACTGTGTGTGTGTGGGGAGTGGTGGTGCAGTGGTTAGCGCACTGTGTGTGTGTGTGTGGGGAGTGGTGGTGCAGTGGTTAGCGCACTGTGTGTGTGTGGGGAGTGGTGGTGCAGTGGTTAGCGCACTGTGTGTGTGGGGAGTGGTGGTGCAGTGGTTAGCGCACTGTGTGTGTGAGTGTGGGGAGTGGTGGTGCAGTGGTTAGCGCACTGTGTGTGTGTGTGGGGAGTGGTGGTGCAGTGGTTAGCGCACTGTGTGTGTGTGTGGGGAGTGGTGGTGCAGTGGTTAGCGCACTGTGTGTGTGAGTGTGGGGAGTGGTGGTGCAGTGGTTAGCGCACTGTGTGTGTGTGAGGAGTGGTGGTGCAGTGGTTAGCGCACTGTGTGTGTGTGTGTGGGGAGTGGTGGTGCAGTGGTTAGCGCACTGTGTGTGAGTGGGGAATGGTGGTGCAGTGGTTAGCGCACTGTGTGTGTGAGTGTGGGGAGTGGTGGTGCAGTGGTTAGCGCACTGTGTGTGTGAGTGGGGAGTGGTGGTGCAGTGGTTAGCGCACTGTGTGTGTGAGTGGGGAGTGGTGGTGCAGTGGTTAGCGCACTGTGTGTGTGTGAGGAGTGGTGGTGCAGTGGTTAGCGCACTGTGTGTGTGTGTGGGGAGTGGTGGTGCAGTGGTTAGCGCACTGTGTGTGTGTGTGGGGAGTGGTGGTGCAGTGGTTAGCGCACTGTGTGTGTGTGAGGAGTGGTGGTGCAGTGGTTAGCGCACTGTGTGTGTGTGAGGAGTGGTGGTGCAGTAGTTAGCGCACTGTGTGTGTGTGTGGGGAGTGGTGGTGCAGTGGTTAGCGCACTGTGTGTGTGGGGAGCGGTGGTGCAGTGGTTAGCGCATTGTGTGTGTGGGGAGTGGTGGTGCAGTGGTTAGCGCACTGTGTGTGTGAGTGGGGAGTGGTGGTGCAGTGGTTAGCGCACTGTGTGTGTGTGAGTGGGGAGTGGTGGTGCAGTGGCTAGCGCACTGTGTGTGTGGGGAGTGGTGGTGCAGTGGTTAGCGCACTGTGTGGGGAGTGGTAGTGCACGACACACACACTACACACACGTTGACACAGACACTACACTCACTACACACACTACACACACACTACACACACACTCACACTACACACACACGACACACACACTACACACACGTTGACACAGACACTACACACACTACACACACTACACACACACTGCACACACACTCACACTACACACACACTACACACACACTACACTCACACTACACACACACTACACACACGTTGACAGACACCACACACACTACACACACTCACACTACACACACACTACACACACTACACACGTTGACACACACACTACACACACACGTTGACAAAGACACCACACACACTCACACTACACACACACACTACACACACACACGTTGACACAGACACCACACACACTACACACACACTACACACACAGTACACACACTACACACACTTACACGTTGACACACACACCACACACACTACACACACTACACACACACCACACACACACTACACACACGTTGACACAGACACCACACACACTACACACACTACACACACACTACACACACACTACACACACACTACACACACTACACACACACACTACACACACACTACACACACACTACACACACACTTACACGTTGACACAGACACCACACACACTACACACACGTTGACACAGACACCACACACACTACACACACTACACACACACTACACAGTACACACACTACACACACTACACACACACACTACACACACACTACACAGTACACACTACACACACACACTACGCACACACTACACACAGGTTGACACAGACACCACACACACTACACTACACACACACTACACAAACTACACACACACTACACACACACGTTGACACAGACACCACACACACTACACACTACACACACACTCACACTACACACACACTACACACACTTACACGTTGACACACACACACTACACACACTACACACACACACTCACACTACACACACACTACACACACTACACACACACTTACACGTTGACACAGACACCACACACACTACACACACTACACACACACACTACACACACTACACACACTACACACACACACTACACACACTACACACACACTCACACTACACACACGTTGACACAGACACCACACACACCTCCACTTTAAATAGCCACCTCACCATCCCCCTTGAGGCTCAATTTCCTGTCCTGTGGTGCCCTGAATCCCCTTTCACAGTCACCACACAGAGACCCACAGACTCACCACACAGAGACCCACAGACTCACCACACAGAGACCCACAGACTCACCACACAGAGACTCACAGACTCATCACAGAGACCCACAGACTCACCACACAGAGACCCATAGACTCATCACACAGAGACCCACAGTCTCACCACACAGAGACCCATAGACTCATCACACAGAGACCCACAGACTCACCACACAGAGACCCACAGACTCACCACACAGAGACCCACAGACTCATCACACAGAGACCCACAGACTCACCACATAGAGACCCACAGACTCACCACACAGAGACCTGTAGACTCACCACACAGAGACCCACAGACTCACCACACAGAGACCCATAGACTCACCACACAGAGACCCATAGACTCACCACACAGAGACCCACAGACTCACCACACAGAGACCCACAGACTCACCACACAGAGACCCATAGACTCACCACACAGAGACCCACAGACTCACCACACAGAGACCCACAGACTCACCACACAGACCCACAGACTCACCACACAGAGACCCACAGACTCACCACACAGAGACCTGTAGACTCACCACACAGAGACCCACAGACTCACTACATAGAGACCCACAAACTCATCACACAGAGACCCACAGACTCACCACACAGAGACCCACAGACTCACCACACATAGACCCATAGACTCACCACACAGAGACCCATAGACTCACCACACAGAGACCCACAGACTCACCACACAGAGACCCACAGACTCACCACACAGAGACCCACAGACTCATCACAGAGACCCCAGGACTCATCACACAGAGACCCACAGACTCACCACACAGAGACCCATAGACTCATCACACAGAGACCCATAGACTCACCACACAGAGACCCAAAGACTCATCACACAGAGACCCACAGACTCACCACACAGAGACCCATAGACTAACCACACAGAGACCCACAGACTCACCACACAGAGACCCATAGACTCATCACACAGAGACCCACAGTCTCACCACACAGAGACCCACAAACTCACCACACAGAGACCCACAGACTCACCACACAGAGACCCACAGACTCACCACACAGAGACCCACAGACTCACCACACAGAGACCCACAGACTCACCACACAGAGACTCACAGACTCATCACAGAGACCCACAGACTCACCATACAGAGACCCACAGACTCACCACACAGAGACCCACAGACTCATCACACAGAGACCCATAGACTCATCACACAGAGACCCACAGTCTCACCACACAGAGACCCACAAACTCACCACACAGAGACCCACAGACTCACCACACAGAGCCCCACAGACTCACCACACAGAGACCCACAGACTCACCACACAGAGACCTGTAGACTCACCACACAGAGACCCACAGACTCATCACAGAGACCCATAGACTCACCACACAGAGACCCATAGACTCGCCACACAGAGACCCACAGACTCACCACACAGAGACCCACAGACTCATCACAGAGACCCACAGACTCACACACAGAGACCCATAGACTCACCACACAGAGACTCATAGACTCACACACAGAGACCCATAGACTCACCACACAGAGACCCATAGACTCACCACACAGAGACCCATAGACTCATCACACAGAGACCCACAAACTCACCACACAGAGACCCACAGACTCACCACACAGAGACCCATAGACTCACCACACAGAGACCCACAGACTCACCACACAGAGACCCACAGACTCACCACACAGAGACCCACAGACTCACCACACAGAGACCCATAGACTCACCACACATAGACCCACAGACTCATCACAGAGAGACCCACAGACTCATCACACAGAGACCCATAGACTCATCACACAGAGACCCACAGTCTCACCACACAGAGACCCACAAACTCACCACACAGAGACCCACAGACTCACCACACAGAGCCCCACAGACTCACCACACAGAGACCCACAGACTCACCACACAGAGACCTGTAGACTCACCACACAGAGACCCACAGACTCACCACACAGAGACCCATAGACTCACCACACAAAGACCCATAGACTCACCACACAGAGACCCACAGACTCACCACACAGAGACCCACAGACTCACCACACAGAGACCCATAGACTCACCACACAGAGACCCACAGACTCATCACAGAGACCCACAGACTCACACACAGAGACCCATAGACTCACCACACAGAGACCCATAGACTCATCACAGAGAGACCCACAGACTCATCACAGAGACCCACAGACTCATCACACAGAGACCCACAGACTCATCACACAGAGACCCATAGACTCATTACACAGAGACCCACAGACTCACCACACAGAGACTCATAGACTCACCACACAGAGACCCACAGACTCACCACACAGAGACCCATAGACTCACCACACAGAGACCCACAGACTCACCACACAGAGACCCACAGACTCACCACACAGAGACCCACAGACTCGCCACACAGAGACCCACAGACTCACCACACAGAGACCCACAGACTCACCACACAGATACCCACAGACTCACCACACAGAGACCCACAGACTCACCACACAGAGACCCACAGACTCACCACACAGAGACCCACAGACTGACCACACAGAGACCCACTGACTGACTACATAGAGACCCATAGACTCACCACACAGAGACCCACAGACTCACCACACAGAGACCCACAAACTCACCACACAGAAACCCACAGACTCACCACACAGAGCCCCACAGACTCACCACACAGAGACCCACAGACTCACCACACAGAGACCTGTAGACTCACCACACAGAGACCCACAGACTCACCACACAGAGACCCATAGACTCACCACACAGAGACCCATAGACTCACCACACAGAGACCCACAGACTCACCACACAGAGACCCACAGACTCACCACACAGAGACCCATAGACTCACCACACAGAGACCCACAGACTCATCACAGAGACCCACAGACTCACACACAGAGACCCATAGACTCACCACACAGAGACCCACAGACTCATCACAGAGACCCACAGACTCACACACAGAGACCCATAGACTCACCACACAGAGACCCATAGACTCACACACAGAGACCCATAGACTCACCACACAGAGACCCATAGACTCATCACACAGAGACCCACAGACTCATCACAGAGACCCACAAACTCACCACACAGAGACCCACAGACTCACCACACAGAGACCCATAGACTCACCACACAGAGACCCACAGACTCACCACACAGAGACCCACAGACTCACCACACAGAGACCCACAGACTCACCACACAGAGACCCATAGACTCACCACACATAGACCCACAGACTCATCACAGAGAGACCCACAGACTCATCACACAGAGACCCATAGACTCATCACACAGAGACCCACAGTCTCACCACACAGAGACCCACAAACTCACCACACAGAGACCCACAGACTCACCACACAGAGCCCCACAGACTCACCACACAGAGACCCACAGACTCACCACACAGAGACCTGTAGACTCACCACACAGAGACCCACAGACTCACCACACAGAGACCCATAGACTCACCACACAGAGACCCATAGACTCACCACACAGAGACCCACAGACTCACCACACAGAGACCCACAGACTCACCACACAGAGACCCATAGACTCACCACACAGAGACCCACAGACTCATCACAGAGACCCACAGACTCACACACAGAGACCCATAGACTCACCACACAGAGACCCATAGACTCATCACACAGAGACCCACAGACTCATCACAGAGACCCACAGACTCATCACACAGAGACCCACAGACTCATCACACAGAGACCCACAGACTCATCACACAGAGACCCATAGACTCATTACACAGAGACCCACAGACTCACCACACAGAGACTCATAGACTCACCACACAGAGACCCACAGACTCACCACACAGAGACCCATAGACTCACCACACAGAGACCCACAGACTCACCACACAGAGACCCACAGACTCACCACACAGAGACCCACAGACTCGCCACACAGAGACCCACAGACTCACCACACAGAGACCCACAGACTCACCACACAGATACCCACAGACTCACCACACAGAGACCCACAGACTCACCACACAGAGACCCACAGACTCACCACACAGAGACCCACAGACTGACCACACAGAGACCCACTGACTGACTACATAGAGACCCATAGACTCACCACACAGAGACCCACAGACTCACCACACAGAGACCCACAAACTCACCACACAGAGACCCACAGACTCACCACACAGAGCCCCACAGACTCACCACACAGAGACCCACAGACTCACCACACAGAGACCTGTAGACTCACCACACAGAGACCCACAGACTCACCACACAGAGACCCATAGACTCACCACACAGAGACCCATAGACTCACCACACAGAGACCCACAGACTCACCACACAGAGACCCACAGACTCACCACACAGAGACCCATAGACTCACCACACAGAGACCCACAGACTCATCACAGAGACCCACAGACTCACACACAGAGACCCATGGACTCACCACACAGAGACCCATAGACTCATCACACAGAGACCCACAGACTCATCACAGAGACCCACAGACTCATCACACAGAGACCCACAGACTCATCACACAGAGACCCACAGACTCATCACACAGAGACCCATAGACTCATTACACAGAGACCCACAGACTCACCACACAGAGACCCACAGACTCACCACACAGAGACCCACAGACTCGCCACACAGAGACCCACAGACTCACCACACAGAGACCCACAGACTCACCACACAGATACCCACAGACTCACCACACAGAGACCCACAGACTCACCACACAGAGACCCACAGACTCACCACACAGAGACCCACAAACTCACCACACAGAGACCCACAGACTCACCACACAGAGCCCCACAGACTCACCACACAGAGACCCACAGACTCACCACACAGAGACCTGTAGACTCACCACACAGAGACCCACAGACTCACCACACAGAGACCCATAGACTCACCACACAGAGACCCATAGACTCACCACACAGAGACCCACAGACTCACCACACAGAGACCCACAGACTCACCACACAGAGACCCATAGACTCACCACACAGAGACCCACAGACTCATCACAGAGACCCACAGACTCACACACAGAGACCCATAGACTCACCACACAGAGACCCACAGACTCATCACAGAGACCCACAGACTCACACACAGAGACCCATAGACTCACCACACAGAGACCCATAGACTCACACACAGAGACCCATAGACTCACCACACAGAGACCCATAGACTCATCACACAGAGACCCACAGACTCATCACAGAGACCCACAAACTCACCACACAGAGACCCACAGACTCACCACACAGAGACCCATAGACTCACCACACAGAGACCCACAGACTCACCACACAGAGACCCACAGACTCACCACACAGAGACCCACAGACTCACCACACAGAGACCCATAGACTCACCACACATAGACCCACAGACTCATCACAGAGAGACCCACAGACTCATCACACAGAGACCCATAGACTCATCACACAGAGACCCACAGTCTCACCACACAGAGACCCACAAACTCACCACACAGAGACCCACAGACTCACCACACAGAGCCCCACAGACTCACCACACAGAGACCCACAGACTCACCACACAGAGACCTGTAGACTCACCACACAGAGACCCACAGACTCACCACACAGAGACCCATAGACTCACCACACAGAGACCCATAGACTCACCACACAGAGACCCACAGACTCACCACACAGAGACCCACAGACTCACCACACAGAGACCCATAGACTCACCACACAGAGACCCACAGACTCATCACAGAGACCCACAGACTCACACACAGAGACCCATAGACTCACCACACAGAGACCCATAGACTCATCACACAGAGACCCACAGACTCATCACAGAGACCCACAGACTCATCACACAGAGACCCACAGACTCATCACACAGAGACCCACAGACTCATCACACAGAGACCCATAGACTCATTACACAGAGACCCACAGACTCACCACACAGAGACTCATAGACTCACCACACAGAGACCCACAGACTCACCACACAGAGACCCATAGACTCACCACACAGAGACCCACAGACTCACCACACAGAGACCCACAGACTCACCACACAGAGACCCACAGACTCGCCACACAGAGACCCACAGACTCACCACACAGAGACCCACAGACTCACCACACAGATACCCACAGACTCACCACACAGAGACCCACAGACTCACCACACAGAGACCCACAGACTCACCACACAGAGACCCACAGACTGACCACACAGAGACCCACTGACTGACTACATAGAGACCCATAGACTCACCACACAGAGACCCACAGACTCACCACACAGAGACCCACAAACTCACCACACAGAGACCCACAGACTCACCACACAGAGCCCCACAGACTCACCACACAGAGACCCACAGACTCACCACACAGAGACCTGTAGACTCACCACACAGAGACCCACAGACTCACCACACAGAGACCCATAGACTCACCACACAGAGACCCATAGACTCACCACACAGAGACCCACAGACTCACCACACAGAGACCCACAGACTCACCACACAGAGACCCATAGACTCACCACACAGAGACCCACAGACTCATCACAGAGACCCACAGACTCACACACAGAGACCCATGGACTCACCACACAGAGACCCATAGACTCATCACACAGAGACCCACAGACTCATCACAGAGACCCACAGACTCATCACACAGAGACCCACAGACTCATCACACAGAGACCCACAGACTCATCACACAGAGACCCATAGACTCATTACACAGAGACCCACAGACTCACCACACAGAGACCCACAGACTCACCACACAGAGACCCACAGACTCGCCACACAGAGACCCACAGACTCACCACACAGAGACCCACAGACTCACCACACAGATACCCACAGACTCACCACACAGAGACCCACAGACTCACCACACAGAGACCCACAGACTCACCACACAGAGACCCACAGACTGACCACACAGAGACCCACTGACTGACTACATAGAGACCCATAGACTCACCACACAGAGACCCACAGACTCACCACACAGAGACCCACAAACTCACCACACAGAGACCCACAGACTCACCACACAGAGCCCCACAGACTCACCACACAGAGACCCACAGACTCACCACACAGAGACCTGTAGACTCACCACACAGAGACCCACAGACTCACCACACAGAGACCCATAGACTCACCACACAGAGACCCATAGACTCACCACACAGAGACCCACAGACTCACCACACAGAGACCCACAGACTCACCACACAGAGACCCATAGACTCACCACACAGAGACCCACAGACTCATCACAGAGACCCACAGACTCACACACAGAGACCCATAGACTCACCACACAGAGACCCACAGACTCATCACAGAGACCCACAGACTCACACACAGAGACCCATAGACTCACCACACAGAGACCCATAGACTCACACACAGAGACCCATAGACTCACCACACAGAGACCCATAGACTCATCACACAGAGACCCACAGACTCATCACAGAGACCCACAAACTCACCACACAGAGACCCACAGACTCACCACACAGAGACCCATAGACTCACCACACAGAGACCCACAGACTCACCACACAGAGACCCACAGACTCACCACACAGAGACCCACAGACTCACCACACAGAGACCCATAGACTCACCACACATAGACCCACAGACTCATCACAGAGAGACCCACAGACTCATCACACAGAGACCCATAGACTCATCACACAGAGACCCACAGTCTCACCACACAGAGACCCACAAACTCACCACACAGAGACCCACAGACTCACCACACAGAGCCCCACAGACTCACCACACAGAGACCCACAGACTCACCACACAGAGACCTGTAGACTCACCACACAGAGACCCACAGACTCACCACACAGAGACCCATAGACTCACCACACAGAGACCCATAGACTCACCACACAGAGACCCACAGACTCACCACACAGAGACCCACAGACTCACCACACAGAGACCCATAGACTCACCACACAGAGACCCACAGACTCATCACAGAGACCCACAGACTCACACACAGAGACCCATAGACTCACCACACAGAGACCCATAGACTCATCACACAGAGACCCACAGACTCATCACAGAGACCCACAGACTCATCACACAGAGACCCACAGACTCATCACACAGAGACCCACAGACTCATCACACAGAGACCCATAGACTCATTACACAGAGACCCACAGACTCACCACACAGAGACCCATAGACTCACCACACAGAGACCCATAGACTCACCACACAGAGACCCACAGACTCACCACACAGAGACCCACAGACTCACCACACAGAGACCCATAGACTCACCACACAGAGACCCACAGACTCATCACAGAGACCCACAGACTCACACACAGAGACCCATAGACTCACCACACAGAGACCCATAGACTCATCACAGAGAGACCCACAGACTCATCACAGAGACCCACAGACTCATCACACAGAGACCCACAGACTCATCACACAGAGACCCATAGACTCATTACACAGAGACCCACAGACTCACCACACAGAGACTCATAGACTCACCACACAGAGACCCATAGACTCACCACACAGAGACCCACAGACTCACCACACAGAGACCCACAGACTCACCACACAGAGACCCATAGACTCACCACACAGAGACCCACAGACTCATCACAGAGACCCACAGACTCACACACAGAGACCCATAGACTCACCACACAGAGACCCATAGACTCATCACACAGAGACCCACAGACTCATCACAGAGACCCACAGACTCATCACACAGAGACCCACAGACTCATCACACAGAGACCCACAGACTCATCACACAGAGACCCATAGACTCATTACACAGAGACCCACAGACTCACCACACAGAGACCCATAGACTCACCACACAGAGACCCATAGACTCACCACACAGAGACCCACAGACTCACCACACAGAGACCCACAGACTCACCACACAGAGACCCATAGACTCACCACACAGAGACCCACAGACTCATCACAGAGACCCACAGACTCACACACAGAGACCCATAGACTCACCACACAGAGACCCATAGACTCATCACAGAGAGACCCACAGACTCATCACAGAGACCCACAGACTCATCACACAGAGACCCACAGACTCATCACACAGAGACCCATAGACTCATTACACAGAGACCCACAGACTCACCACACAGAGACTCATAAACTCACCACACAGAGACCCACAGACTCACCACACAGAGACCCATAGACTCACCACACAGAGACCCATAGACTCATCACACAGAGACCCACAGACTCATCACAGAGACCCACAAACTCACCACACAGAGACCCACAGACTCACCACACAGAGACCCATAGACTCACCACACAGAGACCCACAGACTCACCACACAGAGACCCACAGACTCACCACACAGAGACCCACAGACTCACCACACAGAGACCCATAGACTCACCACACATAGACCCACAGACTCATCACAGAGAGACCCACAGACTCATCACACAGAGACCCATAGACTCATCACACAGAGACCCACAGTCTCACCACACAGAGACCCACAAACTCACCACACAGAGACCCACAGACTCACCACACAGAGCCCCACAGACTCACCACACAGAGACCCACAGACTCACCACACAGAGACCTGTAGACTCACCACACAGAGACCCACAGACTCACCACACAGAGACCCATAGACTCACCACACAGAGACCCATAGACTCACCACACAGAGACCCACAGACTCACCACACAGAGACCCACAGACTCACCACACAGAGACCCATAGACTCACCACACAGAGACCCACAGACTCATCACAGAGACCCACAGACTCACACACAGAGACCCATAGACTCACCACACAGAGACCCATAGACTCATCACACAGAGACCCACAGACTCATCACAGAGACCCACAGACTCATCACAAAGAGACCCACAGACTCATCACACAGAGACCCACAGACTCATCACACAGAGACCCATAGACTCATTACACAGAGACCCACAGACTCACCACACAGAGACCCATAGACTCACCACACAGAGACCCATAGACTCACCACACAGAGACCCACAGACTCACCACACAGAGACCCACAGACTCACCACACAGAGACCCATAGACTCACCACACAGAGACCCACAGACTCATCACAGAGACCCACAGACTCACACACAGAGACCCATAGACTCACCACACAGAGACCCATAGACTCATCACAGAGAGACCCACAGACTCATCACAGAGACCCACAGACTCATCACACAGAGACCCACAGACTCATCACACAGAGACCCATAGACTCATTACACAGAGACCCACAGACTCACCACACAGAGACTCATAGACTCACCACACAGAGACCCACAGACTCACCACACAGAGACCCATAGACTCACCACACAGAGACCCACAGACTCACCACACAGAGACCCACAGACTCACCACACAGAGACCCACAGACTCGCCACACAGAGACCCACAGACTCACCACACAGAGACCCACAGACTCACCACACAGATACCCACAGACTCACCACACAGAGACCCACAGACTCACCACACAGAGACCCACAGACTCACCACACAGAGACCCACAGACTGACCACACAGAGACCCACTGACTGACTACATAGAGACCCATAGACTCACCACACAGAGACCCACAGACTCACCACACAGAGACCCACAAACTCACCACACAGAGACCCACAGACTCACCACACAGAGCCCCACAGACTCACCACACAGAGACCCACAGACTCACCACACAGAGACCTGTAGACTCACCACACAGAGACCCACAGACTCACCACACAGAGACCCATAGACTCACCACACAGAGACCCATAGACTCACCACACAGAGACCCACAGACTCACCACACAGAGACCCACAGACTCACCACACAGAGACCCATAGACTCACCACACAGAGACCCACAGACTCATCACAGAGACCCACAGACTCACACACAGAGACCCATAGACTCACCACACAGAGACCCACAGACTCATCACAGAGACCCACAGACTCACACACAGAGACCCATAGACTCACCACACAGAGACCCATAGACTCACACACAGAGACCCATAGACTCACCACACAGAGACCCATAGACTCATCACACAGAGACCCACAGACTCATCACAGAGACCCACAAACTCACCACACAGAGACCCACAGACTCACCACACAGAGACCCATAGACTCACCACACAGAGACCCACAGACTCACCACACAGAGACCCACAGACTCACCACACAGAGACCCACAGACTCACCACACAGAGACCCATAGACTCACCACACATAGACCCACAGACTCATCACAGAGAGACCCACAGACTCATCACACAGAGACCCATAGACTCATCACACAGAGACCCACAGTCTCACCACACAGAGACCCACAAACTCACCACACAGAGACCCACAGACTCACCACACAGAGCCCCACAGACTCACCACACAGAGACCCACAGACTCACCACACAGAGACCTGTAGACTCACCACACAGAGACCCACAGACTCACCACACAGAGACCCATAGACTCACCACACAGAGACCCATAGACTCACCACACAGAGACCCACAGACTCACCACACAGAGACCCACAGACTCACCACACAGAGACCCATAGACTCACCACACAGAGACCCACAGACTCATCACAGAGACCCACAGACTCACACACAGAGACCCATAGACTCACCACACAGAGACCCATAGACTCATCACACAGAGACCCACAGACTCATCACAGAGACCCACAGACTCATCACACAGAGACCCACAGACTCATCACACAGAGACCCACAGACTCATCACACAGAGACCCATAGACTCATTACACAGAGACCCACAGACTCACCACACAGAGACTCATAGACTCACCACACAGAGACCCACAGACTCACCACACAGAGACCCATAGACTCACCACACAGAGACCCACAGACTCACCACACAGAGACCCACAGACTCACCACACAGAGACCCACAGACTCGCCACACAGAGACCCACAGACTCACCACACAGAGACCCACAGACTCACCACACAGATACCCACAGACTCACCACACAGAGACCCACAGACTCACCACACAGAGACCCACAGACTCACCACACAGAGACCCACAGACTGACCACACAGAGACCCACTGACTGACTACATAGAGACCCATAGACTCACCACACAGAGACCCACAGACTCACCACACAGAGACCCACAAACTCACCACACAGAGACCCACAGACTCACCACACAGAGCCCCACAGACTCACCACACAGAGACCCACAGACTCACCACACAGAGACCTGTAGACTCACCACACAGAGACCCACAGACTCACCACACAGAGACCCATAGACTCACCACACAGAGTCCCATAGACTCACCACCCAGAGACCCACAGACTCACCACACAGAGACCCACAGACTCACCACACAGAGACCCATAGACTCACCACACAGAGACCCACAGACTCATCACAGAGACCCACAGACTCACACACAGAGACCCATGGACTCACCACACAGAGACCCATAGACTCATCACACAGAGACCCACAGACTCATCACAGAGACCCACAGACTCATCACACAGAGACCCACAGACTCATCACACAGAGACCCACAGACTCATCACACAGAGACCCATAGACTCATTACACAGAGACCCACAGACTCACCACACAGAGACCCACAGACTCACCACACAGAGACCCACAGACTCGCCACACAGAGACCCACAGACTCACCACACAGAGACCCACAGACTCACCACACAGATACCCACAGACTCACCACACAGAGACCCACAGACTCACCACACAGAGACCCACAGACTCACCACACAGAGACCCACAGACTGACCACACAGAGACCCACTGACTGACTACATAGAGACCCATAGACTCACCACACAGAGACCCACAGACTCACCACACAGAGACCCACAAACTCACCACACAGAGACCCACAGACTCACCACACAGAGCCCCACAGACTCACCACACAGAGACCCACAGACTCACCACACAGAGACCTGTAGACTCACCACACAGAGACCCACAGACTCACCACACAGAGACCCATAGACTCACCACACAGAGACCCATAGACTCACCACACAGAGACCCACAGACTCACCACACAGAGACCCACAGACTCACCACACAGAGACCCATAGACTCACCACACAGAGACCCACAGACTCATCACAGAGACCCACAGACTCACACACAGAGACCCATAGACTCACCACACAGAGACCCACAGACTCATCACAGAGACCCACAGACTCACACACAGAGACCCATAGACTCACCACACAGAGACCCATAGACTCACACACAGAGACCCATAGACTCACCACACAGAGACCCATAGACTCATCACACAGAGACCCACAGACTCATCACAGAGACCCACAAACTCACCACACAGAGACCCACAGACTCACCACACAGAGACCCATAGACTCACCACACAGAGACCCACAGACTCACCACACAGAGACCCACAGACTCACCACACAGAGACCCACAGACTCACCACACAGAGACCCATAGACTCACCACACATAGACCCACAGACTCATCACAGAGAGACCCACAGACTCATCACACAGAGACCCATAGACTCATCACACAGAGACCCACAGTCTCACCACACAGAGACCCACAAACTCACCACACAGAGACCCACAGACTCACCACACAGAGCCCCACAGACTCACCACACAGAGACCCACAGACTCACCACACAGAGACCTGTAGACTCACCACACAGAGACCCACAGACTCACCACACAGAGACCCATAGACTCACCACACAGAGACCCACAGACTCATCACAGAGACCCACAGACTCACACACAGAGACCCATAGACTCACCACACAGAGACCCATAGACTCATCACAGAGAGACCCACAGACTCATCACAGAGACCCACAGACTCATCACACAGAGACCCACAGACTCATCACACAGAGACCCATAGACTCATTACACAGAGACCCACAGACTCACCACACAGAGACTCATAGACTCACCACACAGAGACCCATAGACTCACCACACAGAGACCCACAGACTCACCACACAGAGACCCACAGACTCACCACACAGAGACCCATAGACTCACCACACAGAGACCCACAGACTCATCACAGAGACCCACAGACTCACACACAGAGACCCATAGACTCACCACACAGAGACCCATAGACTCATCACACAGAGACCCACAGACTCATCACAGAGACCCACAGACTCATCACACAGAGACCCACAGACTCATCACACAGAGACCCACAGACTCATCACACAGAGACCCATAGACTCATTACACAGAGACCCACAGACTCACCACACAGAGACCCATAGACTCACCACACAGAGACCCATAGACTCACCACACAGAGACCCACAGACTCACCACACAGAGACCCACAGACTCACCACACAGAGACCCATAGACTCACCACACAGAGACCCACAGACTCATCACAGAGACCCACAGACTCACACACAGAGACCCATAGACTCACCACACAGAGACCCATAGACTCATCACAGAGAGACCCACAGACTCATCACAGAGACCCACAGACTCATCACACAGAGACCCACAGACTCATCACACAGAGACCCATAGACTCATTACACAGAGACCCACAGACTCACCACACAGAGACTCATAAACTCACCACACAGAGACCCACAGACTCACCACACAGAGACCCATAGACTCACCACACAGAGACCCATAGACTCATCACACAGAGACCCACAGACTCATCACAGAGACCCACAAACTCACCACACAGAGACCCACAGACTCACCACACAGAGACCCATAGACTCACCACACAGAGACCCACAGACTCACCACACAGAGACCCACAGACTCACCACACAGAGACCCACAGACTCACCACACAGAGACCCATAGACTCACCACACATAGACCCACAGACTCATCACAGAGAGACCCACAGACTCATCACACAGAGACCCATAGACTCATCACACAGAGACCCACAGTCTCACCACACAGAGACCCACAAACTCACCACACAGAGACCCACAGACTCACCACACAGAGCCCCACAGACTCACCACACAGAGACCCACAGACTCACCACACAGAGACCTGTAGACTCACCACACAGAGACCCACAGACTCACCACACAGAGACCCATAGACTCACCACACAGAGACCCATAGACTCACCACACAGAGACCCACAGACTCACCACACAGAGACCCACAGACTCACCACACAGAGACCCATAGACTCACCACACAGAGACCCACAGACTCATCACAGAGACCCACAGACTCACACACAGAGACCCATAGACTCACCACACAGAGACCCATAGACTCATCACACAGAGACCCACAGACTCATCACAGAGACCCACAGACTCATCACAAAGAGACCCACAGACTCATCACACAGAGACCCACAGACTCATCACACAGAGACCCATAGACTCATTACACAGAGACCCACAGACTCACCACACAGAGACCCATAGACTCACCACACAGAGACCCATAGACTCACCACACAGAGACCCACAGACTCACCACACAGAGACCCACAGACTCACCACACAGAGACCCATAGACTCACCACACAGAGACCCACAGACTCATCACAGAGACCCACAGACTCACACACAGAGACCCATAGACTCACCACACAGAGACCCATAGACTCATCACAGAGAGACCCACAGACTCATCACAGAGACCCACAGACTCATCACACAGAGACCCACAGACTCATCACACAGAGACCCATAGACTCATTACACAGAGACCCACAGACTCACCACACAGAGACTCATAGACTCACCACACAGAGACCCACAGACTCACCACACAGAGACCCATAGACTCACCACACAGAGACCCACAGACTCACCACACAGAGACCCACAGACTCACCACACAGAGACCCACAGACTCGCCACACAGAGACCCACAGACTCACCACACAGAGACCCACAGACTCACCACACAGATACCCACAGACTCACCACACAGAGACCCACAGACTCACCACACAGAGACCCACAGACTCACCACACAGAGACCCACAGACTGACCACACAGAGACCCACTGACTGACTACATAGAGACCCATAGACTCACCACACAGAGACCCACAGACTCACCACACAGAGACCCACAAACTCACCACACAGAGACCCACAGACTCACCACACAGAGCCCCACAGACTCACCACACAGAGACCCACAGACTCACCACACAGAGACCTGTAGACTCACCACACAGAGACCCACAGACTCACCACACAGAGACCCATAGACTCACCACACAGAGACCCATAGACTCACCACACAGAGACCCACAGACTCACCACACAGAGACCCACAGACTCACCACACAGAGACCCATAGACTCACCACACAGAGACCCACAGACTCATCACAGAGACCCACAGACTCACACACAGAGACCCATAGACTCACCACACAGAGACCCACAGACTCATCACAGAGACCCACAGACTCACACACAGAGACCCATAGACTCACCACACAGAGACCCATAGACTCACACACAGAGACCCATAGACTCACCACACAGAGACCCATAGACTCATCACACAGAGACCCACAGACTCATCACAGAGACCCACAAACTCACCACACAGAGACCCACAGACTCACCACACAGAGACCCATAGACTCACCACACAGAGACCCACAGACTCACCACACAGAGACCCACAGACTCACCACACAGAGACCCACAGACTCACCACACAGAGACCCATAGACTCACCACACATAGACCCACAGACTCATCACAGAGAGACCCACAGACTCATCACACAGAGACCCATAGACTCATCACACAGAGACCCACAGTCTCACCACACAGAGACCCACAAACTCACCACACAGAGACCCACAGACTCACCACACAGAGCCCCACAGACTCACCACACAGAGACCCACAGACTCACCACACAGAGACCTGTAGACTCACCACACAGAGACCCACAGACTCACCACACAGAGACCCATAGACTCACCACACAGAGACCCATAGACTCACCACACAGAGACCCACAGACTCACCACACAGAGACCCACAGACTCACCACACAGAGACCCATAGACTCACCACACAGAGACCCACAGACTCATCACAGAGACCCACAGACTCACACACAGAGACCCATAGACTCACCACACAGAGACCCATAGACTCATCACACAGAGACCCACAGACTCATCACAGAGACCCACAGACTCATCACACAGAGACCCACAGACTCATCACACAGAGACCCACAGACTCATCACACAGAGACCCATAGACTCATTACACAGAGACCCACAGACTCACCACACAGAGACTCATAGACTCACCACACAGAGACCCACAGACTCACCACACAGAGACCCATAGACTCACCACACAGAGACCCACAGACTCACCACACAGAGACCCACAGACTCACCACACAGAGACCCACAGACTCGCCACACAGAGACCCACAGACTCACCACACAGAGACCCACAGACTCACCACACAGATACCCACAGACTCACCACACAGAGACCCACAGACTCACCACACAGAGACCCACAGACTCACCACACAGAGACCCACAGACTGACCACACAGAGACCCACTGACTGACTACATAGAGACCCATAGACTCACCACACAGAGACCCACAGACTCACCACACAGAGACCCACAAACTCACCACACAGAGACCCACAGACTCACCACACAGAGCCCCACAGACTCACCACACAGAGACCCACAGACTCACCACACAGAGACCTGTAGACTCACCACACAGAGACCCACAGACTCACCACACAGAGACCCATAGACTCACCACACAGAGTCCCATAGACTCACCACCCAGAGACCCACAGACTCACCACACAGAGACCCACAGACTCACCACACAGAGACCCATAGACTCACCACACAGAGACCCACAGACTCATCACAGAGACCCACAGACTCACACACAGAGACCCATGGACTCACCACACAGAGACCCATAGACTCATCACACAGAGACCCACAGACTCATCACAGAGACCCACAGACTCATCACACAGAGACCCACAGACTCATCACACAGAGACCCACAGACTCATCACACAGAGACCCATAGACTCATTACACAGAGACCCACAGACTCACCACACAGAGACCCACAGACTCACCACACAGAGACCCACAGACTCGCCACACAGAGACCCACAGACTCACCACACAGAGACCCACAGACTCACCACACAGATACCCACAGACTCACCACACAGAGACCCACAGACTCACCACACAGAGACCCACAGACTCACCACACAGAGACCCACAGACTGACCACACAGAGACCCACTGACTGACTACATAGAGACCCATAGACTCACCACACAGAGACCCACAGACTCACCACACAGAGACCCACAAACTCACCACACAGAGACCCACAGACTCACCACACAGAGCCCCACAGACTCACCACACAGAGACCCACAGACTCACCACACAGAGACCTGTAGACTCACCACACAGAGACCCACAGACTCACCACACAGAGACCCATAGACTCACCACACAGAGACCCATAGACTCACCACACAGAGACCCACAGACTCACCACACAGAGACCCACAGACTCACCACACAGAGACCCATAGACTCACCACACAGAGACCCACAGACTCATCACAGAGACCCACAGACTCACACACAGAGACCCATAGACTCACCACACAGAGACCCACAGACTCATCACAGAGACCCACAGACTCACACACAGAGACCCATAGACTCACCACACAGAGACCCATAGACTCACACACAGAGACCCATAGACTCACCACACAGAGACCCATAGACTCATCACACAGAGACCCACAGACTCATCACAGAGACCCACAAACTCACCACACAGAGACCCACAGACTCACCACACAGAGACCCATAGACTCACCACACAGAGACCCACAGACTCACCACACAGAGACCCACAGACTCACCACACAGAGACCCACAGACTCACCACACAGAGACCCATAGACTCACCACACATAGACCCACAGACTCATCACAGAGAGACCCACAGACTCATCACACAGAGACCCATAGACTCATCACACAGAGACCCACAGTCTCACCACACAGAGACCCACAAACTCACCACACAGAGACCCACAGACTCACCACACAGAGCCCCACAGACTCACCACACAGAGACCCACAGACTCACCACACAGAGACCTGTAGACTCACCACACAGAGACCCACAGACTCACCACACAGAGACCCATAGACTCACCACACAGAGACCCATAGACTCACCACACAGAGACCCACAGACTCACCACACAGAGACCCACAGACTCACCACACAGAGACCCATAGACTCACCACACAGAGACCCACAGACTCATCACAGAGACCCACAGACTCACACACAGAGACCCATAGACTCACCACACAGAGACCCATAGACTCATCACACAGAGACCCACAGACTCATCACAGAGACCCACAGACTCATCACACAGAGACCCACAGACTCATCACACAGAGACCCACAGACTCATCACACAGAGACCCATAGACTCATTACACAGAGACCCACAGACTCACCACACAGAGACTCATAGACTCACCACACAGAGACCCACAGACTCACCACACAGAGACCCATAGACTCACCACACAGAGACCCACAGACTCACCACACAGAGACCCACAGACTCACCACACAGAGACCCACAGACTCGCCACACAGAGACCCACAGACTCACCACACAGAGACCCACAGACTCACCACACAGATACCCACAGACTCACCACACAGAGACCCACAGACTCACCACACAGAGACCCACAGACTCACCACACAGAGACCCACAGACTGACCACACAGAGACCCACTGACTGACTACATAGAGACCCATAGACTCACCACACAGAGACCCACAGACTCACCACACAGAGACCCACAAACTCACCACACAGAGACCCACAGACTCACCACACAGAGCCCCACAGACTCACCACACAGAGACCCACAGACTCACCACACAGAGACCTGTAGACTCACCACACAGAGACCCACAGACTCACCACACAGAGACCCATAGACTCACCACACAGAGACCCATAGACTCACCACACAGAGACCCACAGACTCACCACACAGAGACCCACAGACTCACCACACAGAGACCCATAGACTCACCACACAGAGACCCACAGACTCATCACAGAGACCCACAGACTCACACACAGAGACCCATGGACTCACCACACAGAGACCCATAGACTCATCACACAGAGACCCACAGACTCATCACAGAGACCCACAGACTCATCACACAGAGACCCACAGACTCATCACACAGAGACCCACAGACTCATCACACAGAGACCCATAGACTCATTACACAGAGACCCACAGACTCACCACACAGAGACTCATAGACTCACCACACAGAGACCGACAGACTCACCACACAGAGACCCATAGACTCACCACACAGAGACCCACAGACTCACCACACAGAGACCCACAGACTCGCCACACAGAGACCCACAGACTCACCACACAGAGACCCACAGACTCACCACACAGATACCCACAGACTCACCACACAGAGACCCACAGACTCACCACACAGAGACCCACAGACTCACCACACAGAGACCCACAGACTGACCACACAGAGACCCACTGACTGACTACATAGAGACCCATAGACTCACCACACAGAGACCCACAGACTCATCACATAGAGACCCATAGACTCACCACACAGAGACTCACAGAGACTCACAGAGACCCACACAGAGACCCACACAAAGACTCACAGAGACCCACTCAGAGACTCACAGAGACTCACAGAGACCCACAGAGACCCACAGAGACTCACAGAGACCCACACAGAGACTCACAGAGACTCAAAGAGACGCACACAGAGACCCACACAAAGACTCACAGAGACCCACACAGAGACTCACAGAGACTCACAGAGACCCACACAGAGACTCACAGAGACACACAGAGACTCACAGAGACTCACAGAGACCCACACAGAGACTCAGAGACCCACAGTGACCCACAGAGACTCACAGAGACCCACAGAGACCCACAGAGACCCACAGAGACTCGCAGAGACTCACAGTGACCCACAGAGACTCACAGAGACTCACAGAGACCCACAGAGACCCACAGAGACCCACAGAGACTCACAGAGACTCAGAGTAACCCACAGAGACTCACAGAGACCCACACAGAGACTCACAGAGACCCACAGAGACCTACACAGAGACTCACAGTGACCCTCACAGAGACTCACAGAGACCCACAGAGACCTACACAGAGACCCACAGAGACCCACACAGAGACTCACAGAGACCCACACAGAGACTCACAGAGACCCACACAGAGACTCACAGAAACCCACAGTGACCCACAGAGACCCACAGAGACTCACAGAGACTCACAGAGACTCACAGTCACCCACAGAGACCCACACAGAGACCCACAGAGACACACAGAGACCCACAGTGACCCACAGAGACTCACAGAGACCCACACAGAGACTCACAGAGACCCACAGAGACCCACAGAGACCCACAGTGACTCACAGAGACCCACAGAGACCCACAGTGACCCACAGTGACCCACAGAGACTCACAGTGACTCACAGAGACCCACACAGAGACTCACAGAGACTCACAGAGACCCACATAGAGACTCACAGATCACAGAGACCCACACAGAGACCCACAGAGACCCACAGAGACCCACACAAAGACTCACGGAGACCCACACAGAGACTCACAGAGACCGACACAGAGACTCACAGAGACTCACCAAGACCCACAGAGACCCACACAGAGACACACAGAGACTCACAGAGACTCAAAGAGACCCACACAGAGACTCACAGAGACTCACAGAGACCCACACAGAGACTCACAGAGACCCACACAGAGACTCACAGAGACACACAGAGACCCACAGTGACCCACAGAGACCCACAGAGACCCACAGAGACTCACAGAGACTCACAGTGACCCACAGAGACTCACAGAGACTCACAGAGACCCACACAGAGATTCACAGAGACTCACAGTGACCCACAGAGACCCACACAGAGACTCACAGAGACCCACAGAGACCCACAGAGACCCACAGTGACTCACAGAGACCCATACAGAGACTCACAGAGACTCACAGTGACCCACAGAGACTCACAGAGACCCACAGAGACCCACAGAGACCCACAGAGACCCACACAGAGACTCACAGAGACTCACAGAGACTCACAGTGACCCACAGAGACTCACAGAGACCCACACAGAGACTCACAGAGACTCACAGAGACCCACAGAGACCCACACAGAGACTCACAGTGACCCACACAGAGACTCACAGTGACCCACAGAGACCCACACAGAGACTCACAGAGACCCACAGTGACCCACAGAGACCCACACAGAGAGTCACAGAGACCCACAGAGACCCACAGAGACCCACAGAGACCCACAGTGACTCACAGAGACCCATACAGAGACTCACAGAGACTCACAGTGACCCACAGAGACTCACAGAGACCCACAGAGACCCACAGAGACCCACACAGAGACTCACAGAGACTCACAGAGACTCACAGTGACCCACAGAGACTCACAGAGACCCACACAGAGACTCACAGAGACTCACAGAGACCCACAGAGACCCACACAGAGACTCACAGTGACCCACACAGAGACTCACAGTGACCCACAGAGACCCACACAGAGACTCACAGAGACCCACAGTGACCCACAGAGACCCACAGAGACCCACACAGAGACTCACAGAGACTCACAGATACTCACAGAGACCCACAGAGACCCACACAGAGACTCACAGAGACTCGCACAGAGACTCACAGATACTCACAGAGACACACAGAGACACACAGAGACCCACAGAGACCCACAGAGACCCACAGAGACACACAGAGACCCACACAGAGACTCACAGGGAATCGCACAGAGACTCACAGAGACCCACAGTGACCCACAGAGACCCACAGAGACCCACAGAGACCCACAGAGACCCACACAGAGACTCACAGAGACTCACAGAGACACACAGAGACCCACAGAGATCCACAGAATTTGAGACTTGCTGGGCAGTGTCCAGGATGAAGAGCTACATAATAACATTGACGAGGCGATGCTAATCCTTAACCATGATGTCAGTGGTGGAAATTACTGGGAGGGGGGTGTTAAACTTGGCGAGCGGCAAACTTAGTAACATACACACACACACTCATACATACACACATACACACACTCATACACTCATACATACACTCATACACTCATACATACACTCATACACACACACATACACTCATACAAAAACAAAGATCCCCCATATAGCCTTAACAGACTGTAGGGGCAAGTGCTGTTAGCGAGCACCTATGAAGGCCGGAACGGTACACGAGGGGGTGGGTGGCCAGCACCACGCCCGGCCGCTTTTGTCTCCCTCGTGGCGATGTTTACACACCGCACAAGGTACTCATTTGAGGCTGAGTCGACCTAGGGGAGGCCCAGGACCGGTTCAGATAATCGTCACTGTGTGTGGTGTTGGTCGTGAGTGGGATTCAAACTCGGGTGGCCGGGTTCATAGCGCAGCGTAGCGCTAACCGCTACACCAACGCTCCCAACATACAGACCCACAGAGACTCACAGAGACCCACATAGATCCATAGAGACTCACAGAGATCCATAGAGTCTCACAGAGACCCACATAGATCCATAGAGACTCACAGATCCATAGAGACCCACAGAGCATTACAGAGACCAACAGAGACCCACAGAGACCCATAGAGACCCACAAAGACCCACTGTGACCCACAGAGAGACTCACAGAAACCCACAGAGACTCACAGAGACTCGCACAGAGACTCACAGAGACCCACATAGATCCATAGAGACTCACAGAGATCCACAGAGACCCACACAGAGACTCACAGAGACCCACAGAGACCCACACAGACCCACACAGACCCACAGAGACTCACAGTGACCCACACAGAGACTCACAGTGACCCACAGTGACCCACACAGAGACTCACAGAGACTCACAGAGACTCACAGAGACCCACACAGACCCACACAGACCCACACAGACCCACAGAGACTCACAGTGACCCACACAGAGACTCACAGTGACCCACAGTGACCCACACAGAGACCCACAGAGAGACTCACAGAGACTCAGAGACACACAGAGACTCACAGAGATCCACAGAGATCCACAGAGATCCACAGAGACCCACAGAGACCCACAGAATTTGAGACTTGCTGGGCAGTGACCAGGATGAAGAGCTACATAATAACATTGACGAGGCGATGCTAATCCTTAACCATGATGTCAGTGGTGGAAATTACTGGGAGGGGGGTGTTAAACTTGGCGAGCGGCAAACTTAGTAACATACACACACACACTCATACATACACACATACACACACTCATACACTCATACATACACTCATACACACACACACTCATACATACATACACACACTCATACACACATACACTCATACATACACACATACACACTCTCATACACTCATACATACACACACATACATACACACATACATACACTCACACACACACACTCATACACTCATACACACACTCATACACACATACACTCATACATACACACATACACTCATACATACACACATACACACTCTCATACACTCATACATACACACAATCATACATACACACACTCATACATACATACACACATATACACTCTCATACACTCATACATACACACATACACACATACACTCATACATACACACATACGCACTCTCATACACTCATACATACACACATATATACACTCACACATACACTCATACATACACACATATACACTCTCATACACTCATACATACACTCATACACACACTCATACACACACAAACAAAGATCCCCCGTATAGCCTCAACAGACTGTAGGGGCAAGTGCTGTTAGCGAGCACACACACATACATACACACATACACTCATACACACATACACTCATACATACACACTCTCATACACTCATACATACATACACTCATACAGACACTCATACATACACTCGTACATACACATACACTCATAATACACACATACATACACTCATACATACACACATACATACACTCATACATACATACACTCATATATACACTCACACATACACTCAAACATACACACACACATACACTAATACATACACTCATACATACACACATACATACACACATACATACATAAACTCATACATACATACACTCATACACACACTCATACACACACACATACACTCATACATACACGCACTCATACACATCCACATACACTCATACACACACACATACACACACATACAGACATACATACACACACATACACTCATGCACACACTCATACATACTCACTCATACACACACTTTTACAAACACATACACACATACATACATACACTCACATACAAAGATCCCCCGTATAGCCTTAACAGACTGTAGGGGCAAGTGCTGTTAGCGAGCACCTATGAAGGCCGGAACGGTACACGAGGGGGTGGGTGGCCAGCACCACGCCCGGCCGCCTTTGTCTCCCTCGTGGCGATGTTTACACACCGCACAAGGTACTCATTTGAGGCTGAGTCGACCTAGGGGAGGCCCAGGACCGGTTCAGATAATCGTCACTGTGTGTGGTGTTGGTCGTGAGTGGGATTCAAACTCGGGTGGCCGGGTTCATAGCGCAGCGTAGCGCTAACCGCTACACCAACGCTCCCAACATACAGACCCACAGAGACTCACAGAGACCCACATAGATCCATAGAGAATCACAGAGATCCATAGAGTCTCACAGAGACCCACATAGATCCATAGAGACTCACAGATCCATAGAGACCCACAGAGACTCACAGAGACCCACAAAGACCCACAGAGACCCACAAAGACCCACTGAAACCCACAGAGACCCACGGAGACTCACAGAGACCCATAGAAACCCACAAAGACTCACAGAGACTCACAGAGACCCACAGAGACCCATAGAGACCCATATTGACCCACAGAGAGACCCACATAGACCCACAGAGAGACCCACATATACCATCAAATACACACAGATTACCCACATAGACCCACAGAGACCCACAGAGACCCATATTGACCCACAGAGACCGACAGAGACCCACAGAGACCCACAGAGACCCACAGTGACCCATATTGACCCACAGAGACCCACATTGACCCACAGAGACCCATAGAGACCCATATTGACCCATATTGACCCATATTGACCCACAGAGACCCACATTGACCCACATTGACCCACATTGACCCACAGAGACCCACAGAGACCCACAGAGACCCATATTGACCCACAGAGACCCACAGAGAGCCAAACAGACCCACAGGGAGACCCACATACCATTAAAGACCCACAGAGCCCATTAAAGACCCATAGAGACCCACAGAGACCCATATTGATCCACACAGACCCACAGAGATCCACAGAGACCCAAATAGACCCACATGACCCACAGAGACCTACAGAGACCCATATTGACCCACAGAGAGACCCACAGAGAGACCCACATAGACCCACAGAGACCCACAAAGACCCACATAGACCCACAGAGAGACCCACATATACAATCAAATACCCAAAGATTACCCACATAGACCCAGAGAGACCCATATTGACCCACAGAGACCCACAGAGACCCATATTGACCCACACAGACCCACAGAGACCCACAGAGACCCACAGAGACCCATATTGACCCACAGAGACCCACAGAGACCCAAACAGACCCACAGAGACCCAAACAGACCCACAGAGAGACCCACAGAGACCCACAGATTACCCACAGAGACCCACAGAGACCCATATTGACCCACAGAGACCCACAGAGACCCACAGAGAGACCCACATATACAATCAAATACCCACAGATTACCCACATAGACCCACAGAGACCCACAGAGACCCACATAGACCCACAGAGACCCACATAGACCCATATTGACCCACAGAGACCCACAGAGACCCAAACAGACCCATATTGACCCACAGAGAGACCCACATAGACCCACAGAGACCCATATTGACCCACAGAGACCCACATAGACCCACAGAGACCCATATTGACCCACAGAGATCCACAAAGACCCACAGAGACCCACGGAGACCAAAGGAGACCCACAGAGACCCATATTGACCCACAGAGACCCACAGAGACCCAAACAGACCCACAGAGAGACCCACAGATACCATTAAAAACCCATAGAGACCCACATAGACCCACAGATTACCCACATAGACCCACAGAGACCCACAGAGACCCATATTGACCCACAGAGACCCACAGAGACCCACAGAGAGATCCACAGAGACCCATATTGACCCACACAGACCCACAGAGACCCATATTGACCCACAGAGACCCACAGAGACCCACAGAGAGATCCACAGAGACCCATATTGACCCACACAGACCCACAGAGACCCACAAAGACACATATTGACCCACAAAGACCCACAGATTACCCACATAGACCCACACAGACCCACAGATACCCACAGAGACCCACAGAGACCCACAGAGACCAACAGAGACCCACATAGATCCACAGATTACCCACAGAGACCCATATTGACCCACAGAGACCCACAGAGACCCAAACAGACCCACAGAGAGACCCACAGAGACCCACAGAGACCCAAACAGACCCACAGAGAGACCCACAGAGACCCACAGATTACCCACAGAGACCCACAGAGACCCATATTGACCCACAGAGACCCACAGAGACCCACAGAAAGACCCACATATGCAATCAAATACCCACAGATTACCCACATAGACCCACAGAGACCCACAGAGACCCATATTGACCCACAGAGACCGACAGAGACCCACAGAGACTCACAGAGACCCACATAGACCCACAGAGACCCACATAGACCCATATTGACCCACAGAGACCCACAGAGACCCAAACAGACCCATATTGACCCACAGAGAGACCCACATAGACCCACAGATTACCCACATAGACCCACAGAGACCCACAGAGACCCATATTGACCCACAGAGATCCACAAAGACCCACAGAGACCCACGGAGACCAAAGGAGACCCACAGAGACCCATATTGACCCACAGAGACCCACAGAGACCCAAACAGACCCACAGAGAGACCCACAGATACCATTAAAAACCCATAGAGACCCACATAGACCCACAGATTACCCACATAGACCCACAGAGACCCACAGAGACCCATATTGACCCACAGAGACCCACAGAGACCCACAGAGAGATCCACAGAGACCCATATTGACCCACACAGACCCACAGAGACCCATATTGACCCACAGAGACCCACAGAGACCCACAGAGAGATCCACAGAGACCCATATTGACCCACACAGACCCACAGAGACCCACAAAGACACATATTGACCCACAAAGACCCACAGATTACCCACATAGACCCACACAGACCCACAGATACCCACAGAGACACACAGAGACCCACAGAGACCAACAGAGACCCACATAGATCCACAGATTACCCACAGAGACCCATATTGACCCACAGAGACCCACAGAGACCCAAACAGACCAACAGAGAGACCCACAGAGACCCACAGAGACCCAAACAGACCCACAGAGAGACCCACAGAGACCCACAGATTACCCACAGAGACCCACAGAGACCCATATTGACCCACAGAGACCCACAGAGACCCACAGAGAGACCCACATATGCAATCAAATACCCACAGATTACCCACATAGACCCACAGAGACCCACAGAGACCCATATTGACCCACAGAGACCGACAGAGACCCACAGAGACTCACAGAGACCCACATAGACCCACAGAGACCCACATAGACCCATATTGACCCACAGAGACCCACAGAGACCCAAACAGACCCATATTGACCCACAGAGAGACCCACATAGACCCACATAGACCCACAGATTACCCACATAGACCCACAGAGACCCACAGAGACCCATATTGACCCACAGAGACCCACATAGACCCACAGAGACCCATATTGACCCACAGAGATCCACAAAGACCCACAGAGACCCACGGAGACCAAAGGAGACCCACAGAGACCCATATTGACCCACAGAGACCCACAGAGACCCAAACAGACCCACAGAGAGACCCACAGATACCATTAAAAACCCATAGAGACCCACAGATTACCCACATAGACCCACAGAGACCCACAGAGACCCATATTGACCCACAGAGACCCACAGAGACCCACAGAGAGATCCTCAGAGACCCATATTGACCCACACAGACCCACAGAGACCCATATTGACCCACAGAGACCCACAGAGAGATCCACAGAGACCCATATTGACCCACACAGACCCACAGAGACCCACAAAGACACATATTGACCCACAAAGACCCACAGATTACCCACATAGACCCACACAGACCCACAGATACACACAGACCCACAGATACCCACAGAGACCCACAGAGACCCACAGAGACCAACAGAGACCCACATAGATCCACAGATTACCCACAGAGACCCATATTGACCCACATAGACCCACAGAGACCCATATTGACCCACATTGAGACCCACATTGAGACCCACATTGAGACCCACAGAGACCCACAGAGACCCATATTGACCCACAGAGGCCCACAGACAGACCCACCGATAACATTAAAGACCCATAGAGACGCACAGAGACTCACAGAGACACAGAGATTACCCACATAGACCCATAGAAAGCCACAGATACCATTAAAGACCCACATAGACCCACAGAGATCCACAGATACCAATATTGACCCACAAAGACACAGAGAGACCCACAGATACCATTAAAGACCCACAGAGACCCACAGAGACCTACAGATTACCCACAGAGACCCATATTGACCCACAGAGACCAACAGATACCATTAAAGACCCATAGAGAGACCCACATAGACCCACAGATTACCCACAGAGACCCATATTGACCTACAGAGAGACCCACAGATACCATTAAAGACCCACAGAGACCCACAGAGACCCACAGAGACCCACAGAGACCCACAGAGACCCACAGAGACCCACAGAGAGACCCACAGATACCATTAAAGACCCACAGAGACCCACATATACCGATATTGACCCATATATACCATTAAAGACCCATAGAGACCTACAGAGACCCACAGAGACCCATATTGACCCACAGAGACCCACAGAGAGACCCACAAATACCCACAGAGACCCACACAGAGATCCACTGGAGACCCACAGAGACCCACAGAGAGACCCACAGATACCATTAAAGACCCATAGAGACCCAAAGAGACCCACATAGACCCACAGAGAGACCCATATTGACCCACACAGACCCACAGAGAGACCCACAGATACCATTAAAGACCCACAAAGACCCACAGAGACCCACGCAGAGATCAACATGACCCACAGAGACCCACAGAGACCCATATTGACCCACAGAGACCCACAGAGAGACCCACAGAGAGACCCACAGAGAGACCCACAGAGAGACCCACATAGACCCACAGAGACCCACAAAGACCCACATAGACCCACAGAGAGACCCACATATACAATCAAATACCCAAAGATTACCCACATAGACCCACAGAGACCCATATTGACCCACAGAGACGCACAGAGACCCACAGAGACCCATATTGACCCACACAGACCCACAGAGACCCACAGACACCCACAGAGACCCATATTGACCCATATTGACCCAAACAGACCCACAGAGAGACCCACATATACCATTAAAGACCCATAGAGACCCACAGAGAACCACATAGACCCACAGATTACCCACATAGACCCACAGAGAACCACAGAGACCCATATTGACCCACAGAGACCCACAGAGAGACCCACAGATACCATTAAAGACCCATAGAGACCCACATAGACCCACAGATTACCCACATAGACCCACAGAGACCCACAGAGACCCATATTGACCCACAGAGACCCACATAGACCCACAGAGACCCATATTGACCCACAGAGATCCACAAAGACCCACAGAGACCCACGGAGACCAAAGGAGACCCACAGAGACCCATATTGACCCACAGAGACCCACAGAGACCCAAACAGACCCACAGAGAGACCCACAGATACCATTAAAAACCCATAGAGACCCACATAGACCCACAGATTACCCACATAGACCCACAGAGACCCACAGAGACCCATATTGACCCACAGAGACCCACAGAGACCCACAGAGAGATCCACAGAGACCCATATTGACCCACACAGACCCACAGAGACCCATATTGACCCACAGAGACCCACAGAGAGATCCACAGAGACCCATATTGACCCACACAGACCCACAGAGACCCACAAAGACACATATTGACCCACAAAGACCCACCGATTACCCACATAGACCCACACAGACCCACAGATACCCACAGAGACCCACAGAGACCCACAGAGACCAACAGAGACCCACATAGATCCACAGATTACCCACAGAGACCCATATTGACCCACATAGACCCACAGAGACCCATATTGACCCACATTGAGACCCACATTGAGACCCACATTGAGACCCACAGAGACCCACAGAGACCCATATTGACCCACAGAGACCAACAGATACCATTAAAGACCCATAGAGAGACCCACATAGACCCACAGATTACCCACAGAGACCCATATTGACCTACAGAGAGACCCACAGATACCATTAAAGACCCACAGAGACCCACAGAGACCCACAGAGACCCACAGAGACCCACAGAGACCCACAGAGACCCACAGAGAGACCCACAGATACCATTAAAGACCCACAGAGACCCACATATACCGATATTGACCCATATATACCATTAAAGACCCATAGAGACCTACAGAGACCCACAGAGACCCATATTGACCCACAGAGACCCACAGAGAGACCCACAAATACCCACAGAGACCCACACAGAGATCCACTGGAGACCCACAGAGACCCACAGAGAGACCCACAGATACCATTAAAGACCCATAGAGACCCAAAGAGACCCACATAGACCCACAGAGAGACCCATATTGACCCACACAGACCCACAGAGAGACCCACAGATACCATTAAAGACCCACAAAGACCCACAGAGACCCACGCAGAGATCAACATGACCCACAGAGACCCACAGAGACCCATATTGACCCACAGAGACCCACAGAGAGACCCACAGAGAGACCCACAGAGAGACCCACATAGACCCACAGAGACCCACAAAGACCCACATAGACCCACAGAGAGACCCACATATACAATCAAATACCCAAAGATTACCCACATAGACCCACAGAGACCCATATTGACCCACAGAGACGCACAGAGACCCACAGAGACCCATATTGACCCACACAGACCCACAGAGACCCACAGACACCCACAGAGACCCATATTGACCCATATTGACCCAAACAGACCCACAGAGAGACCCACATATACCATTAAAGACCCATAGAGACCCACAGAGAACCACATAGACCCACAGATTACCCACATAGACCCACAGAGAACCACAGAGACCCATATTGACCCACAGAGACCCACAGAGAGACCCACAGATACCATTAAAGACCCATAGAGACCCACATAGACCCACAGATTACCCACATAGACCCACAGATACCCATATTGACCCACAGAGACCCACAGATAGACCCACAGAGACCCACAGAGACCCATATTGACCCACAGAGACCCACAGAAAGACCCACAGATACCATTAAAGCCCCACATAGACCCACAGATTACCCACAGAGACCCACAGGGACCCACATAGACCCACAGAGACCCATTTTGACCTACAGATTACCCACAGAGACCCATAGAGACCCACAGAGACCCACATAGACCCACAGATTACCCACAGAGACCCACAGAGACCCACAGAGACCCATATTGACCCACACAGACCTACAGAGACCCACAGAGACCCAAACAGACCCACAGAGACCCACAGATACCATTAAAGGCCCATAGAGACCCACAGAGACCCACACAGACCCACAGATTACCCACATAGACCCATAGAGACCCACAGAGACCCACAGATTACCCACAAAGACCCACAGGGACCCATAATGACCCACAGATTACCCACAGAGACCCATAGAGACCCATAGAGACCCACAGAGACCCACAGATTACCCACATAGACCCACAGAAACCGATATTGACCCACACAGACCCACAGAGAGACCCACAGAGACTATTAAAGACCCACAGCGAGGCACAGAATTTGAGACTCGCTGGGCAGCTGCGAGGACGGAGAGCTCAATGATGACATGGATGTTGGTAATCTGTGAGCATGATGTCAATTGGGGTCACCACGAGGGTGAGTTGACTCACCCAGCTGTATATTTAGTAACACACACACTCAGATACACACACATACACATATATACACTCACATACACACATACACACACACTCACATACATATATACACATACACACACATACACACACTCACACATACACACAGATACACACATATACACACTCACATACACACAGATACACACATATACACTCATACACACACTCACATACACACACACACATATACACTCATACACACACTCACATACACACAGATACTCACATACACACACATACACACACTCACATATACACACTCACATACACACAGATACACACATATACACTCATACACACACTCACATACACACAGATACTCACATACACACAAATACACACACTCACATATACACACAAACACACAGATACACACATACACACACACACTCACATACACACACTCACATACACACACACATATACACACATACATACACACACTCACGTACACACATACACACAGATACACTCATACACACACTCACATACACACATATACACTCACACACACACACTCATATACACACATACACACACTCACATACACACACATATACACTCAACAACAACCGCCAATCGCCACTAAGTGGCGGTGACGTCACCACGACGCTTGTGCCAGGCTATGTGCACCTTGAGGCCACGTGAAGTGTCGAACGCCCGCTGGCAGGAGGTCACGGGGCAGACCCAGGTGCCACGGGTCGACTGACTGAGATGACTGGCTGATGCACCACCTGTGCCCCTTACTGTGCCAACCTGCTGTGCTTTAGCCACCCGGCGCTCCGCTCGTTGTTCTGAGCGTCGCTCCTCCGCCCTCCGTTGTTGTTGGAGGGCGACTACCTCCAACTGCCCAGTAGCATCCTTCACGAGCCTCCTCCACAGAAACCGATCTTGACACCGCTGGTACCAGTCATCGGCAAGTCCACTCAGCTCCACGTCCTCCTGTACGACATCACTCCATCTCTTCTCTAGCCCGTGCCGCGCCCGCTTAGCCCCCTCAATCCGGCCGAACAAAAGCTGTTTCGGCAGGCGGTGGCTGGGCATGCGGGCTACATGACCCAGCAATCGCAGCCTTCCCCGCCGGAGGAGCTCACCGATGGGACCTTGCCCAGATCTTTCAAGGATTTGTGAGCTCCTCACACAATCCAGTCTGGTTAAACCCAGGATGGATCGCAGGCAGGCCAGCCTAAATGTTTCTAACCAGCGAAGATGTTCCATTAGGGGGGTCCACGTTTCGCAAGCGTAGAGAAGGGAGGGAATGACCGTGGCCGAGAAGACCTGAAGCTTAGTGCGGAGCGACAGACCAGGTAGCTTCCACACAGCGTTACGCAACCGATGAAAAGATATTGCCGCTCGACTGATTCGGAGTGAGACCTCTGCTGTTAAACTGGAGCCAATCATAAGCACACTGCCCAGGTATGGGAAACTCTCCACTCTCTCCACAACTGCCCCATCACCGATTGGGAGTTGTGGGGGTGGAGTGTCCAATGGTACAAAATACCCAGGCAGGTGCTTAGTTTTGGTGGGGCTGATGGTAAGGCCCCACCTCTTAGTGGCACGCTCCAGTTTCAGCAGCAGCGTCTCCAACTCCTCCTCTGACTGAGCAGCTATTACCAAATCATCAGCATACATAACGTGGTTGAGCAATAGGGAGCAATCCCTTGACCGCACCCGGGCATCGATCAGCCTCCCATTATATCTGTACCATATGGAGATTCGCCCGGTACAGCTATTGAAGGCTTCACGAACTACGTGGTCAAAATAGATGTTAAATAATGTGGGAGCCAGAGGACATACCTGTCGCACCCCAAGGTGTACAGGGAATGGCTCTGACTCCCGGCCACGTAGTTTTACCCGGGCCCGCTCAACATCATGAAGGTCCTTAATGATCGTGAGCAGAGGGTCAGGTACTCCAAAAGCACGAAGAACAACCCAGAGCCCAGGCCTACTGATGGTATCATAGGCCTTGACCAGGTCAATAAAGCAGAGATGTAGGTCTTGTTGGAATTCCCTACACCTCTGCTGTAGCAGACAGATAGAAAATATGGCATCTGTGCAGGACCGCCCTTTCCTGAAACCGCATTGGGGCTCCGCAAGCCTCTCCTCAGCGTGCCTGGCAAGGCGATGCTGAATAATCCTTGCCAGGACCTTTCCCGGCACACTGAGAAGTGAGATGCCCCTGTAGTTGTTACAGTCTGTGCGGTCCCCCTTCTTAAAAAGGGGGACCACCAGGGCATCCTTCCAATCCTGCGGACCCCGTCCAGTGGTCCAGACCGTTGTTATGATGTCATATAGGGCAGTCTGTGCACAAACGCCACCCTCCCTCAGCATTTCGCTTGGGAGATCATCTCTGCCCGCTGCCTTTCCTGGTCTCAGACTCCTGATCGCCTTAAGTACTTCCTCAACAGATGGCACCTCAGCCAGCCACAGGGGGTGACTTCTTCCAATATTTGAGGCACCGCAGCCTCAGCAGGGTCATCCTCACTTTGTGCCACGATATTTCCCTGACTGAGGGATTTTCCCTCCCCCAGGACCTCACAGAAATGCTCAGCAAATCTGCAAACCTGTTCCTGGGGGTCGGAGATTGGATCACCGTTTTTTCCCCTAATGATGGTAATAGGTGTGGCGCTGCAGGTTACTTTTTTGATGAAGTTAAATAGAGATTTGTGATCACGGGCCACTCAGGCAGACTCCATCTCCTCAGCAACCCGCGACCACCACCCATCCTTGGAGCGCCTCACGGCTCTCCGAACCTCCGAGCGAAGGCTGCGGTAAGCCTCCTCATTCTCTGACGTGGGATTCTGTAGCCGATGACAGTGGGCCTGTCGCTTTTTCTCAACCATCATGAACACCTCCTCTGTCAGCCAGGGTCTCTGGGGAGGTCTGGACCGCGTACCTAAAGCAGCCATTGCAGCTGCATGAGTCACAGTCCTAAACCTCGCCCATTTACCCTCGACATCAGGAGGAGTCGGGGACGATGCCAATCCCAGCCGCAAGCGATGATGAAATTCTCGCTTGCAACTTTCATCAGATAACTGAGACCAGGCCACTTTAGGTTGGAATGGGGTCCTGGGTGTACACCCACCACCGTAGTGGAAGAATGGCAGGCGCATCTTACAGATGACTAGTCGATGGTCAGAGGGCAGATCAGCTCCACGGTAGGTCCTGGTGTCAAGGACATGGGCTCGCATCCGCTGTTCCGTCACTATGTAGTCCAGCAGATGCTCTTGCTTGGACCCGACATGCATCCATGATGTGTGGATGCGCCGATGCCGGAACAGCGTGTTGGTTATTACAAGCCCATGGGCTGCACAAAAATCTAGCAGCCTCCTACCGTTGTTATTGAGCTGATCTGGCCCATGCCCTCCAATCACTCCAGACCAGGTGCCAGTATCATGACCAACTCGGGCATTGAAGTCACCCAACATAATGACTCTATCCCGAGGGGCCACTTTAGCCAGCACCTGTGACAGGAGGTCATAGAAGGCATCTGACGTATCGGCTTTGCCTGCATCCCTCCACGGATGTTCATCTTCGGTGGGGGCATAAGTAACCACGACCACCATTCCTCGCCTCCGATTGATGGGAAGGTGAGCCCAAAGTAGCCTGGGGCTTACAGCTTCCGACACCTCACCGCCACACTCCCACGCCCCCTTCATTATTTTGTTCAAAAGAAGAGCCACACCCTGTTGTTTGGCAGTCTGCTGCCCCGAGTAGAGGACTGTTCACCCCTCATGGTGTAAGGAGCCATAGCCGGTCCGCCGGACCTCCTGAATGCCACATAGATCCAGGCGGTACCGGTCCAGCTCCCGACAGAGGAGTGGCAGCCTCTCCTCCGCAGTAAGCGTTCGAACATTCCACGTGGCCACCCGTAGTGGCTTTTCGTTATTTCTGGAGGAGCTCCGAGGGTAGATATTCAATCTCCTGGCTCCGCCAAATGGGGTTTGACCAGGAGACGTCATAGACGCCTGGCCCCCCGGGGCCTCCGGCACAAGCTTATTAGTTACATATTTCAGTTTAACTCGTGGTTTAGTGGTAATTATTTGAAGGTGGAGGGGTTACCAGCCCCTCGCACCCGTCCAGAGCCCCCGTTTAGCCCCTGTGGTGGACACATATGCCATGAGGGGAGGAGCCAATCAAAATTGGACCTCCCCCCACAGCACTGTCCACGACAGAGTTGCCCATCCGGCACCGCGAGGAGGTAGGGGGTTGTTTTTGCCGATCACAGATACACACATACAACAACAACAACAACCGCCATTCGCCACTAAGTGGCGGTGACGTCACCACGACGCTTGTGCCAGGCTATGTGCACCCTGAGGCCACGTGAAGTGTCGAACGCCCGCTGGCAGGAGGTCACGGGGCAGACCCAGGTGCCACGGGTCGACTGACTGAGATGACTGGTTGATGCACCACCTGTGCCCCCTACTGTGCCAACCTGCTGTGCTTTAGCCACCCGGCGCTCCGCTCGCTGTTGTGAGCGTCGCTCCTCCGCCCTCCGTTGTTGTTGGAGGGCGACTGCCTCCAACTGCCCAGTAGCATCCTTCACGAGCCTCCTCCACAGAGGCCGATCTTGACACCGCTGGTACCAGTCATCGGCAAGTCCACTCAGCTCCACGTCCTCCTGTACCACATCACTCGATCTCTTCTCTAGCTTGTGCCGCGCCCGCTTAGCCCCCTCAATCCGGCCGAACAAAAGCTGTTTCGGCATGCGGTGGCTGGGCATGCGGGCTACATGACCCAGCCATCGCAGCCTTGCCTGCCGGAGGAGCTCACCGATGGGACCTTGCCCAGATCTTTCAAGGATTTGTGAGCTCCTCACACAATCCAGTCTGGTTAAACCCAGGATGGATCGTAGGCAGGCCAGCCTAAATGTTTCTAACCGGCGAAGATGTTCCATTAGGGGGGTCCACGTTTCGCAAGCGTAGAGAAGGGAGGGAATGACCGTGGCCGAGAAGACCTGAAGCTTAGTGCGGAGCGACAGACCAGGTAGCTTCCACACAGCGTTACGCAACCGATGAAAAGATATTGCCGCTCGACTGATTCGGAGTGAGACCTCTGCTGTTAAACTGGAGCCAGTCATAAGGACACTGCCCAGGTATGGGAAACTCTCCACTCTCTCCACAACTGCCCCATCACCGATTGGGAGTTGTGGGGGTGGAGTGTCCGATGGTACAAAATACCCAGGCAGGTGCTTAGTTTTGGTGGGGCTGATGGTAAGGCCCCACCTCTTAGTGGCACACTCCAGTCTCAGCAGCAGCGTCTCCAACTCCTCCTCTGACTGAGCAGCTATTACCAAGTCATCAGCATACATAACGTGGTTGAGCAATAGGGAGCCATCCCTTGACCGCACCCGGGCATCGATTAGCCTCCCATTATATCTGTACCATATGGAGATTCCCCCGGTACAGCTATTGAAGGCTTCACGAACTACGTGGTCAAAATAGATGTTAAATAATGTGGGAGCCAGAGGACATCCCTGTCGCACCCCAAGGTGTACAGGGAATGGCTCTGACTCCCGGCCACGTAGTTTTACCCGGGCCCGCTCACCATCATGAAGGTCCTTAATGATCGTGAGCAGAGGGTCAGGTACTCCAAAAGCACGAAGAACGACCCAGAGCCCAGGCCTACTGATGGTATCATAGGCCTTGGTCAGGTCAATAAAGCAGAGATGTAGGTCTTGTTGGAATTCCCTACACCTCTGCTGTAGCAGACGGACAGAAAATATGGCATCTGTGCAGGACCCCCCTTTCCTGAAACCGCATTGGGGCTCCGCAAGCCTCTCCTCAGCGTGCCTGGCAAGGCGATGCTGAATAATCCTTGCCAGGACCTTTCCCGGCACACTGAGGAGTGAGATGCCCCTGTAGTTGTTACAGTCTGTGCGGTCCCCCTTCTTAAAAAGGGGGACCACCAGGGCATCCTTCCAATCCTGCGGAACCCGTCCAGTGGTCCAGACTGTTGTTATTATGTCATATAGGGCAGTCTGTGCACAAACGCCACCCTCCCTCAGCATTTCGCTTGGGAGATCATCTCTGCCCGCTGCCTTTCCTGGTCTCAGACTCCGGATCGCCTTCAATACTTCCTCAGCAGATGGCACCTCAGCCAGCCACTCACAGGGGGTGACTTCATCCAATATTTGAGGCACCGCAGCCTCAGCAGGGTCATCCTCACTTTGTGCCACGGTGTTTTCCTGGCTGAGGGATTTTCCCTCCCCCAGGACCTCACAGAAATGCTCAGCAAATCTGCGAACCTGTTCCTGGGGGTCGGAAATTGGATCACCGTTTTTTCCCCTAATGATGGTAATAGGGGTGGCGCTGCAGGTTACTTTTGTGATGGAGTTAAATAGAGATTTGTGATCACGGGCCACTGAGGCAGTCTCCATCTCCTCAGCAACCCGCGACCACCACCCATCCTTGCAGCGCCTCACGGCTCTCCTTACCTCCGAGCGAAGGCTGCGGTAAGCCTCCTCATTCTCTGACGTGGGATTCTGTAGCCGATGACAGTGGGCCTGTCGCTTTTTCTCAACCATCCTGAACAACTCCTCTGTCATCCAGGGTGTCTGGGGAGGTCTGGACCGCGTACCCAAAGCAGCCATTGCAGCTGCATGAGTCACAGTCCTAAACCTCGCCCATTTACCCTCGACATCAGGAGGAGTCGGGGACGATGCCAATCCCAGCCGCAAGCGATGATGAAATTCTCGCTTGCAACTTTCATCAGATAACTGAGACCAGGCCACTTTAGGTTGGAATGGGGTCCTGGGTGTACACCCACCACCGGAGTGGAAGAATGGCAGGCGCATCTTACAGATGACTAGTCGATGGTCAGAGGGCAGATCAGCTCCACGGTAGGTCCCGATGTGAAGGACATGGGCTCGCATTCGCTGGTCCGTCACTATGTAGTCCAGCAGATGTTCTTGCTTGGACCCGGCATGCATCCATGATGTTGTGTGGATGCGCCGATGCCGGAACAGCGTGTTGGTAATTACAAGCCCATGGGCTGCACAAAAATCTAGCAGCCTCCTACCGTTGTTATTGAGCTGATCTGGCCCATGCCCTCCAATCACTCCAGACCAGGTGCCAGTATCATGACCAACTCGGGCATTGAAGTCACCCAACATGATGACTCTATCCCGAGGGGCCACTTTAGCCAGCACCTGTGACAGGAGGTCATAGAAGGCATCTGACTCATCGGCTTTGCCTGCATCCCTCCACGGATGTTCATCTTCTGTGGGGGCATAAGTAACCACGACCACCATTCCTCGCCTCCGGTTGATGGGAAGGCGAGCCCAAAGTAGCCTGGGGCTTACAGCTTCCCACACCTCACCGCCACGCTCCCACGCCCCCTTCATTCTATTGTTCAAAAGAAGACCCACACCCTGTTGTTTGGCAGTCTGCTGCCCCGAGTAGAGGACTGTCCACCCCTCATGGTGGCAGGAGCCATAGCCGGTCCACCGGACCTCCTGAATGCCGCATAGATCCAGGCGGTACCGGTCCAGCTCCCGACAGAGAAGTGGCAGCCTCTCCTCTGCAGTGAGCGTTCGAACATTCCACGTGGCCACCCGTAGTGGCTTTTCGTTGTTTCTGGAGTAGCCCCGAGGGTAGGTATTCAATCTCCTGGCTCCGCCAATTGGGGTTTGGCCAGGAGACGTCATAGACGCCTGGCCCCCCGGGGCCTCCGGCACAAGCTTAGTTGTTACATATTTCAGTTTAATTCGTGGTTTCGTGGTAATTAATTGAAGGTGGAGGGGTTACCAGCCCCTCGCACCCGTCCAGAGCCCCCGTTTAGCCCCTGTGGTGGACACATATGCCATGAGGGGAGGAGCCAATCAAAATTGGATCTCCCCCCACAGCGCTGTCCACGACAGAGTTGCCCGTCCGGCACCGCGAGGAGGTAGGGGGTTGTTTTGCCGCACACACTCACATACACACATACACACATACATACACACTCATACACACAACAACAACCGCCATTCGCCACTAAGTCGCGGTGACGTCACCACGACGCTTGTGCCAGGCCATTTGCACCTTGAGGCCACGTGGAGTGTCGAACGCCCGCTGGTAGGAGGTCACGGGGCAGACCCAGGTGCCACGGGTCGACTGACTGAGATGACTGGCTGATGCACCACCTGTGCCCCCTACTGTGCCAACCTGCTGTGCTTTAGCCACCCGGCGCACCGCTCATTTTTGTGAGCGTCGCTCCTCCGCACTCCATTGTTGTTGGAGGGCGACTGCCTCCAACTGCCCAGTAGCATCCTTCACGAGCCTCCTCCACAGAGGCCGATCTTGACACCGCTGGTACCGGTCATCGGCAAGTCCACTCAGCTCCACGTCCTCCTGTACCACATCACTCCATCTCTTCTCTAGCCCGTGCCGCGCCCGTTTAGCCCCCTCGATCCGGCCGAACAAAAGATGTTTCCGCATGCGGTGGCTGGGCATGCGGGCTACATGACCCAGCCATCGCAGCCTTGCCCGCCGGAGGAGCTCACCGATGGGACCTTGCCCAGATCTTTCAAGGATTTGTGAGCTCCTCACACAATCCAGTCTGGTTAAACCCAGGATGGATCGTAGGCAGGCCAGCCTAAATGTTTCTAACCGGCGAAGATGTTCCATTAGGGGGGTCCACGTTTCGCAAGCATAGAGAAGGGAGGGAATGACCGTGGCCGAGAAGACCTGAAGCTTAGTGCGGAGCGACAGACCAGGTAGCTTCCACACAGTGTTACGCAACCGATGAAAAGATATTGCCGCTCGACTGATCGGAGTGAGAACTCTGCTGTTAAACTTGAGCCGGTCATAAGCACACTTCCCAAGTATGGGAAACTCTCCACTCTCTCCACAACTGCCGATTGGGAGTTGTGGGGGTGGAGTGTCCGATGGTACAAAATACCCAGGCAGGTGCTTAGTTTTGGTGGGGCTGATGGTAAGGCCCCATCTCTTAGTGGCACGCTCCAGTCTCAGCAGCAGCGTCTCCAACTCCTCCTCTAAATGAGCAGCTATTACCAAATCATCGGCATACATAACGTGGTTGAGCAATAGGGAGCCATCCCTTGACCGCACCCGGGCATCGATCAGCCTCCCATTATATCTGTACCATATGGAGATTCCCCCAGTACAGCTATTGAAGGCTTCACGAACTACGTGGTCAAAATAGATGTTAAATAATGTGGGAGCCAGAGGACATCCCTGTCGCACCCCAAGGTGTACAGGGAATGGCTCTGACTCCCGGCCACGTTAGTTTTACCCGGGCCCGCTCACCATCATGACCGCCATTCGCCACTAAGTGGCGGTGACGTCACCACGACGCTTGTGCCAGGCCATGTGCACCCTGAGGCCACATGAAGTGTCGAACGCCCGCTGGCAGGAGGTCATGGGGCAGACCCAGCAGGTGCCACGGGTCGACTGACTGAGATGACTGGCTGATGCACCACCTGTGCCCCCTACTGTGGCAACCTGCTGCGCTTTATCCACCCGGCGCTCCGCTCGTTGTTGTGAGCGTCGCTCCTCCGCCCTCCGTTGTTGGAGGGCGACTGCCTCCAACTGCCCAGTAGCATCCTTCACGAGCCTCCTCCACAGAGGCGGATTTTGACCACCGCTGGTACCAGTCATCGGCAAGTCCACTCAGCTCCACGTCCTCCTGTACCACATCACTCCATCTCTTCTCCAGCCCGTGCCGCACTCACCAACGCTCACGGGCTAGAGAAGAGATGGAGTGACGTGGTACAGGAGGACGTGGTGCTGAGTGGACTTGCCAATGACTGTTACCAGGGGTGTCAAGATCGGCCTCTGTGGAGGAGGCTCGTGAAGGACGCTACTGGGCAGTTGGAGGCAGTCGCCCTCCAACAACAACGGAGGGCGGAGGAGCGACGCTCAGAACAACGAGCGGAGTGCCGGGTGGCTAAAGCACAGCAGGTTGGCACAGTAGGGGGGCACAGGTGGTGCATCAGCCAGTCATCTCAGTCATCTCAGTCAGTCGACCCGTGGCACCTGGGTCTGCCACGTGACCTCCTGCCAGCGGGCGTTCGACACTTTACGTGGCCTCAAGGTGCACATAGCCTGGCACAAGCGTCGTGGTGACGTCACCGCCACTTAGTGGCGAATGGCGGTTGTTGTTGTGTGTATGTGTGTGTGTCTGTATGTGTGTGTGTATGTGTGTCACTGTGAGTATGTGTGTGTCTGTGTGTCTGTCTGTGTGTGTGTCACTGTGTGTACTGTATGTGTCTCTCATTGTCTCTCTCTGTCTCTCTGTGTGTCTCTGTCTCTCTGTCTCTGTGTCTCTGTCTCTGTGTCTCTGTCTCTCTCTCTCTCTGTGTCTCTGTCTCTGTGTCTCTCTGTGTCTCTGTCTCTGTGTCTCTCTGTGTCTCTGTCTCTCTGTCTCTGTGTCTCTGTCTCTGTGTCTCTCTCTCTGTGTCTCTGTCTCTGTGTCTCTCTGTGTCTCTCTCTCTGTGTCTCTATCTCTGTGTCTCTGTCTCTGTGTCTCTGTGTCTCTGTCTCTGTGTCTCTGTCTCTCTGTCTCTGTATCTCTGTCTCTCTGTGTCTCTGTGTCTCTGTCTCTGTGTCTCTGTCTCTCTGTCTCTGTCTCTCTCTGTGTCTCTGTCTCTGTGTCTCTCTGTGTCTCTGTCTCTGTCCCCGTGGTGCTCACTGCGTGTGTGTCTATGTCTCTCTGTGTCTCTGTCTCTCTCTGTGTCTCTCTGTCTCTGTGTCTCTGTCTCTCTCTGTCTCTGTCTCTCTCTGTGTCTCTCTGTGTCTCTCTGTCTCTGTGTCTCTGTCTCTCTCTGTGTCTCTGTCTCTCTCTGTCTGTCTCTGTGTCTCTGTGTCTCTGTCTCTGTGACTCTGTGTCTCTGTCTCTGTGTGTCTCTGTGTCTCTGTCTGTGTCTCTGTCTGTGTCTCTGTCTCTGTGTCTCTCTGTGTCTCTGTCTGTCTCTGTGTCTCTGTCTCTGTGTCTCTCTGTCTCTGTGTCTCTCTGTGTCTCTGTCTCTGTGTCTCTGTCTGTGTCTCTCTGTGTCTCTGTCTCTCTGTGTCTCTGTCTCTCTGTGTCTCTGTCTCTCTCTGTCTCTGTGTCTCTGTCTCTCTGTCTCTGTCCCCGTGGTGCTCACTGCGTGTGTGTCTCTGTCTCTCTGTGTCTGTGTCTCTGTGTCTCTCTGTGTCTCTGTCTCTGTGTCTCTGTGTCTCTCTGTGTCTCTGTGTCTCTGTCTCTGTCCCCGTGGTGCTCACTGCGTGTGTGTCTATGTCTCTGTCTGTGTCTCTGTCTCTGTTTCTCTCTGTGTCTCTCTGTGTCTGTCTCTGTCCCCGTGGTGCTCACTGCGTGGTATTTGTCTCTGTCTCTCTGTGTCTCTGTGTCTCTGTCTCTCTGTGTCTCTGTGTCTCTCTGTGTCTCTCTCTGTCTCTCTGTGTCTCTGTCTCTCTGTGTCTCTGTCTCTGTCTCTCTCTGTCTCTCTGTCTCTCTGTCTCTGTCTCTGTCCCCGTGGTGCTCACTGCGTGGTATTTGTCTCTGTGTCTCTGTGTCTTTGTCTCTGTGTCTCTCTGTGTCTCTGTCTCTCTGTGTCTCTCTGTGTCTCTGTCTCTGTGTCTCTGTCTCTGTCCCCGTGGTGCTCACTGCGTGTGTCTCTGTCTCTCTCTGTCTCTCTCTGTCTCTCTCTCTGTCTCTCTGTGTCTCTGTCTCTGTGTCTCTGTCTCTCTCTCTGTCTCTCTGTGTCTCTGTCTCTGTGTCTTTCCCTCCGCAATTTGACACAGTGACGTCACCACCGCGCCCTTTGAAACATTTCGCTGTCGCTACGAATTTACACGCGACTACGATGACGTCAGGCACTCGTCTAAGCCGCTGTCGGCGTTGTGATGGTCACGTGGCTTCAGATGATGATGACGTCAGTCACGTGTCTGAGCGCTGTCGGCGTTGTGATGGTCACGTGGCTTCAGATGACGATGACGTCAGTCACGTGTCTAAGCCGCTATCGGCATTGTGATGGTCACGTGGCTTCAGATGATGATGACGTCAGTCACGTGTCTGAGCGCTGTCGGCGTTGTGATGGTCACGTGGCGTCAGATGATGATGACGTCAGTCACGTGTCTAAGCCGCTATCGGCATTGTGATGGTCACGTGGCTTCAGATGATGACGTCAGACACTCGTCTAAGCCGCTGTCGGCGTTGTGATGGCCACGTGGCTTCAGATGATGACGTCAGTCACTCATTTAAGCCGGTATCGACTTTGTGATGGTCACGTGGCTTCAGATGATAATGATGACGTCAGTCACGTGTCTAAGCCGCTGTCGGCGTTGTGATGGTCACGTAGCTTCAGATGATGACGTCAGTCACGTGTCTAAGCCGCTATTGGCGTTGTGATGGTCACGTGGCTTATGATGATGATGACGTCAGTCACGTGTCTAAGCCGCTGTCGGCGTTGTGATGGCCACGTGGCTTCAGATGATGACGTCATGCACGTGTCTAAGCCGCTGTCGGCGTTGTGATGGTCACGTGGCTTCAGATGATGATGACGTCAGTCACGTGTCTAAGCCGCTGTCGGCGTTGTGATGGTCACGTGGCTTCAGATGATGACGAAAGTCGCGTGTCTAAGCCGCTGTCGGCGTTGTGATGGTCACGTGGCTTCAGATGATGATGATGACGTCATGCACGTGTCTAAGCCGCTGTCGGCGTTGTGATGGTCACGTGGCTTCAGATGATGATGACGTCAGTCACGTGTCTAAGCCGCTATCGGCGTTGTGATGGTCACGTGGCTTCAGATGATGATGACGTCAGTCACGTGTCTAAGCCGCTATCGGCGTTGTGATGGTCACGTGGCTTCAGATGATGATGACGTCAGTCACGTGTCTAAGCCGCTATCGGCGTTGTGATGGTCATGTGGCTTCAGATGATGATGACGTCAGTCACGTGTCTAAGCCGCTTTCGGCGTTGTGATGGTCACGTGGCTTCAGATGATGATGATGACGTCAGTCACGTGTCTAAGCCGCAATCAGCGTTGTGATGGTCACGTGGCTTCAGATGATGATGATGACGTCAGTCACTCGTCTAAGCCGCTGTCGGCGTTGTGATGGTCACGTGGCTTCAGATGATGATGACGTCAGTCACGTGTCTAAGCCGCTGTCGGCGTTGTGATGGTCACGTGGCTTCAGATGATGATGACGTCAGTCACTCGTCTAAGCCGCTGTCGGCGTTGTGATGGTCACGTGGCTTCAGATGATGATGACGTCAGTCACGTGTCTAAGCCGCTGTCGGCGTTGTGATGGTCACGTGGCTTCAGATGATGATGATGACGTCAGTCACTCGTCTAAGCCGCTGTCGGCGTTGTGATGGTCACGTGGCTTCAGATGATGATGATGACGTCAGTCACGTGTCTAAGCCGCTATCGGCATTGTGATGGTCACGTGGCTTCAGATGATTATGACGTCAGTCACTCGTCTAAGCCGCTATCGACTTTGTGATGGTCACGTGGCTTCAGATGATGACGTCAGGCACTCGTCTAAGCCGCTGTCGGCGTTGTGATGGTCACGTGGCTTCAGATGATGACGTCAGTCACTCGTCTAAGCCGCTGTCGGCGTTGTGATGGTCACTTGGCTTCAGATGATGATGACGTCAGTCACGTGTCTAAGCCGCTGTCGGCGTTGTGATGGTCACGTCGCTTCAGATGATGATGATGACGTCAGGCACGTGTCTAAGCCGCTGTCGGCGTTGTGATGGTCACGTGGCTTCAGATGATGATGATGACGTCAGTCACTCGTCTAAGCCGCTATCGGCGTTATGATGGTCACGTGGCTTCAGATGATGACGTCAGTCACTCGTCTAAGCCGCTATCGACTTTGTGATGGTCACGTGGCTTCAGATGATGACGTCTGTCACGTGTCTAAGCCGCTGTCGGCGTTGTGATGGTCACGTGGCTTCAGATGATGACGTCAGTCACTCGTCTAAGCCGCAATCGGCGTTGTGATGGTCACTTGGCTTCAGATAATGACGTCTGTCACGTGTCTAAGCCGCTGTCGGCGTTGTGATGGTCACGTGGCTTAAGATGATGATGACGTCTGTCACGTGTCTAAGCCGCTGTCGGCGTTGTGATGGTCACGTGGCTTAAGATGATGATGACGTCAGTCACGTGTCTAAGCCGCTGTCGGCGTTGTGATGGTCACGTGGCTTAAGATGATGATGACGTCAGTCACGTGTCTAAGCCGCTGTCGGCGTTGTGATGGTCACGTGGCTTCAGATGATGATGATGACGTCAGTCACTCGTCTAAGCCGCTATCGGCGTTGTGATGGTCACGTGGCTTCAGATGATGACGTCAGTCACTCGTCTAAGCCGCTATCGACTTTGTGATGGTCACGTGGCTTCAGATGATGACGTCTGTCACGTGTCTAAGCCGCTGTCGGCGTTGTGATGGTCACGTGGCTTCAGATGATGACGTCAGTCACTCGTCTAAGCCGCAATCGGCGTTGTGATGGTCACTTGGCTTCAGATAATGACGTCTGTCACGTGTCTAAGCCGCTGTCGGCGTTGTGATGGTCACGTGGCTTAAGATGATGATGACGTCTGTCACGTGTCTAAGCCGCTGTCGGCGTTGTGATGGTCACGTGGCTTAAGATGATGATGACGTCAGTCACGTGTCTAAGCCGCTGTCGGCGTTGTGATGGTCACGTGGCTTCAGATGATGATGATGACGTCAGTCACGTGTCTAAGCCGCTGTCGGCGTTGTGATGGCCACGTGGCTTCAGATGATGACGTCAGTCACGTGTCTAAGCCGCTGTCGGCGTTGTGATGGTCACGTGGCTTCAGATGATGACGTCAGTCACGTGTCTAAGCCGCTATCTGCGTTGTGATGGTCACGTGGCTTCAGATGATGACGTCAGTCACGTGTCTAAGCCGCTGTCGGCGTTGTGATGGTCACGTGGCTTCAGATGATGATGATGACGTCAGTCACGTGTCTAAGCCACTATCGGCGTTGTGATGGTCACGTGGCTACAGATGATGATGACGTCAGTCACGTGTCTGAGCCACTATCGGCGTTGTGATGGTCACGTGGCTTCAGATGATGATGACGTCAGTCACGTGTCTAAGCCGCTGTCGGCGTTGTGATGGTCACGTGGCTTATGATGATGATGACGTCAGTCACGTGTCTAAGCCGCTGTCGACGTTGTGATGGTCACGTGGCTGCAGATGATGACGTCAGGCACGTGTCTAAGCCGCTATTGGCGTTGTGATGGTCACGTGGCTGCAGATGATGGTGATGATGATGACGTCAGACACTTATTTGGTGACAATAAAACATGGTTTAGTTTTAGTGTGGGTCTCTGTGGGTCCCTGTGGGTCTCTGTGGGTTCGTATGGGTCTCTGTGGGTCTCTGTGGGTCCCTGTGGGTCTCTGTGGGTCTCTCTGTGGGTCTCTGTGGGTCTCTATGGGTCTCTGTGAGTATGGGTCTCTGTGGGTCTCTGTGAGTCTCTGTGGGTCTCTATGGGTCTCTGTGAGTATGGGTCTCTGTGGGTCTCTGTGAGTCTCTGTGGGTCTGTATGGGTCTCTGTGGGTCTGTATGGGTCTCTGTGGGTCTCTGTGGGTCTCTGTGGGTCTCTATGGGTCTCTATGGGTCTCTGTGAGTATGGGTCTCTGTGAGTATGGGTCTCTGTGGGTCTCTGTGAGTCTCTGTGGGTCTCTATGGGTCTCTGTGAGTATGGTTCTCTGTGAGTATGGGTCTCTGTGTGTCTCTGTGGGTCTCAGTGGAGACTCACAGCTGTTGACAATAAAACCAATAATTAAAAGCTTCCGTGACTGCAGGGATTCATAATCTTGGTTCTTTCGGTAAAGTCACCGAAAGAACCAAAGATTTGTTTCCTCCCACGCTGCGCCTGGCTGTCTTCACTCCAACGCTGTCCTCTGGACAGTCCGGTCCCTTCACCTGACGAAGGCTGCTTGTGTTGTGGCCGAAACGTCGTGATTTTTTGTCGTTTTATTTTTTTTGACCCACGTGGGTGACTTTACCGAACAGAACCAAATAGTGCGTGTGGATCCCTTGCAGTCACGACAGCTTCAACTCTAGAATAAACAACCAAGATTAATAAAACCATGGTTTTAGTTTTAGTTGGATCGTCTGATTGTGCCTCTAAAGAATGAATCAATGAGGGCGAGTCTGCGAGGAGTGAGTTGAATTATTCAAAGGCCGGTAATTAATGAATGGTTGAGGGCGTGTAGGAAATGAGTGAGTGAATGAGTGAGGCTGTGTGGGGAATGAGTGAGGGCGTGTAGGGAATGAGTGAGTGAATGAGTGAGGGTGTGTAGGGAATGATGGAGTGAATGAGTGAGGGTGTGTAGGGAATGAGTGAGTGAATGAATGAGTGAGGCTGTTTGGGGAATGAGTGAGTGAATGAGTGAGGGTGTGTAGGGAATGAGTGAGTGAATGAGTGAGGGTGTGTAGGGAATGAGTGAGTGAATGAGTGAGGGTGTGTCGGGAATGAGTGAATGAATGAGTGAGGGTGTGTAGGGAATGAGTGAGTGAATGAGTGAGGGTGTGTAGGGAATGAGTGAGTGAATGAGTGAGGGTGTGTAGGGAATGAGTGAGTAAATGAGTTAGGGTGTGTAGGGAATGAGTGAGTGAATGAGTGAGGGCGTGTCAGGGATGAGTGAGTGAATGAGTGATGGTGTGTAGGGAATGAGTGAGTGAATGAGCGAGGGTGTGTAGGGAATGAGTGAGTGAATGAGTGAGGGCGTGTAGGGAATGAGTGAGGGTGTGTAGGGAATGAGTGAATGAGTGAGGGTGTGTCGGGAATGAGTGAGTGAATGAGTGATGGTGTGTAGGGAATGAGTGGGTGAATGAGTGAGGGCGTGTAGGGAATGAGTGAGTGAATGAGTGAGGACGTGTAGGGAATGAGTGAGTGAATGAGTTAGGGCGTGTAGGGAATGAGTGAGTGAATGAGTGAGGGCGTGTAGGGAATGAGTGAGTGAATGAGCGGGGGTGTGTAGGGAATGAGTGAGTGAATGAGCGAGGGTGTGTAAAGAATGAGTGAGTGAATGAGTGAGGGTGTGTCAGGAATGAGTGAATGAATGAGTGAGGGTGTGTAGTGAATGAGTGAGTGAATGAGTGATGGCGTGTAGGGAATGAGTGAGTGAATGAGTGAGGGTGTGTCGGGAATGAGTGAGGGCGTGTAGGGAATGAGTAAGTGAATGAGTGAAGGTGTGTCAAGAATGAGTGAGTGAATGAGTGAGGGTGTGTAGGGAATGAGTGAGTGAATGAGTGATGGTGTGTAGGGAATGAGTGAGTGAATGAGTGAGGGTATGTAGGGAATGAGTGAGTGAATGAGTGAGTGTGTGTAGGGAATGAGTGAGTGAATTAGTGATGGTGTGTAGAGAATGAGTGAGTGAATGAGTGAGGGCGTGTAGGGAATGAGTGAGTGAATGAGTGAGGGGTGGGTAGGGAATGAGTGAGTGAATGAGTGAGGGTGTGTAGGGAATGAGTGAATGAATGAGTGACGGTGTGTCAGGAATGAGTGAGTGAATGAGTGAGGGCGTGTGGGGAATGAGTGAGTGAATGAGTGAGGGTGTGTAGGGAATGAGTGAGTGAATGAGTGAGAGCATGTAGGGAATGAGTGAGTGAATGAGTGAGGGTGTGTAGTGAATGAGTGAGTGAATGCGTGAGGGTGTGTAGGGAATGAGTGAGTGAATGAGTGAGGGTGTGTAGGGAATGAGTGAGTGAATGAGTGAGGGTGTGTAGGGAATGAGTGAGCTAATGAGTGAGGGTGTGTAGGGAATGAGTGAGTGAATGAGTAAGGGTGTGTAGGGAATGAGTGAGTGAGTGAGTGAGGGCGTGTAGGGAATGAGTGAGTGAATGAGTGAGGGCGTGTAGGGAATGAGTGAGTGAATGAGTGAGGGCGTATAGGGAATGAGTGAGTGAATGAGTGAGGGTGTGTAGGGAATGAATGAGTGAATGAGTGAGGGCGTGTAGGGAATGAGTGAGTGAATGAGTGAGTGTGTGGAGGGAATGAGTGAGTGAATTAGTGATGGTGTGTAGAGAATGAGTGAGTGAATGAGTGAGGGCGTGTAGGGAATGAGTGAGTGAATGAGTGAGGGGTGGGTAGGGAATGAGTGAGTGAATGAGTGAGGGTGTTCAGGGAATGAGTGAGTGAATGAGTGAGGGTGTGTAGAGAATGAGTGAGGGTGTGTAGGGAATGAGTGAGGGTGTGTAGGGAATGAGTGAGTGAATGAGTGAGGGCGTGTAGGGAATGAGTGAGTGAATGAGTGAGGGCGTGTAGGGAATGAGTGATTGAATGAGCGGGGGTGTGTAGGGAATGAGTGAGTGAATGAGTGAGGGTGTGTAAAGAATGAGTGAGTGAATGAGTGAGGGTGTGTCAGGAATGAGTGAATGAATGAGTGAGGGTGTGTAGTGAATGAGTGAGTGAATGAGTGATGGCGTGTAGGGAATGAGTGAGTGAATGAGTGAGGGTGTGTCGGGAATGAGTGAGGGCGTGTAGGGAATGAGTAAGTGAATGAGTGAAGGTGTGTCAAGAATGAGTGAGTGAATGAGTGAGGGTGTGTAGGGAATGAGTGAGTGAATGAGTGATGGTGTGTTGGGAATGAGTGAGTGAATGAGTGAGGGTATGTAGGGAATGAGTGAGTGAATGAGTGAGTGTGTGTAGGGAATGAGTGAGTGAATTAGTGATGGTGTGTAGAGAATGAGTGAGTGAATGAGTGAGGGCGTGTAGGGAATGAGTGAGTGAATGAGTGAGGGGTGGGTAGGGAATGAGTGAGTGAATGAGTGAGGGTGTTCAGGGAATGAGTGAGTGAATGAGTGAGGGTGTGTAGAGAATGAGTGAGGGTGTGTAGGGAATGAGTGAGGGTGTGTAGGGAATGAGTGAGTGAATGAGTGAGGGCATGTAGGGAATGAGTGAGTGAATGAGTGAGGGCGTGTAGGGAATGAGTGAGTGAATGAGTGAGTGTGTAGGGAATGAGTGAGTGAATGAGTGAGGGTGTGTAGGGAATGAGTGAGTGAATGAGTGAGGGTGTGTAGGGTATGAGTGAGGATGTGTAGGGAATGAGTGAGTGAATGAGTGAGGGTGTGTCGGGAATGAGTGAGTGAATGAGTGATGGCGTGTAGGGAATGAGTGAGTGAATGAGTGATGGCGTGTAGGGAATGAGTGAGTGAATGAGTGAGGGTGCGTAGGGAATGAGTGAGTGAATGAGTGAGGGTGTGTACGGAATGAATGAGTGAATGAGTGATGGAGTGTAGGGAATGAGTGAGTGAATGAGTGAGGGTGTGTAGGGAATGAGTGAGTGAATGAGTGAGGGCATGTAGGGAATGAGTGAGTGAATGAGTGATGGTGTGTAGGGAATGAGTGAGTGAATGAGTGAGGGTGTGTAGGGAATGAGTGAGGGTGTGTAGGGAATGAGTGAGTGAATGAGTGAGGGCGTGTAGGGAGTGAGTGAATGAGTGAGGGCGTGTAGTGAATGAGTGAGTGAATGAGTGAGGGTGTGTAGGGAATGAGTGAGTGAATGAGTGAGGGCGTGACGGGAATGAGTGAGTGAATGAGTGAGTGTGTGTAGGGAATGAGTGAGTGAATGAGTGAGGGCGTGTAGGGAATGAGTGAGTGAATGAGTGAGGGTGTGTAGGGAATGAGTGAGTGAATGAGTGAGGGTGTGTAGGGAATGAGTGAGTGAATGAGTGAGGGTGTGTAGGGAATGAGTGAGTGAATGAGTAACGGTGTGTAGGGAATGAGTGAGTGAATGAGTGAGGGTGTGTAGGGAATGAGTGAGTGAATGAGTGATGGGTGTAGGGAATGAGTGAGTGAGGGCGTGTAGGGAATGAGTGAGTGAATGAGTGAGGGCGTATAGGGAATGAGTGAGTGAATGAGTGAGGGTGTGTAGGGAATGAGTGAGTGAATGAGTGAGGGCGTGTAGGGAAGGAGTGAGTGAATTAGTGATGGTGTGTAGAAAATGAGTGAGTGAATGAGTGAGGGCGTGTAGGGAATGAGTGAGTGAATGAGTGAGGGGTGGTTAGGGAACGAGTGAGTGAATGAGTGAGGGTGTTCAGGGAATGAGTGAGTGAATGAGTGAGGGTGTGTAGAGAATGAGTGAGGGTGTGTAGGGAATGAGCGAGGGTGTGTAGGGAATGAGTGAGTGAATGAGTGAGGGCGTGTAGGGAATGAGTGAGTGAATGAGTGAGGGCGTGTAGGGAATGAGTGAGTGAATGAGTGAGTGTGTGTAGGGAATGAGTGAGTGAATGAGTGAGGGTGTGTAGGGAATGAGTGAGTGAATGAGTGAGGGTGTGTAGGGTATGAGTGAGGGTGTGTAGGGAATGAGTGAGTGAATGAGTGGGGGCGTGTAGGGAATGAGTGAGTGAATGAGTGATGGTGTGTCGGGAATGAGTGAGTGAATGAGTGAGGGTGTGTAGGGAATGAGTGAGTGAATGAGTGAGGGTGTGTAGGGAATGAGTGAGGGTGTGTCAGGAATGAGTGAGTGAATGAGTGAGGGTGTGTAGGGAATGAGTGAGTGAATGAGTGAGGGTGTGTAGGGAATGAGTGAGTGAGTGAGGGTGTGTCAAGAATGAGTGAGTGAATGAGTGAGGGTGTGTAGGGAATGAGTGAGTGAATGAGTGAGGTGTGTAGTGAATGAGTGAGTGAATGAGTGGGGGCGTGTAGGGAATGAGTGAGGGTGTGTCAAGAATGAGTGAATGAATGAGTGAGGGTGTTTAGGGAATGAGTGAGTGAATGAGTGATGGCGTGTAGGGAATGAGTGAGTGAATGAGTGAGGGTGTGTAGGGAATGAGTGAGTGAATGAGTGAGGGTGTGTCAGGATGAGTGAATGAATGAGTGAGGGTGTATAGGGAATGAGTAAGTGAATTAGTGAGGGTGTGTCAAGAATGAGTGAGTGAATGAGTGAGGGTGTGTAGGGAATGAGTAAGTGAATGAGTGAGGGTGTGTAGGGAATGAGTGAGTGAATGAGTGATGGTGTGTAGGGAATGAGTGAGTGAATGAGTGAGGGCGTGTAGGGAATGAGTGAGTGAATGAGTTAGGGTGTGTAGGGAATGAGTGAGTGAATGAGTGAGGGCGTGTCAGGGATGAGTGAGTGAATGAGTGAGCGTGTGTCAAGAATGAATGAATGAGTGAGGGCGTGTAGGGATTGAGTGAATGAGTGAGGGTGTGTAGGGAATGAGTGAGTGAATGAGTGAGGGTGTGTCGGGAATGAGTGAGTGAATGAGTGAGGGGTGTGTAGGGAATGAGTGAATGAGTGAGGGTGTGTCGAGAATGAGTGAATGAATGAGTGAGGGTGTGTAGGGAATGAGTGAGTGAATGAGTGAGGGTGTGTAGGGAATGAGTGAGTGAATGAGTGAGGGTATGTCGGGAATGAGTGAGTGAATGAGTGAGGTGCGTAGGGAATGAGTGAGGGCGTGTAGGGAATGAGTGAGTGAATGAGTGAGGGCGTGTAGGGAGTGAGTGAATGAGTGAGGGTGTGTAGGGAATGAGTGAGTGAATGAGTGAGGGCGTGTAGGAAATGAGTGAGTGAATGAGTGAAGGTGTGTAGGGAATGAGTGAGTGAATGAGTGAGGGTGTGTCGGGAATGAGTGAATGAATGAGTGAGGGTGTGTAGGGAATGAGTGAGTGAATGAGTGAGGGTGTGTAGGGAATGAGTGAGTGAATGAGTGAGGGCGTGTAGGGAATGAGTGAGGGCGTGTAGGGAATGAGTGAATGAATGAGGGTGTGTAGGGAATGAGTGAGGGTGTGTAGGGAATGAGTGAGTGAATGAGTGAGGGTGTGTAGGGAATGAGTGAGTGAATGAGTGATGGCGTGTAGAGAATGAGTGAGTGAATGAGTGAGGGTGTGTAGGGAATGAGTGAGGGTGTGTAGGGAATGAGTGAGTGAATGAGTGAGGGTGTGTAGGGAATGAGTGAGTGAATGAGTGAGGGTGTGTAGGGAATGAGTGAGTGAATGAGTGAGGGTGTGTAGTGAATGAGTGAGTGAATGAGTGAGGGTGTGTAGTGAATGAGTGAGTGAATGAGTGAGGGCGTGTAGGGAATGAGTGAGTGAATGAGTGAGGGTGTGTAGGAAATGAGTGAGTGAATGAGTGAGGGTGTGTAGGGAATGAGTGAGTGAATGAGTGAGGGCGTGTAGGGAATGAGTGAGTGAATGAGCGGGGGTGTGTAGGGAATGAGTGAGTGAATGAGTGAGGGTGTGTAAAGAATGAGTGAGTGAATGAGTGAGGGTGTGTCAGGAATGAGTGAATGAATGAGTGAGGGTGTGTAGTGAATGAGTGAGTGAATGAGTGATGGCGTGTAGGGAATGAGTGAGTGAATGAGTGAGGGTGTGTCGGGAATGAGTGAGGGCGTGTAGGGAATGAGTAAGTGAATGAGTGAAGGTGTGTCAAGAATGAGTGAGTGAATGAGTGAGGGTGTGTAGGGAATGAGTGAGTGAATGAGTGATGGTGTGTAGGGAATGAGTGAGTGAATGAGTGAGGGTATGTAGGGAATGAGTGAGTGAATGAGTGAGTGTGTGTAGGGAATGAGTGAGTGAATTAGTGATGGTGTGTAGAGAATGAGTGAGTGAATGAGTGAGGGCGTGTAGGGAATGAGTGAGTGAATGAGTGAGGGGTGGGTAGGGAATGAGTGAGTGAATGAGTGAGGGTGTTCAGGGAATGATAGAGTGAATGAGTGAGGGTGTGTAGAGAATGAGTGAGGGTGTGTAGGGAATGAGTGAGGGTGTGTAGGGAATGAGTGAGTGAATGAGTGAGGGCGTGTAGGGAATGAGTGAGTGAATGAGTGAGGGCGTGTAGGGAATGAGTGAGTGAATGAGTGAGTGTGTAGGGAATGAGTGAGTGAATGAGTGAGGGTGTGTAGGGAATGAGTGAGTGAATGAGTGAGGGTGTGTAGGGTATGAGTGAGGGTGTGTAGGGAATGAGTGAGTGAATGAGTGAGGGTGTGTCGGGAATGAGTGAGTGAATGAGTGATGGCGTGTAGGGAATGAGTGAGTGAATGAGTGATGGCGTGTAGGGAATGAGTGAGTGAATGAGTGAGGGTGCGTAGGGAATGAGTGAGTGAATGAGTGAGGGTGTGTACATAATGAATGAGTGAATGAGCGATGGAGTGTAGGGAATGAGTGAGTGAATGAGTGAGGGTGTGTAGGGAATGAGTGAGTGAATGAGTGAGGGCATGTAGGGAATGAGTGAGTGAATGAGTGATGGTGTGTAGGGAATGAGTGAGTGAATGAGTGAGGGTGTGTAGGGAATGAGTGAGGGTGTGTAGGGAATGAGTGAGTGATTGAGTGAGGGCGTGTAGGGAGTGAGTGAATGAGTGAGGGCGTGTAGTGAATGAGTGAGTGAATGAGTGAGGGTGTGTAGGGAATGAGTGAGTGAATGAGTGAGGGCGTGACGGGAATGAGTGAGTGAATGAGTGAGTGTGTGTAGGGAATGAGTGAGTGAATGAGTGAGGGCGTGTAGGGAATGAGTGAGTGAATGAGTGAGGGTGTGTAGGGAATGAGTGAGTGAATGAGTGAGGGTGTGTAGGGAATGAGTGAGTGAATGAGTGAGGGTGTGTAGGGAATGAGTGAGTGAATGAGTAACGGTGTGTAGGGAATGAGTGAGTGAATGAGTGAGGGTGTGTAGGGAATGAGTGAGTGAATGAGTGATGGGTGTAGGGAATGAGTGAGTGAGGGCGTGTAGGGAATGAGTGAGTGAATGAGTGAGGGCGTATAGGGAATGAGTGAGTGAATGAGTGAGGGTGTGTAGGGAATGAGTGAGTGAATGAGTGAGGGCGTGTAGGGAAGGAGTGAGTGAATTAGTGATGGTGTGTAGAGAATGAGTGAGTGAATGAGTGAGGGCGTGTAGGGAATGAGTGAGTGAATGAGTGAGGGGTGGTTAGGGAATGAGTGAGTGAATGAGTGAGGGTGTTCAGGGAATGAGTGAGTGAATGAGTGAGGGTGTGTAGAGAATGAGTGAGGGTGTGTAGGGAATGAGTGAGGGTGTGTAGGGAATGAGTGAGTGAATGAGTGAGGGCGTGTAGGGAATGAGTGTGTGAATGAGTGAGGGCGTGTAGGGAATGAGTGAGTGAATGAGTGAGTGTGTGTAGGGAATGAGTGAGTGAATGAGTGAGGGTGTGTAGGGAATGAGTGAGTGAATGAGTGAGGGTGTGTAGGGTATGAGTGAGGGTGTGTAGGGAATGAGTGAGTGAATGAGTGGGGGCGTGTAGGGAATGAGTGAGTGAATGAGTGATGGTGTGTCGGGAATGAGTGAGTGAATGAGTGAGGGGTGGGTAGGGAATGAGTGAGTGAATGAGTGGGGGCGTGTAGGGAATGAGTGAGTGAATGAGTGAGGGTGTGATAGGGAATGAGTGAGTGAATGAGTGAGGACATGTAGGGAATGAGTAAGTGAATGAGTGAGGGTGTGTGGGGAATGAGTGAGTGAATGCGTGAGGGTGTGTCAAGAATGAGTGAGTGAATGAGTTAGGGTGTGTAGGGAATGAGTGAGTGAATGAGTGAGGGTGTGTCAGGAATGAGTGAGTGAATGAGTGAGGGTGTGTAGTGAATGAGTGAGTGAACGAGTGAGGGTGTGTAGTGAATGAGTATTGTGTATAGGGAGTCGGTGAGGGAATGGAATGAATGAATGAGTGAATGAGTCAGGGTGTGTCAGGAATGAGTGAATGAATGAGTGAGGGTGTGGAGTGACGCTATAAAAGGGTGTAGTGGTTTTCAGTGCAAATCAAAGGCTGGCCATCATCTTCACCATCACTATCACCACCATCACCACTATCACCACCATCACCACCATCACCGCTACCATCAACACCACTACTATCAACATTTTCACCACCACAATCATCGTCATCAGCACCACTTCCATCACCACTATCACCACAACGATCATCATCATCACCACTACCACAATCACCACTACCACAATCACCACCACCATCACCATCTTCATCACCACCACCACGTGCAGGCGCTCCACGGACATGACTCACAGGTACACACACACAGACACACAGACACACACAGACACACACACACAGACAGACAGACACACACAGACACACACACAGACACACAGACAGACACACACACACAGGTACACACACAGACACACACACACACACAGACACATAGACACACACACAGACACACACACACACACAGACACACACACAGACACACACACCGACAGACACACACAGACACACACACAGACACACACATACACACACACAGACACATAGACACACACACATAGACGCACACACATAGACACACACACATAGACACACACACATAGACACAGACACACATAGGCACAGACACACATAGACACAGACACATACTGGGAGACTTGGTGTACCCCATCTCTCTTTCTCTCTCTGTCTCTCTCTGTCTATCTGTGTGTCTGTGTGTCTCTGTGTGTCTCTGTCTCTATCTGTCTCCTCTGTGTCTCTTTCTGGCTCTCTGTGTCTCTCTGTGTCTCTCTGTCTATCTGTGTATCTGTGTGTCTCTGTGTATCTGTCTCTCTCTGTCTCTCTGTGTCTCTTTCTGTCTCTCTGTGTCTCTCTGTGTATCTGTGTGTCTCTGTCTCTCTCTGTCTCTTTCTGTCTCTCTGTGTCTCTCTGTGTCTCTCTGTCTATCTGTGTCTATGTGTGTCTCTGTGTGTCTCTGTCTCTTTCTGGCTCTCTGTGTCTCTCTGTGTCTCTCTGTCTATCTGTGTCTATGTATGTCTCTGTCTCTCTCTGTCTCCTCTGTGTCTCTTTCTGGCTCTCTGTGTCTCTCTGTCTATCTGTGTCTCTGTGTGTCTCTGTGTCTCTCTGCCTATCTGTGTCTCTGTGTGTCTCTGTGTCTCTCTGTCTATCTGTGTCTCTGTGTCTCTGTCTCTTTCTGGCTCTCTGTGTCTCTCTGTCTATCTGTGTCTCTGTGTGTCTCTGTGTGTCTCTGTCTCTATCTGTCTCCTCTGTGTCTCTTTCTGGCTCTCTGTGTCTCTCTGTGTCTCTCTGTCTATCTGTGTCTCTGTGTGTCTCTGTGTGTCTCTGTCTCTTTCTGACTCTCTGTGTCTCTCTGTCCCTGTCTCTGTGTGTCTCAGTGTGTGTCTGTGTGTCTCTCCGTCTCTGTCTCTCTCTGTCTCTGTGTGTCTCTCTGTGTCTCTCTGTCTCTGTCTCTGTGTGTCTCTCCGTATCTGTCTCTGTGACTCTGTCTGTCTCTCTCTCTTTCTTTCTGTGTCTCTGTGTCTCTATGTGTCTCTGTGTCCCTCTGTGTGTCTCTGTGTGCCTCTGTGTGTCTCTGTGTCTCTCTGACTCTCTGTGTGTCTGTGTGTGTCTCTGTGTGTCTCAGGGCGTGTATACTTGGAGACGTGGTGTATCCCATCTCTCTCTCTGTGTGTCTCTCTGTCTCTGTGTCTCTGTCTCTGTGTGTCTCTGTGTGTCTCTCCGTCTCTGTCTCTCTCTGTCTCTGTGTGTCTATGTGTGTCTTTCTCTGTCTCTCTGTCTTTGTGTGGCTCTGTGTCTCTCTGTGTGTCTCTCTGTGTGTCTCTTTGTCTCTCTGTGTGTCTCTGCGTCTCTCTGTATGTCTCTGTGTGTCCCTGTGTGTCTCTCCGTCTCTCTCTGTCTCTGTGTGTCTCTGTGTGTCTCTCTGTCTCTGTGTGTCTCAGTGTGTCTCAGGGCGTGTATACTTGGAGACGTGGTGTATCCCATATCTCTCTCTCTGTGTCTCTCTCTGTCTCTCTGTCTCTGTGTGTCTCTGTGTCTCTCTGTCTCTGTCTCTCTCTGTCTCTTTCTGACTCTCTCTGTGTCTCTCTGTCTCTGTCTATCTGTGTCTCTGTGTGTCTCTGTCTCTGTGTGTATCTGTGTCTCTCTCTGTCTATCTGTCTCTCTGTGTGTGTGTCTCTCTCTCTGTCTCTGTGTGTCTCTGTCTCTCTGTCTCTGTCTCTGTGTGTCTCTGTGTGTCTCTGTCTCTGTGTCTCTGTGTGTCTCAGTGTGTCTCAGGGCGTGTATACTTGGAGACGTGGTGTATCCCATATCTCTATCTGTGTCTCTCTCTGTCTCTCTGTCTCTGTGTGTCTCTGTGTCTCTCTGTCTCTGTCTCTCTCTGTCTCTTTCTGACTCTCTCTGTGTCTCTCTGTCTCTGTCTATCTGTGTCTCTGTGTGTCTCTGTCTCTGTGTGTATCTGTGTCTCTCTCTGTCTATCTGTCTCTCTGTGTGTGTCTCTCTCTCTGTCTCTGTGTGTCTCTGTGTGTCTCTGTCTCTCTGTCTCTGTCTCTGTGTGTCTCTGTCTCTGTGTGTCTCTGTGTGTGTCTCTGTGTGTCTCAGGGCGTGTATACTTGGAGACGTGGTGTATCCCATATCTCTCTCTCTGTGTCTCTCTCTGTCTCTCTGTCTCTGTGTGTCTCTGTGTCTCTCTGTCTCTGTCTCTCTCTGTCTCTTTCTGACTCTCTCTGTGTCTCTCTGTCTCTGTCTATCTGTGTCTCTGTGTGTCTCTGTCTCTGTGTGTATCTGTGTCTCTCTCTGTCTATCTGTCTCTCTGTGTGTGTGTCTCTCTCTCTGTCTCTGTGTGTCTCTGTGTGTCTCTGTCTCTCTGTCTCTGTGTGTCTCTGTGTGTCTCTGTCTCTGTGTGTCTCTGTGTGTGTCTCTGTGTGTCTCAGGGCGTGTATACTTGGAGACGTGGTGTATCCCATCTCTCTCTGTCTCTCTGTCTCTGTGTCTCTGTGTGTCTCTGTGTATCTCTGTCTCTGTGTGTCTCTGTGTGTCTCTCTGTCTCTGTCTCTCTGTGTGTCTCAGGGCGTGTATACTTGGAGACGTGGTGTATCCCATCTCTCTCTGTCTCTGTCACTCTGTGTCTCTGTCTCTGTGTGTCTCTGTGTGTCTCAGGGCGTGTTTACTTGGAGACGTGGTGTATCCCATCTCTCTCTCTGTGTCTCTCGGTCTCTGTGTGCCTCTGTGTGTCTCTGTGTGTCTCTGTCTCTGTGTGTCTCTGTCTCTGTGTGTCTGTGTGTCTCTGTGTGTCTCTGTCTCTCTGTATCTCTGTCTCTGTGTGTCTCTGTGTGTCTCTGTCTCTGTGTGTCTCTCTCTGTCTCTCTGTGTCCCTCTGTGTGTCTCTGTGTGTCTCTCTGTCTCTCTGTCTCTGTGTGTCTCTGTGTGTCTCTCTGTGTGTCTCTGTGTCCCTCTGTGTGTCTCAGGGCGTGTATACTTGGAGACGTGGTGTATCCCATCTCTCTCTCTGTCTCTCTGTCTCTGTGTGTCTCTCTCTCTGTGTCTCTCTGTCTCTGTGTGTCTCTGTGTGTCTCAGGGCGTGTATACTTGGAGACGTGGTGTATCCCATCTCTCTCTCTGTCTCTCTGTGTCTCTGTGTGTCTCAGGGCGTGTATACTTGGAGACGTGGTGTATCCCATCTCTCTCTGTCTCTCTGTGTCTCTCTGTCTCTGTCTCTCTGTGTCTCTGTGTGTCTCTGACTCTCTGTGTCTCTGTCTCTGTGTGTCTCTGTGTGTCTCAGGGCGTGTATACTTGGAGACGTGGTGTATCCCATCTCTGTCTGTCTCTCTGTGTCTCTGTCTCTGTGTGTCTCTGTCTCTGTGTGTCTCTGTCTCTGTGTGTGTCTTTGTGTGTCTCAGGGCGTGTATACTTGGAGACGTGGTGTATCCCATCTCTCTCTCTGTGTCTCTCTGTCTCTGTGTGTCTCTGTCTCTGTGTGTCTCTGTGTGTCTCAGGGCGTGTATACTTGGAGACGTGGTGTATCCCATCTCTCTCTCTCTCTGTGTGTCTCTCTGTCTCTGTGTGTCTCTGTGTCTTTCTGTGTGTCTCTGTGTGTCTCTGTGTGTCTCAGGGCGTGTATACTTGGAGACGTGGTGTATCCCATCTCTCTCTCTCTCTCTGTGTGTCTCTCTGTCTCTGTGTGTCTCTGTGTCTTTCTGTGTGTCTCTGTGTGTCTCTGTGTGTCTCAGGGCGTGTATACTTGGAGACGTGGTGTATCCCATCTCTCTCTGTGTGTCTCTCTGTCTCTGTGTGTCTCTGTCTCTGTGTGTCTCTGTCTCTGTGTGTCTCTCTGTGTCTCTGTGTGTCTCTGTGTGTCTCAGGGCGTGTATACTTGGAGACGTGGTGTTCCCCAAGGAGAGGTTTCAGTTTTCCGGACAAAGTGTGACAATCACCGAATGCATGGACGACATCGGAGTGGCATCTTTGGTTTGCGAGTGCGTGAGTGACCACCACCACCACCACAATAACCACCACCACTACAACCATCACCAGCACAACTAGCACCACCACAGTCACCACAACCACTACCACCACAACTACCACCACAACCACCACCACCACAACCACCACCACAACCACCAACCTCACCACCACCACAGTCACCACAACCACTACCACCACAACTACCACCACCACCACCACAACAATAACCACCACCACTACAACCATCACCACAACTACCACCATCACCACCACAACAATAACCACCACCACTACAACCATCACCAGCACAACTAGCACCACCACAGTCACCACAACCACTACCACCACAACTACCACCACAACCACCACCACCACAACCACCACCACAACCACCAACCTCACCACCACCACAGTCACCACAACCACTACCACCACAACTACCACCACCACCACAACAATAACCACCACCACTACAACCATCACCACAACTACCACCATCACCACCACAACAATAACCACCACCACTACAACCATCACCAGCACAACTAGCACCACTACAGTCACCACAACCACTATCACAACCACTACCACTACCACCACAACTACCGCAACCATCACCACAACCACTACCACCACCACAACAACAATAACCACCACCACTACAACCATCACCACCACAACTTACACCACCACAGTCACCACAACCACTATCACAACCACTATCACAAACACTACCACCACAACTACCACAACCATCACAACAACTACCACCATCACCACCACAACAACAATAACCACCACCACTACAACCATCACCAGCACAACTTACACCACCACAGTCACCACAACCACTATCACAACCACTACCACAACCACTACCACCACAACTACCACAACCATCACCACAACTACCACCATCACCACAACAACAATAACCACCACCACTACAACCATCACCAGCACAACTAGCACCACCACAGTCACCACAACCACTACCACCACAACTACCACCACAACCATCACCACAACTACCACCACCACCACCACAATAACCACAACCACTACAACCATCACCAGCACAACTTACACCACCACAGTCACCACAACCACTATCACAACCACTACCACAACCATCACCACAAATACTACCACCACAACTACCACAACCACCACCACCACCACCACAACAATAACCACCACCACTACAACCATCACCAGCACAACTTACACCACCACAGTCACCACAACCACTATCACAACCACTATCACAAACACTACCACCACAACTACCACAACCATCACAACAACTACCACCATCACCACCACCACAACAATAACCACAACCACTACAACCATCACCAGCACAACTAGCACCACCACAGTCACCACAACCACTATCACAACCACTATCACAAACACTACCACCACAACTACCACAACCATCACAACAACTACCACCATCACCACCACCACAACAATAACCACCACCACTACAACCATCACCAGCACAACTAGCACCACTACAGTCACCACAACCACTATCACAAACACTACCACAACCACTACCACCACAACTACCACAAACATCACCACAACCACTACCACCACAACTACCACAACCACCACCACAACAATAAGCACAACCACTACAACCATCACCAGCACAACTTACACCACTACAGTCACCACAACCACCAATATCACAACCACTACCACAACCACTACCACCACAACTACCACAAACATCACCACAACCACTACCACCACAACTACCACAACCACCACCACCACAACAATAAGCACAACCACTACAACCATCACCAGCACAACTTACACCACCACAGTCACCACAACCACTATCACAACCACTACCACAACCACTACCACCACAACTACCGCAACCATCACCACAACCACTACCACCACAACTACCACAGCCACCACCACTACAACAATAACCACCACCACTACAACCATCACCAGCACAACTTACACCACCACAGTCACCACAACCACTATCACAACCACTATCACAACCATCACCACCACCACAACAATAACCACAACCACTACAACCATCACCAGCACAACTTACACCACCACAGTCACCACAACCACCAATATCACAAACACTACCACAACCACTACCACCACAACTACCGCAACCATCACCACAACCACTACCACCACAACTACCACAACCACCACAACAATAACCACAACCACTACAACCATCACCACCACAACTTACACCACCACAGTCACCACAACCACTATCACAACCACTACCACAACTACCACCACAACTACCACAATCACCACCACAGCCACAACCACCACTACTACCACCACAACCATCAAAACCACCACCACAACTACCACCACAACCACCACAACCACCACCACAACTAGCACAACCACCAACAGCACAACCACCAACAGCACAACCACCACCACAACCACTACAACCACCAGCACTAACACGACAATCACCGCCACTATCAGCATTAGCAGCATCAGCATCAACAGGATATCCGAGTGATTGGTACGGCCGGTTCTGATGGCTGTGGCCGGGGGCCTGATGTGAGTGGTGCCTGGAGCATCGTACAGTCTACGGGGTGGGATGTATACAGCTGCTGTAGACCTCCGGTGGGGCAGCCTCTGACGGTTAGCGCCGATTGAGCGATGCGGTGCGTTCTGTAGACCCATCGGTAGCACCCGCGACTGCCGTTCGCCTACGGTATGGCCGGCTCTGACCTCTTGACGGCTGTGACCAGGGGCGTGGTGTGAGTGGGGTCTGGGAGTATCGTATAGACTACAAAGTGGTGGCATTCATAAGTGCTCTCTAACCACGGTGATGGTTGTGGTTAAGTGAGAGGCGATGTGGTGCGTCCTGCAGTCCCATCGGTAGTACGCACAACCGCCGTTCCTCGTATGGTACGGCTGGGTCTGATGGCTGTGGCCGGGCATGGTGTGAGTGGGGTCTGGGAGTATCGTATAGACTAGAAAGTGGTGGCATTCATAAGTGCTCTCTAACCGCGGTGATGGCTGTGGTTAAGTGAGAGGCGATGTGGTGCGTCCTGCAGTCCCATCGGTAGTGCGCACAACCGCCGTTCCTCCTATGGTACGGCCGGGTCTGATGGCTGCGGCAAGTTGTGTGAGTGGGGTCTGGGAGCATCGTATAGTCGAGAGGAGAGTAGGGAAAGCCAAATGCTGTAGACCTGTGGTGTTGCTACGTCTGATGGTTTTGTCTATGGTAGGACTGCTGTCTGACCTCTGACGGCTGTGACCGGGTGCCTGGTGTGAGTGGGTCTGGAGCAGCGTACATTCTAGAAGTGAGTAGGGTAAGCCAAATTCTGTAGACCCGTAGTGTGGCTGGCTCTGATGGTCGGTGGCGTTGGAGGTGTCTGATCTCCGACGGCTGTGGCCGGGGGGTCTGGTGTGCGTGGGCCTGGAGCATCGTACAGTCTACGGGGGAGGCTGTACAGCTGCTCTGGACATGCGGTGTGGCTGACTTTGACGGTTGCTGCCGAGCGAGAGATGCGGTGCGTTGTGTGGACCCATCGGTAGCACCCACGACTGCCGTTCGCCTACGGTATGGCCGGCTCTGAACTCTGGCGGCTGTGGCCGGGGGGCCTGGTGTGCGCGTGGGCCTGGAGCAGCGTACAGTCTACGGGGTGGGATGTATACAGCTGCTGTAGACCTCTGGTGGGGCAGCCTCTGACGGTTAGCGCCGATTGAGCGATGCGGTGCCTTCTGTAGACCCATCGGCAGAGCACGCAAATGCCGTTCGTCGACGGTGGGGGCCCTGCAGCAGTCGACGGTGGGGGCCCTGCAGCATCGTGCAGCCTAGAAAGGGGGTAGAATGTGCAACTGTTGATCTGTGTTGTTGATCTCCGATGGCCTCGTCCCCCTTCTAGATTTGAAGCTTTCGTGACTGCAAGGATCCACACACACTCCTTGGTTCTATTCGGTAAAGTCACCGCGTGGGTAACAAAATAAAACGACAAAAATAACGACGTTTCGGCCACAACGCAAGCGGCCTTCGTCAGGTGAAGGGACCGGGCTGTCCAGAGGACAGCGCTGGAGTGAAACAGGAGCCAAGCTCAGACCGCGACCTTTAAGCTGTGCGAGAGGGATTAAGGTGCCTCGACAAAGGAATTAGCGTAAAAAAATTTAGCATTTGATTGGCGGACTCATCGTGATGAAAGGTGTAGCACGGTGATCGGCACCGGCAGTGCACCAGCCTGCGCGGCGAAACTCTGGGGTACCGCTACCTGAACAAATGATACCGCACCAAATGAAAATTAGTTTAACGTTCAGTTCGACTTAGGACACCTTTCCAATTGGTGGCTAAATTTGAAACCATCTTCTCGGTGGATCCGGAATTGCCCCGTGGAACAAATCTCTGGTGACAAAAAGAAAAACACCCCCGTGGGTTTGCGAAGCACCCCTGGTATCGGAGAGAGGAGGTCTTGGTGTGCGTGCCTGTGCCTGTGCATGCACCGCAGGGCGTCCGTCTGGCGCGCTTCCTGGAGGCCAATCAGCAGCGCTACCCAATGGCGGGGCGCTCCGTGCTGGAGCTGGGGGCGGGCACGGGGCTCGTGTCCATCGTGTGCAGCCTCCTGGGTACCGCTCCGAGCGGGCCGGCAGTCACCGGCCCCGCTCGGCCCGCTCAGTCGCAGCACGTGCACCCTGGGGTCTAGCCCACCACCACCACCACCGTAGAGCGTGAACCACAACTGCCCGTACAGCGTGAACCACTACCTACTGCACGGCGTGAACCACTGACTCCGATACAGTGTGAGCCACTGACTACGATACAGTGTGAGCCACTAACTTCGATACAGTGTGAGCCACTACCTTATATACAGTGTGAGCCACAACCTTCTATACAGTGTGAACCACAACCTTCTATACAGTGTGATCCACTACCTTATATACAGTGTGAGCCACTGACTACGATACAGTGTGAGCCACTGACTCCGATACAGTGTAAGCCACTAACTACGATAGAGTGTGAACCACAACTTTATATACAGTGTGAGCCACTAACTCCGATACAGTGTGAGCCACTAACTTCGATACAGTGTGAGCCACTGACTCCGATACAGTGTGAGCCACAACTTTATATACAGTGTGAGCCACTAACTACGATACAGTGTGAGCCACTAACTTCGATACAGTGTGAGCCACTAACTACGATACAGTGTGAGCCACTGACTACGATACAGTGTGAGCCACTAACTTCGATAAAGTGTGAGCCACTGACTCCGATACAGTGTGAGCCACTGACTACGATACAGTGTGAGCCACTAACTACGATACAGTGTGAGCCACTAACTTCGATAAAGTGTGAGCCACTGACTCCGATACAGTGTGAGCCACTGACTACGATACAGTGTGAGCCACTGACTTCGATACAGTGTGAGCCACTGACTCCGATACGGTGTGAGCCACAACTTTATATACAGTGTGAGCCACTAACTTCGATACAGTGTGAGCCACTAACTTCGATACAGTGTGAGCCACTAACTTCGATACAGTGTGAGCCACTAACTTCGATACAGTGTGAACCACAACCTTATATACAGTGTGACTCACTACGAACCATGTGACTCACCACCAACCACGTGGCTCACTACCAACCACGTGACTCACTACCAACCACGTGACTCACTACCAACCACGTGACTCACCGCCAACCACGTGACTCACCACCAACCACGTGACTCACTACCAACCACGTGACTACCAACCACGTGACTCACCACCAACCACGTGACTCACTACCAACCACGTGACTCACCACCAACCACGTGACTCACTACCAACCGCGTGACTCACCACCAACCACGTGACTCACTACCAACCACGTGACTCACCACCAACCACGTGACTCACCACCAACCACGTGACTCACCACCAACCACGTGACTCACCACCAACCACGTGACTCACCGCCAACCACGTGACTCACCGCCAACCACGTGACTCACCACCAACCACGTGACTCACTACCAACCACGTGACTCACTACCAACCACGTGACTCACTACCAACCACGTGACTCACTACCAACCATGTGACTCACTACCAACCACGTGACTCACCACCAACCACGTGACTCACCACCAACCACGTGACTCACCGCCAACCACGTGACTCACCGCCAACCACGTGACTCACCACCAACCACGTGACTCACTACCAACCACGTGACTCACCACCAACCACGTGAGCCACTACCAACCACGTGACTCACTACCAACCACGTGACTCACCACCAACCACGTGACTCACCACCAACCACGTGACTCACTGCCAACCACGTGACTCACCGCCAACCACGTGACTCACCACCAACCACGTGACTCACTACCAACCACGTGACTCACTACCAACCACGTGACTCACTACCAACCACGTGACTCACTACCAACCACGTGACTCACTACCAACCACGTGACTCACTACCAACCACGTGACTCACCACCAACCACGTGACTCACCACCAACCACGTGACTCACTACCAACCACGTGACTCACCACCAACCACGTGACTCACTACCAACCACGTGACTCACTACCAACCACGTGACTCACTACCAACCACGTGACTCACCACCAACCACGTGACTCACTACCAACCACGTGACTCACTACCAACCACGTGACTCACCACCAACCACGTGACTCACTACCAACCATGTGACTCACCACCAACCACGTGACTCACCGCCAACCACGTGACTCACCACCAACCACGTGACTCACCACCAACCACGTGACTCACTACCAACCACGTGACTCACCACCAACCACGTGACTCACCACCAACCACGTGACTCACCACCAACCACGTGACTCACTACCAACCACGTGACTCACTACCAACCACGTGACCCACCACCAACCACGTGACTCACTACCAACCACGTGACTCAGTACCAACCACGTGACTCACTACCAACCACGTGACTCAGTACCAACCACGTGACTCACTACCAACCACGTGACTCAGTACCAACCACGTGACTCACCACCAACCACGTGACTCACCACCAACCACCTGACTCACTACCAACCACGTGACTCACTACCAACCACGTGACTCACTACCAACCACGTGACTCACCACCAACCACGTGACTCACCACCAACCACGTCACTCACCACCAACCACGTGACTCACCACCAACCACGTGACTCACTACCAACCACGTGACCAGCTACCAACCACGTGACCAGCTACCAACCACACAGTGTGACTCACTACCAACCACGTGACTCACTACCAACCACGTGACTCACCACCAACCACGTGACTCACCACCAACCACGTGACTCACCACCAACCACGTGACTCACTACCAACCACGTGACTCACTACCAACCACGTGACTCACCACCAACCACGTGACTCACCGCCAACCACGTGACTCACCGCCAACCACGTGACTCACTACCAACCACGTGACTCACCGCCAACCACGTGACTCACCACCAACCACGTGACTCACTACCAACCACGTGACTCACTACCAACCACGTGACTCACTACCAACCACGTGACTCACTACCAACCACGTGACTCACCACCAACCACGTGACTCACCACCAACCACGTGACTGACTACCAACCACGTGACTCACCACCAACCACGTGACTCACTACCAACCACGTGACTCGCTACCGACCACGTGACTCACTACCAACCACGTGACTCACTACCAACCACGTGACCAACTACCAACCACGTGACTCACCAACAACCACGTGACTCACCACCAACCACGTGACTCACTACCAACCACGTGACTCACTACCAACCACGTGACTCACCACCAACCACGTGACTCACCACCAACCACGTGACTCACTACCAACCACGTGACTCACCACCAACCACGTGACTCACTACCAACCACGTGACTCACCACCAACCACGTGACTCACTGCCAACCACGTGACTCACCACCAACCACGTGACTCACCACCAACCACGTGACTCACCACCAACCACGTGACTCACCACCAACCACGTGACTCACTACCAACCACGTGACTCACTACCAACCACGTGACTCACTACCAACCACGTGACTCACCGCCAACCACGTGACTCACCACCAACCACGTGACTCACTACCAACCATGTGACTCACTACCAACCACGTGACTCACCACCAACCACGTGACTCACCACCAACCACGTGACTCACTACCAACCACGTGACTCACCACCAACCACGTGACTCACTACCAACCACGTGACTCACCACCAACCACGTGACTCACTACCAACCACGTGACTCACCACCAACCACGTGACTCACCACCAACCACGTCACTCACCACCAACCACGTGACTCACCGCCAACCACGTGACTCACCACCAACCACGTGACTCACCGCCAACCACGTGACTCACCGCCAACCACGTGACTCACTACCAACCACGTGACTCACCACCAACCACGTGACTCACCACCAACCACGTGACTCACCGCCAACCACGTGACTCACCACCAACCACGTGACTCACTACCAACCACGTGACTCACTACCAACCACGTGACTCACCACCAACCACGTGACTCACCGCCAACCACGTGACTCACTACCAACCACGTGACTCACCACCAACCACGTGACTCACCACCAACCACGTGACTCACTACCAACCACGTGACTCACCACCAACCACGTGACTCACTACCAACCACGTGACTCACCACCAACCACGTGACTCACTACCAACCACGTGACTCACCACCAACCACGTGACTCACTACCAACCACGTGACTCACCACCAACCACGTGACCCACTACCAACCACGTGACTCACCACCAACCACGTGACTCACCACCAACCACGTGACTCACTACCAACCACGTGACTCACCACCAACCACGTGACTCACTACCAACCACGTGACTCACTACCAACCACGTGACTCACCACCAACCACGTGACTCACCACCAACCACGTGACTCACCACCAACCACGTGACTCACCACCAACCACGTGACTCACCACCAACCACGTCACTCACCGCCACCCGTTTACTCCGGTACGGCAGCGACTACGACGCTGACGGTGACGTCATCTCGTTGCCCCTCCCCACTACACCACCCCCCTCCCCACTACACCACCCCCCTCCCCACTACACCACCCCCCCCCCCACCCACCACCACCACCGAAGGCGCCGACGTCACGGCGACGGACCTCAAGGAGGTGCTGGGCTCCCTCTCGACGAACATCGCCAACAACACGCGGAGCGGCGACGGACGCCCCCGGGTGCGCGAGCTCACCTGGGGCCTCGGCCTCTCGGCCTTCGACGGCACCGCCTACGACTACGTCGTGGCCAGCGACCTCGTCTACAGGGAGGCCTCGCTGGGGCCACTCGCCCTCACGCTGCGACACTTCCTGGAGGGGGCCCGCGGTGGTGGTGGAGCCGGTGGAGCCGGTGGAGCCAGAGCCAGTGGAGCCGGTGGTGGAGCCGGAGGAGCCACGGCGTTCTTCGCGCTCAAGCTGCGCTTCGGCTTCTGCGGGGAGTTCGTGCGCCGACTCCGCCGGACGTTCCGCGTCCGCGCCCTCGCCGAGTGGCCCGAGGACGAGACGGTCATCCTCGAGCTGAGGGCTCGCGAGGGCGGGGAGGTGGAGGTGGGGGAGGAGGAGGAGGTGGAGGAGGAGGTGGAGGAGGAGGAGGTGGAGCAGGAGGAGGTGGAAGAGGAGGGGGTGGAGGAAGAGGAGGAGGAGGAGCAGGTGGAGGAGGAGGAGCCGGAGGTTGAGGAGGAGGTGGAGGAGGTGGAGGAGGAGGAGGAGGAGGTGGAGGAGTAGGAGGAGGGGGAGGAGGAGGAGGTGGAGGAGGTGGAGCAGGTGGAGGAGGAATGGACACATTGGAATGAGGATGAGGGTTTAGGAGTTATGTGGATGGGTGGGTGGGAATAATCCGTTGCCGCCATCGCTAGCAGCGGGTTGCCGGGAAGGAGGCGACAGGGATGGAGGATTGGGGGGGGGGGGGAGGGAGGGGAGGAGAAATGGTGGGAGGGGACCGTGGGGATAAGGGGGCACGGTGGAGGAGGAGGGAGTTGTGGATAAAGGAAGCAGTTGGGGATGAAGGAGGGAGAGAGCTGTGGGTGAAGGAAGGAGGGAGCTGTGGATAAAGGAAGGAGTTGGCGATGAAGGAGGGAGAGAGCTGTGGGTGAAGGAAGGAGGGAGCTGTGGATAAAGGAAGGAGTTGGCGATGAAGGAGGGAGAGAGCTGTGGGTGAAGGAAGGAGGGAGCTGTGGATAAAGGAAGGAGTTGGGGATGAAGGAGGGAGATAGCTGTGGATGAAGCAGAGAGCTGTGGATGAAGGAGGAGAGAGTTGTGGATGAAGGAGAGAGTTGTGTAGGAAGGAGGGAGCTGTGGATGAAAGAGCAGAGAGCTGTGGATGAAGGAGGGAGCTGTGGATGAAGGAGCAGAGAGCTGTGGATGAAGTGTAATGGCCGGGAATTGAGCGGGGGCTAGGTGAAAGGGACGATGCTGGGTAGACATTGGGACACAGTTCTGGTGGGGGGTGGGGGGGGGGGAGTGCAGGCCGGATGTGTGGCATGGAGGGGAGGGAGATGGTGATGGAGCGGGCAAAGCAGCAAGGGAACCGGGGAGTGGACGAGTGATTGTTAAAAATGAACACCGAGAGAGAGGGGGAGAGGTGGCTGTATTTTTGTTATTTTCGATCAAAGTAATTCTGTTGTTTATGTTGTTGTTAACGACGACGATGCAGACGCGCGGGAGCGAAAAGGGGAATCCGTTGGCCGTGTTTGGTTGTTTTATTGAGAGAGGTTGGACGGACCGTCTGTGATCTGTGATCGGAATAAACGTTCACGTTATATTCCCGACGAGCAACGCGTTTTATTATGGAAGGAAGGATGCACGGGAGGAGGAGAGAGCTGTGGATAAAGGAGGTAGCTGTAGATGAAGGAGGAGAGAGCTGTGGATGAAGGAAGTAGGAACAGGAGGAGGAGAGAGCTGTGGATGAAAGAGGTAGCTGTAGATGAAGGAGGGGAGAGCTGTAGATGAAGGAGGAGAGAGCTGTGGATGAAGGAGGGAGCTTTGGATGAAGGACGAGAGAGCTGTGGATGAAGGAGGTAGCTGTAGATGAAGGAGGAGAGAGCTGTGGATGAAGGAAGTAGGAACAGGAGGAGGAGAGAGCTGTGGATGAAGGAGGAGAGAGCTGTGGATGAAGGAAGGAGAGAGCTGTCGATGAAGGAGGGAGCTGTGGATGAAGGAGGGAGCTGTGGATGAAGGAGGAGAGAGCTGTGGATGAAGGAGGAGAGAGCTGTGGATGAAGGAGAGAGCTGTCGATGAAGGAAGGAGCTGTGGATGAAGGAGAGAGCTGTTGATGAAGGAGGAGAGAGCTGTGGATGAAGGAGGGAGCTGTGGATAAAGGAGGAGAGAGCTGTGGATGAAGGAGGAGAGAGCTGTGGATGAAGGAGGAGAGAGCTGTAGACGAAGGAGGAGGGAGCTGTGGATGAGGGAGGAGAGAGCTGTGGATGAACGATTTGGAAGCTGTGGATGAAGGAGGGAGCTGTGGATGAAGGAAGAGAGAGAGCTGTGGATTAAGAAGGAGAGAGCTGTGGATGAAGGAGAGAGCTGTCGATGAAGGAAGGAGCTGTGGATGAAGGAGAGAGCTGTCGATGAAGGAAGGAGCTGTGGATGAAGGAGAGAGCTGTCGATGAAGGAGAGAAAAGAGCTGTGGATGAAGGAGGAGGGAGCTGTGGATGAATGAAGGAGGGACGGGAGGAGGAGAGAGCTGTGGATGAAGGAGGAGAGTGCTGTGGATGAAGGAAGGAGAGAGCTGTCGATGAAGGAGGGAGCTGTGGATGAAGGAGGAGAGAGCTGTGGATGAAGGAGGAGAGAGCTGTGAATGAAGGAAGTAGGAACAGGAGGAGGAGGAAGCTGTGGATGAAGGAGGAGAGAGCTGTGGATGAAGGAGGGAGCTGTGGATGAAGGAAGAGAGAGCTGTGGATGAAGGGAGGAGCTGTGGATGAAGGAAGAGAGAGCTGTGGATGAAGGAGGAGAGAGCTGTGGATGAAGGAGGAGAGAGCTGTGGATGAAGGAGGAGAGAGCTGTGGATGAAGGAGGAGGAGAGAGCTGTGGATGAAGGAAGTAGGAACAGGAGGAGGAGAGAGCTGTGGATGAAGGAGGAAGCTGTGGATGAAGGAGGAGAGAGCGGTGGATGAAGGAAGGAGGGACGGGAGGAGGAGAGAGCTGTGGATGAAGGAGGAGAGAGCTGTGGATGAAGGAGGAGAGAGCGGTGGATGAAGGAAGTAGGAACAGGAGGAGGAGAGAGCGGTGGATGAAGGCGGAGGAAGCCGTGCGTGTGGAGAGCTGACTCCTGTTCTATATTATTGCGTGTCTCTCTCTCTCTCTCTCTCTTTCCGTGGCCGCGCGGAATTTTTCTCCGGCTCGCTCCCCGGTTGTCCCCCTCCGCGTTGTGCTCCCAAACACACAGCCGGTAGACGCTGCACTCGTATCGAGTTCCTCCTTCACCCCGAGGCGTGACGTGTGACGTGACGTGTGACGTGACGTGTGACGTGACGTGTGACGTGACGTGTGACGTGACGTGTGACGTGACGTGTGACGTGACGTGTGACGTGTGACGTGTGTGACGTGACGTGCCTGCGGGCGTGCACGTCACACACGGCCAACTCCCGGCCTCCTCTCTGCAGGGCCGTGCCCGGGGCCCGGGGGGGGCCCCGGGCACGGCCCTGTACCCCGTCGGCACCGACGCCGTCGACCGAGACGGCTAACCGATCTTCCAGGCGGCGCAATGACGGGGCGGCGAAGGCGGCGAAGGCGGCGAAGGCGGCGAAGGCGGTGAAGGTGGTGAAGGCGGTGAAGGAGGCGGTGAAGGTGGTGAAGGTGGTGAAGGCGGTGAAGGCGGTGAAGGCGGTGAAGGCGGCGAAGGCGGCGAAGGCGGTGAAGGCGGTGAAAGCGGTGGCGGTGAAGGCGGTGAAGGCGGTGAAGGCGGTGAAGGCGGTGAAGGCGGTGAAGGCGGTGCCGGTGAAGGCGGTGAAGGAGGTGAAGGCGGCGAAGGCGGCGAAGGCGGTGAAGGCGGCGAAGGCGGCGAAGGCGGTGAAGGTGGTGAAGGCGGTGAAGGCGGTGAAGGCAGCGGCGGTGAAGGCGGTGAAGGCGGTGAAGGCGGTAAAGGTGGAGGTGCCGGTGAAGGCGGCGAAGGCGGCGAAGGCGGCGAAGGCGGTGAAGGCGGTGAAGGCGGTGAAGGCGGCGAAGGCGGTGAAGGCGGTGAAGGCAGCGGTGGTGAAGGCGGTGAAGGCGGTGAAGGCGGTGAAGGCGGTGAAGGCGGCGAAGGCGGTGAAGGCGGTGAAGGCGGTGAAGGTGGTGGCGGTGAAGGTGGTGAAGGCGGTGAAGGTGGTGAAGGTGGTGAAGGAGGTGAAGGCGGTGAAGGCGGCGAAGGCGGTGAAGGCGGTGCCGGTGAATGTGGTGAAGGTGGTGAAGGCGGTGAAGGTGGTGAAGGCGGTGAAGGCGGTGAAGGCAGCGGCGGTGAAGGCGGTGAAGGTGGTGAAGGCGGTGAAGGCGGTGAAGGCGGCGGCGGCGACGGCGGTGAAGGAGGCGGCGAAGGCGGTGAAGGCGGTGAAGGCGGTGAAGGCGGTGAAGGCGGTGAAGGCGGTGAAGGCGGTGAAGGCAGTGAAGGTGGTGAAGGCGGCGAAGGCGGCGAAGGCGGTGAAGGAGGCGGCGAAGGCGGTGAAGGCGGTGAAGGCGGTGAAGGCGGTGAAGGCGGCGGCGGTGACGGCGGTGGTGAAGGCGGCGGCGGCGGTGAAGGCGGTGCAGGTGGTGAAGGCGGCGAAGGCGGTGCCGGTGAAGGTGGTGAAGGTGGTGAAGGCGGTGAAGGCGGTGAAGGCGGCGGCGGTGACGGCGGCGCCGGTGAAGGTGGTGAAGGCGGTGAAGGAGGCGGTGGCAGTGAAGGTGGTGAAGGCGGTGAAGGCGGTGAAGGCAGCGGCGGTGAAGGCGGTGAAGGTGGTGAAGGCGGTGAAGGCGGTGAAGGCAGCGGCGGTGAAGGTGGTGAAGGTGGTGAAGGCGGCGAAGGCGGTGAAGGAGGCGGTGAAGGCGGTGAAGGCGGTGAAGGCGGTGAAGGTGGTGAAGGCGGCGAAGGCGGTGAAGGAGGCGGCGAAGGCGGTGAAGGCGGTGAAGGCGGTGAAGGCGGTGAAGGCGGTGAAGGCGGCGGCGGTGACGGCAGCGGTGAAGGCGGCAAAGGTGGTGAAGGCGGCGGCGGCGGTGAAGGCGGCGGAGGCGGTGCAGGCGGTGAAGACAGCCACGCACACGCGCCGTGCGTGCGCTGAACGGCACGTGCCCCGGGTGTCCAACCCCGGCCGTGCTCCCTGCTTGGCCAGCGGTGGGCGCTCGTTCACCGCACGAGTCCCACGCTTGGCAGGTTTTGTTGACGTGACGGAAAACCTTCCTGGTTGGCCGTGTGCCGGGAGGCGGCGGCGGCGGTGGCGGGATTGACAACGCAGCGTTGACATATAGTCTTGGTTCTTTGGGTAAAGTCACCGGCGCGTAGATAGGGAAACAATGAAATGATAAAAATATAAAACAATAAAATTATTATTCTTGGTTCTTTGGGTAAAGTCACCGGCGCGTAGATAGGGAAACAATGAAATGATAAAAATATAAAACAATAAAATTATTATTCTTGGTTCTTTGGGTAAAGTCACCGGCGCGTAGATAGGGAAACAATGAAATGATAAAAATATAAAACAATAGAATTATTATTCTTGGTTCTTTGGGTAAAGTCACCGGCGCGTAGATAGGGAAACAATGAAATGATAAAAATATAAAACAATAAAATTATTATTCTTGGTTCTTCTGGTAAAGTCACCGGCGCGTAGATAGGGAAACAATGAAATGATAAAAATATAAAACAATAAAATTATTATTCTTGGTTCTTTGGGTAAAGTCACCGGCGCGTAGATAGGGAAACAATGAAATGATAAAAATATAAAACAATAGAATTATTATTCTTGGTTCTTTGGGTAAAGTCACCGGCGCGTAGATAGGGAAACAATGAAATGATAAAAATATAAAACAATAAAATTATTATTCTTGGTTCTTTGGGTAAAGTCACCGGCGCGTAGATAGGGAAACAATGAAATGATAAAAATATAAAACAATAAAATTATTATTCTTGGTTCTTTGGGTAAAGTCACCGGCGCGTAGATAGGGAAACAATGAAATGATAAAAATATAAAACAATAAAATTATTATTCTTGGTTCTTTGGGTAAAGTCACCGGCGCGTAGATAGGGAAACAATGAAATGATAAAAATATAAAACAATAAAATTATTATTCTTGGTTCTTTGGGTAAAGTCACCGGCGCGTAGATAGGGAAACAATGAAATGATAAAAATATAAAACAATAAAATTATTATTCTTGGTTCTTTGGGTAAAGTCACCGGCGTGTAGATAGGGAAACAATGAAATGATAAAAATATAAAACAATAAAATTATTATTCTTGGTTCTTCTGGTAAAGTCACCGGCGCGTAGATAAGGAAACAATGAAATGATAAAAATATAAAACAATAAAATTATTATTCTTGGTTCTTTGGGTAAAGTCACCGGCGCGTAGATAGGGAAACAATGAAATGATAAAAATATAAAACAATAAAATTATTATTCTTGGTTCTTTGGGTAAAGTCACCGCCACGTAGATAGGGAAACAATAAAACAATAAAATTATTGTAAAACAATAAAATTATTAGTCTTGGTTCTTTGGGTAAAGTCACCGCCACGTAGAAGGGAAACAATAAAATAATAAAAATATAAAAAATAAAATTATTATTCTTGGTTCTTTCAGTAAAATCACCACCACGTAGAAGGGAAACAATAAAATAATAAAAATATGTAACACTAAAATTGTTATTCTTGGTTCTTTCGGTAAAGTCACCGCCACGTAGAAGGGAAACAATGAAATGATAAAAATATAAAACAATAAAATTATTGTAAAACAATATAATTATTATTCTTGGTTCTTTCGGTAAAGTCACTGCCACGTAGATAGGGAAACAATAAAATAATAAAAATATAAAGCAATAAAATTATTATTCTTGGTTCTTTGGGTAAAGTCACCACGTAGAAGGGAAACAATAAAATAATAAAAATATAAAACAATAAAATTGTTGTAAAACAATAAAATTATTATTCTTGGTTCTTTCGGTAAAGTCACCGCCACGTAGAAGGGAAACAATAAAATAATAAAAATATAAAGCAATAAAATTATTGTAAAACAATAAAATTATTATTCTTGGTTCTTTCGGTAAAGTCACCACATAGAAGGGAAACAATAAAATAATACAAATATAAAACAATAAAATTATTGTAAAACAATGAAATTATTATTCTTGGTTCTTTCGGTAAAGTCACCACCGCGTAGAGGTGAAACAATAAAATAATAAAAATATAAAACAATAAAATTATTGTAAAAAAAGTATTCGATCCCGTGCTGATTTTGTACGTTTGCCCACTGACGAAGAAATGATCAGTCTATAATTTTAACGGTAGATTTATTTGAACAGTGTGAGACAGAATAACAAACAACAAAATCCAGAAAAACGCACCTCAAAAATGTTATAAATTGATTTGCATTTTAATGAGGGAAATAAGTATTTGACCCCCTCTCAATCAGAAAGATTTCTGGCTCCCAGGCGTCTTTTATACAGGTAACGAGCTGAGATTAGGAGCACACTCTTAAAGAAGTTGCTCCTAATCTCAGCTTGTTACCTACAAAAAAGACACCTGTCCACAGAAGCAATCAATCAATCAATCATACTCCAAACTCTCCACCATGGCCAAGACCAAAGAGCTCTCCAAGGATGTCAGGGACATGATTGTAGACCTACACAATGCTGGAATGGGCTACAAGACCATTGCCAAGCAGCTTGGTGAGAAGGTGACAACAGTTGGTGCGATTATTCGCAAATGGAAGAAACACAAAATAACTGTCAATCTCCCTCGGCCTGGGGCTCCATGCAAGATCTCACCTCGTGGAGTTGCAATGATCATGAGAACGGTGAGGAATCAGCCCAGAACTACACGGGAGGATCTTGTCAATGATCTCAAAGCAACTGGGACCATAGTCACCAAGAAAACAATTGGTAACACACTTCGCCGTAAAGGACTGAAATCCTGCAGCGCCCGCAAGGTCCCCCTGCTAAAGAAAGCACACATACATGCCCGTCTGAAGTTTGCCAATGAACATCTGAATGATTCAGAGGACAACTGGGTGAAAGTGTTGTGGTCAGATGAGACCAAAATGGAGCTCTTTGGCATCAACTCAATTCGCCGTGTTTGGAGGAGGAGGAATGCTGCCTATGACCCCAAGAACACCATCCCCACCGTCAAACATGGAGGTGGAAACATTATGCTTTGGGGGTATTTTTCTGCTAAGGGGACAGGACAACTTCACCGCATCAAAGGGACGATGGACGGGGCCATGTACCGTTAAATCTTGGGTGAGAACCTCCTTCCCTCAGCCAGGGCATTGAAAATGGGTCGTGAATGGGTATTCCAGCATGACAATGACCCAAAACACACGGCCACGGCAACAAAGGAGTGGCTCAAGAAGAAGCACATTAAGGTCCTGGAGTGGCCTAGCGAGTCTCCAGACCTTAATCCCGTAGAAAATCTGTGGAGGGAGCTGAAGGTTCGTGTTGCCAAACGTCAGCCTCGAAACCTTAATGACTTGGAGAAGATCTGCAAAGAGGAGTGGGACAAAATCCCTCCTGAGATGTGTGCAAACCTGGTGGCCAACTACAAGAAACGTCTGACCTCTGTGATTGCCAACAAGGGTTTTGCCACCAAGTACTAAGTCATGTTTTGCAGAGGGGATCCAATACTTATTTCCTTCATAATAAAGCAAATCAATTTATAAAATTTCTGACACGCGTTTCTTCTGGATTTTGTTGTTTGTTATTCCGTCTCTCCCTGTTCAAATAAACCTAACCATTAAAATTATAGACTGATCATTTCTTTGTCAGTGGGCAAACGTACAAAATCAGCAGGGGATCGAATACTTTTTTTTTCCCTCACTGTAACCCCCAAAGAAACCTCAAATGTGAAACGCGTAGTAGTAGTAGTTGTAGTGGTTGTAGTACGTGCATCACCCCGACAATACAGAGCATTCGAGATTGGACTGGTAAGTACGGTGCAAAGTGCAGACGGTCCGGTGGGTGGGTGGGTGGGGGATGAGTTTGCCTACAAGGGACGAGGTGGAGCGGCTGACAGCATGGTGCAGATGCAATGACCTGCTCCTGAACACCGCAAAGACCAAGGAGGAGCTCGTAATCGACTTACAGGAGAAAGAAAGCGGAGACTTCTTCTTTGGTTCTTTCGGTAAAGTCACCACGTAGAATGAGAATGAAAGTAATAAATTGATAAAATAAAATAACACAACAATAATATTCTCACGACGTTTCGGCCACAACACAAGCGGCCTTCATCAGGTGAAGGGAGCGAGACTGTCTGGTAGTCCAGCGCTGTCCTACCAGACAGTCTCGCTCCCTTCACCTGATGAAGGCCGCTTGTGTAGGACAGCGCTGGACTACCAGACAGTCTCGCTCCCTTCACCTGATGAAGGCATGCTTGTGTTGTGGCCGAAACGTCGTGAGAATATTATTGTTGTGTTATTTTATTTTATCAATTTATTATTTTATTCTCATTCTACGTGGTGGTGACTTTACCGAAAGAACCAAAGAAGATGAATCATTGCAGTCACGAAAGCTTCAAATCGAAATTTAAAGCGGAGACTCTTCGCTGCTGACCATCAACGGGGGACTGTGCGGAGAGGCTGGAGGGCCCGACCCGGAGCGTCAAGGCCCACCAGAGGCTCCACTCCTCCTGAGAATACTCGGGAAGGAATGACATCAAGCAGAAACCGCCGGTGTCCTTCCACCGAGCTTCCATCGGGAGCATTCTTTACATGCTGCATCTGCGTTGTGGTGCACCGGCTGCACAGTGGCTCAGAGGAAAGCGCTGCAGAGGATCATCAACACGGCCCCCCCCCCAAAAAAAAGAATCGCCGGGCGCTCTCTCCCCACCATACTGGCAGAACTACGCAATTCCCGTCGCATCGAAAAAGCGCAGAACATTATGCAGGACTCTTCTCATCCGTGGACACTCTCTGCTTGAGCCGTTGCCATCAGGCAGACGATTCAGATCAGTCAAAACAAGGACAAACAGATTCAAACGCAGCTTTTATCCTACAGCAATTACCACACTCAATACTGCTAATTAATTACTAAGTAATACTGTGCACAATTGGACTGTAAAATAAGGATGTGCAATGATACAAATGTACTTTTATGTGGGTATGTGGGTATACTTGGGTAGTTTTTATATATAAAGAATTTTGATTTATCTTTTACTTTATTTTTATTTCTTGTTTTAATTAAATTGATGAATGATGCACTGACTGATGAGCACTTTAAATTTCGTTGTACCGGTGACAATGACAACAGAGGATCTATCTCCCTATCTATATGTATTTCCCGTCTGCTGTAACACCTAGCGGGGCTTTCGCGACCAAAATCATCCATAATGGGGGTTGGCTTGGGTTCTATCGCGTACATTATAAAAACTTTGCGTCGTCAATACCCGCCACGCCATTGGACACAGAGCCTGTTAGTAAAGCGAGGTTAGTCTCGTAATCTGAATGTCAGCCTGATGATGCCGGCTTTTGTTATAATTCCCGGCGAAAAGTGACGGCCTCACTAACTTTAGTAATAGGCTTTTTGCCCTTTTAGCTGGCACAAAAAACTGACACCTTTATACAAGGGGATCGTGTTTGCAATAACCACAACGCAAGCGGTCAAAAATGCAAACAAAAAGAGACAACTCTGATAATAATAACAATAATAATACTGGCACCGCCCTTGAAATTTGATTGGTCCACACCAGAGAGACGGCTTTTCTTAGAGCCCCTTTAGTCTCTCCACTGGTGTTGGGCCAGATGTGTTAGGGTGGTGGTTGTGGTGGTGGTGGATTTCAACGTCACACATTTCCTGATGATGCTTGGTTGTCCATGCACCGGCGAAACGTCACGGATAGTCGAATTGTAACCGCGCGTGAGTGGGGCTTAGTCCCCCCACCACACACCGGCGGTGCTGTACCGGTCACAGATTGGCCACGTTTTTTTGTTCAACGTGACAAGCCTTCTTGCTAATTCGCTGTGTGGCGGCGGGCTTAACAACTTCACCTGATGAAGGCCGCTTGCGTTGTGGCCGAAACGTCTCGTGATTTTTCGCTGTTTTATTTTTTTTACCTACGTGGTGACTTTACCGAATAGAACCAACGAGTGTATGGATCCTTGCACTGACGAAATGCTTTAAATCTTAGAACAATAGAAAGGGCCCCATCTGTCAGCCTCCAGGGAGGATGCGTGCGTGAACCCCCCAGGGTTTAAGAACCACTGCTCTAGCAATAGGTTTTTACCCTTTTAACTGGCACAAAGACTGACAACCTTTATACAAGGGACATCGTGTTTGCAATAACCACAACGCAAGCGGTCAAAAATGTAAACAAAAAGAGACAACTCTGATAATAATAACAATAATATTGGCACCGTCCTTGAAATTGATTGGTCCAAACCCTTTTGGCATCTTCTGGTCCAGCACCAGTGGAGAGACTAAAGGGCTCTAAGAAAAGCCGTCTCTCTGGTGTGGACCAATCAAATTCAAGGACGGTGCCAATAATATTATTATTATCAGAGTTGCTTCTTTTTGTTTACATTTTTGACCGCTTGTGTTGTGGTTATTGCAAACACGATCCCCTTGTATAAAGGTTGTCAGTTTTTTTAGTGCCAGATAAAAAGGGTAAAAACCTACTGCTACATCTTGCTACTAGCGAGGGAGGTCTCATAATGTAACCACCGCTCCCTCGGGGGAGACCAGCAGCCGTGGAGCTTCGTCAAATGCCACCTCTCCTTTGTCCCTCGTTCCACTAAACCCCGGCTTTTGTCGGTCGGGGGTTTTGTCGGCACAGGCGGTCGACAAAACCGTTCCCCCCCCCGCCCCTCCTCCTCCTCCTCCTCCTCCTCCTCCTCCTCCAGCCCCTGCACAAGAGCGGGGGGTCTCTTAAAAACCGCGCTCGCAACGGGCCGCCCAATGCGATCGAAACGATGTGGAAGGAGGTCGCCCGGAATGAAGATGTAGGCCCTGGCCGGCTGGCTGTCTGCCTGATGCCGCTGGTTGTCGTTGTTGTCGTTGTTGTAATGTCACAGTGCCTCGAATTGTAAATGCTGTGGTTGAGGGGTGGGGGGTGGGTGGAGTGGGGTGAGGGTTATACTATCCAACGCACAACCAGTTGAGTGCTGAACAAGTTGACGAATTGGCCACACTTTTCATCATTCTTTTACCCACGTGACGTGACCTTACCGACTGTGCTGAGTCGTCGGCCGGCGGGCGGGCGGGCGGGCGGGCGGGTTTAAAGACCAAACAACGTTCATGCTCACGGGGGCCTCACGCGAAAACTGACCCCCCCTGTCGTGGACTGAGTCTAGGGGCATCGTAAGGGGAAGAGCCAGTAGCATTTGGATGGGTTAGGGATCTGAATGTGAACATCGCGGTCATCCCCGTCATTGTCATCGCCGTCGTCATCATCATCGCCGTCGTCATCATCATCGCCGTCATCATCATCATCATCATCGCCACCGTATTTCCCATCACCCTCGTCACCGCCACCTTCGCCAACGCCGTCACGACCGCGGGTGGCTGCGCGGGTCTCCGCCGCCGCCTCGTCCCGATCCCCCGGGAGCACCTCCGCCTCTGCCTCCACCACCGCCTCTGCCGCCACCACCGCCTCTGCCTCCACCACCGCCTCTGCCGCCACCACCGCCTCCGCCGCCACCACCACCGCCTCTGCCTCCACCACCGCCTCCTCCGCCACCACCACCGCCTCCGCCTCCACCGCCTCTGCCGCCACCACCGCCTCTGCTTCCACCGCCTCCACCGCCTCCACCGCCTCCGCTGCCACCACCACCACGGACTCTCCCCGCCCACCTGCCCGCCCCACGGCCACCGCCGCCTCGTCGCCCCGCGTCTCCGCGTCGCCGATGCGCCCGGGGCCCTCACCCACCCCGCGGACTCCTCCGCCCCAGCCTCCGCCGGGCGTTTGGCCTCGGCCCTCCTGCCTCCTCCTCCTCCTCGTCGTCCTCGTCCTCGTCCTCCTCCTCGTTCGCTCTTCCGCGTTGGTTCCTGCTTCCGCATCGTCGTCGTCTTCATCGTCGTCGTCGTCGCCGCCGCATCCACCACCACCACCACGACGACCTCCTCCTCCACCTCCTCCTCCTCCAGAATCCACCTCCTCCACCTCCTCTTCCTGCTCCACCTCCTCCTTCTCAACCTCCGGCTCCTCCACCTCCTCCACCTCCTCCTCAACCTCCACCTCCTCCTGCTCCACCTCCTCCACCTGCGGCTCCTCCTCCTCCACCTGCTCCACCTCCTCCACTTCCTCCTCAACCTCCGGCTCCTCCTCCTCCACCTGCTCCTCCTCCTCCTCTTCCTCCACCTCCTTCTCTTCCACCTCCTCCACCCCCTCCTCTTCCACCTCCTCCACCTCCTCCTCCTCCACCTTCTCCTCCTCCTCCTCCACCTCCTCCTCCACCTCCTCCTCCACCTCCCCGCCCTGGCGAGCCCTCAGCTCGAGGATGACCGTCTCGTCCTCGGGCCACTCGGCGAGGGTGCGGACGCGGAACGTCCGGCGGAGGCGGCGCACGAACTCCCCGCAGAAGCCGAAGCGCAGCTTGAGCGCGAAGAACGCCGTGGCTCCTCCGGCTCCACCACCGGCTCCACTGGCTCTGGCTCCACCGGCTCCACCGGCTCCATCACCTCCGCGGGCCCCCTCCAGGAAGTGTCGCAGCGTGAGGGCGAGTGGCCCCAGCGAGGCCTCCCTGTAGACGAGGTCGCTGGCCACGACGTAGTCGTAGGCGGTGCCGTCGAAGGCCGAGAGGCCGAGGCCCCAGGTGAGCTCGCGCACCCGGGGGCGTCCGTCGCCGCTCCGCGTGTTGTTGGCGATGTTCGTCGAGAGGGAGCCCAGCACCTCCTTGAGGTCCGTCGCCGTGACGTCGGCGCCTTCGGTGGTGGTGGGAGGGGGGGGGGGGGGGTGGTGTAGTGGGAGGAGTGAGGGAGGTGAGGGAGGTGAGCGCTGATCATTGTAATCGAGATTCTAACGGTATTGGGAGTCTGCGCCTCTCTCTCTCTCTCTCTCTCTCGCTGTACTTACGTTGAACTTATTTCGCCGCGCCATCGATCGGCTGACTGTTAAGTATTAGTTCGAAACCGAAAGAGTAGCAGTTCACGAATAAACTCAATGTTTTGATTTAAAGCTTTCGTGACTGCAGTAATTCATATTCTTAGTTTTAATAAATAAATGCTCCGTTTAAAAATAAATTTATGCAAACCAACACACACCTGAAGATGACCGTTTGAGTTATGGTCGAAACGTCGTGAGAATTTTTTTATTGTTTTATATATATTTTATTATTTTGTTGTTTCCCTTCAACGTGGTGACTTTACCGAAAAAAATAAGATTATAAACTCAATGTTCTTAACGTAAGCGTAATGTACACCTCATATTAGTGGCTCTTTGGCGTGGAGATCCGCGGGAAATGGTTATATCTTCTTACGCGATTTTTTTTTATCGTCATCATCCCCTCGCCGTCCTGCCGGTCACGGGCGCAGACAATTGAGAGTCTAAGTGTATTCTTAGTTTTTTCGGTAAAGTCACGTTTCAACGTGACTTTACCGAAAAAACTAAGAATACACGTTTCAACGTGACTTTACCGAAAAAACTAAGAATATGAATTACTGCAGTCACGAAAGCTTTAAATCAAAATTTAAGTCTAAGTGTAGTTTAGTTTTAGCTGGAGTGGGAGTGGAGTGGGAGGGTGAGCGGCAGGGTGAGTGCCGGCCCACTCGTAGCGGTACCCAGGAGGCTGCACACGATGGACACGAGCCCCGTGCCCGCCCCCAGCTCCAGCACGGAGCGCCCCGCCATTGGGTAGCGCTGCTGATTGGCCTCCAGGAAGCGCGCCAGACGGACGCCCTGCGGTGGACCAATCACGCACAGGCACAGGCACGCACACACCACGACCCCACCCGCCGGGGACACGGCCATCGGAGATCAGACGCCAGCCCCACCAACTGCCGCAGACACAACCGCACAACAAAGCCGCATTTGTATGGTATCACCCCTTCGAGACGGAACGATGCTCCCAGACCCACACGCACGCCCGGCCATAGCCGTCAAGAGATCAGACATCAGCCCCCACCATAGGCAAACGTCAGTTGCCTGTTCTACCGATGGGTCTACAGGACGCACCGCATCCCTCAATCAGCGGCGAACAGCAGATTCAGCCACACCACAGACCTGCAACAGTTGTACGTCCTCTACCGCCTTTTGGACTATGACACGCTCCTGACCCATGCAAACGTCTTGCCAGACACACCTGGAGATCAGACACCAAGCCCCCACCCCCCCTCCCCCCCCCCCCCCAACCATCGGAGAAAGCCACACCAAAAATCTACAACAGCACTCATACAGTTTAACACATAGGCTTTCGCGACTAATATTATTCATAATAAAGGTTTTTGGGTTAGATCGCGTTTATTTATAAATGTGTCGTAACCCTCCACCACCCGACACGGCCAATCAGCAAAAAAAAGTGTCACGTTGACAAAAGACAAATAATTCACTACTTCAGCCCACCGGTGTGTTGAAGAGTGAATCCACAACATTTACAGTTTGAGTACGACGTTTCGCTGGTAAATACATCCAGCATCATCGGGCAATTCGCCAGAATGGTAAAGCCCTCGCTCGCTCCCGGTTTTTATAGCACTCATATGTTCACACACGCGGCCCGGCCACAGCCATCATAAATCAGACACCAGCCCCGCCTTAGATGAACAGCAGTTGTGTTTAACACGTAGGCTTTCGCGAATCGATATTATTCACAATAAAGGTTTTTGAGTTAGATCGCGTAAGTGTCAATGTGTCGAAAACCTTCCCCCAGTACTCGACACGGCCAATCAGTAAGGGATTTGCCACGTAAACGAAACGCCAAATAGTTCACCACTGCAGCCCACCGATGTGTTGAAGGGTGAATCCACGACATTTACAATCTGAGTACGACGTTTCGCTGGTAATTACATCCAGCATCGATCGGGCGATTTGCCCGAATAGCAGTTGTGTGTTCTCCCGATGGGTCTGCAGAACGCACCAGGTCTCCTCTCACACTCAACCGCAACCTGCAGAGGTAGCAACAGCACAAACCTACAAATAGTTGGCTTGCCCTACCCCCTACCTTCTAGTCTAAACGATGATAAAGACCAACGCACACAACGACCCCCAGCCACAGCCATCGGAACCCGGCTACCGATGGGCCTACAAAAGGCACCAGATATCCTCTCTCACACACACACCCAACCGCGACCATCAGAAACAGCCACACCAAAGATCCACAGCAGTTACACATCCGACCCACACGCACACGCCCGGTCACAGACATCGGTGATCAGACGCCAGCCCCACCAACCATCGGAGACAACCACGCCACAGACCTACAGCGGATATACGCCATCTGCCGCCCGATGGACCAAACAAATGCTCCAGACTCACGCAACACCACGACCCCCCACCCCGGCCACAACCATCAGAGACAGCCACACCATCGACAAACGGCGGTTATGTGTGTGTGCTGCCGATGGGTCTACAGAACGCACCACGTCTCCTACTCAACCGAGCACAGCCATCAGAGTCAGCCGCACCACGGATCTGCGGTTAGACGTCCTCCACCCCTCTTGCAGTCTATGCGATGCTCCCAAACCCACGCACACCACGCCCACGACCACACCCATCAGGCCCGGCCACGCCATGGACGAACCGGCGGCTGCGTGCTCTACCGATGGGACTGCACAACGCGGCGCAAACCTCCTCTCAACCAATCAGAGGCGGCCACGCCAAACGCCCGCATCGGCTACGCGCATATGCATCGAGCCCCGTGGTTTATGCGATGCCTCCGGGAACCCACGCGCGCAACCACCCTCTACCAGCGACAAGCACATCACAGACGGAGGGCGGTTGTGTGTGCTGTCCGATGGCTTCGCGGGGCATGGCACGTGCCGCGGGTCGACTCACGCTCTCCCAGACGACGGCGGCGATGCCCAGGTCGTCCATGCACTCGGTGATGGTCACCCTGCCGCCCTGGAAGTTGAAGATCTCTCGGGGCATGACCGAGTAGGCCATCGGGAAGCCGGCGGAACCGCTGCCGCGGTGGGGGGGGAGGAGGGGGAGGAGGAGGAGGAGGAGGTGGAGGAGGAGGAGGACACCCAGACTCATAGACGCACAAACATACACAGAGACCCACAGACACCCAGACTCATAGGCGCACAAACATACACAGAGACCAACAGACACCCAGACTCATAGACACACAAACATACACAGAGACCCACAGACACCCAGACTCATAGACACACATACACAGAGACCCACAGACACACAGACTCATAGACACACAAACATACACAGAGACCCACAGACACCCAGACTCATAGACACACAAACACACACAGAGACCCACAGACGCCCAGACTCATAGACACACAAACACACACACAGAGACCCACAGACACCCAGACTCATAGACACACAAACACACACAGAGACCCACAGACACCCAGACGCATAGACGCACACACATACACAAAGACCCACAGACACACAGACTCACAGACACACAAACATACACAGAGACCCACAGACACCCAGACTCATAGACACACACACATACACAGAGACCCACAGACACCCAGACTCATAGACACACAAACATACACAGAGACCCACAGACACCCAGACTCATAGACACACAAACACACACAGAGACCCACAGACATCCAGACTCATAGACACACATACACAGAGACCCACAGACACCCAGACTCATAGACAAACATAGACCCATAGAGACCCACAGACACACAGACTCATAGACACACAAACACACACAGAGACCCACAGACACCCAGACTCATAGACACACAAACATACACAGAGACCCACAGACACCCAGACTCATAGACACACAAACACACACAGAGACCCACAGACACCCAGACTCATAGACGCACAAATATACACAGAGACCCACAGACACCCAGACTCATAGACACGCAAACATACACAGAGACCCACAGACACCCAGACTCATAGACACACAAACACACACAGAGACCCACAGACACACAGACTCATAGACGCACACACATACACAGAGACCCACAGACACCCAGACTCATAGACACACATACACAGAGACCCACAGACACCCAGACTCATAGACAAACATAGACCCATAGAGACCCACAGACACACAAACTCATAGACACACACACATACACAGAGACCCACAGACACCCAGACTCATAGACACACAAACATACACAGAGACCCACAGACACCCAGACTCATAGACACACAAACATACACAGAGACCCACAGACACCCAGACTCATAGACACACAAACATACACAGAGACCCACAGACACCCAGACTCATAGACGCACAAACATACACAGAGACCCACAGACACCCAGACTCATAGACGCACAAACATACACAGAGACCCATAGACACCCAGACTCATAGACGCACAAACATACACAGAGACCCACAGACGCCCAGACTCATAGACACACAAACACACACAGAGACCCACAGACACCCAGACTCATAGACACGCAAACATACATAGAGACCCACAGATACCCAGACTCATAGACACACAAACATACACAGAGACCCACAGACACCCAGACTCAAAGACACACAAACATACACAGAGACCCAGAGACACCCAGACTCATAGACACACAAACGTACACAGAGACCCACAGACACCCAGACTCATAGACACACAAACATACACAGAGACCCACAGACACCCAGACTCATAGACACACACACATACACAGAGACCCACAGACACCCAGACTCATAGACACACAAACATACACAGAGACCCACAGACACACAGACTCACAGACACGCAAACACACACAGAGACCCACAGACACCCAGACTCATAGACACACAAACACACACAGAGATCCACAGACACCCAGATTCACAGACACACAAACATACACAGAGACCCACAGACACCCAGACTCATAGACACACAAACATACACAGAGACCCACAGACACCCAGACTCATAGACACACAAACATACACAGAGACCCACAGACACCCAGACTCATAGACACACAAACATACACAGAGACCCACAGACACCCAGACTCATAGACGCACAAACATACACAGAGACCCACAGACACCCAGACTCATAGACGCACAAACATACACAGAGACCCATAGACACCCAGACTCATAGACGCACAAACATACACAGAGACCCACAGACGCCCAGACTCATAGACACACAAACACACACAGAGACCCACAGACACCCAGACTCATAGACACGCAAACATACATAGAGACCCACAGATACCCAGACTCATAGACACACAAACATACACAGAGACCCACAGACACCCAGACTCAAAGACACACAAACATACACAGAGACCCAGAGACACCCAGACTCATAGACACACAAACGTACACAGAGACCCACAGACACCCAGACTCATAGACACACAAACATACACAGAGACCCACAGACACCCAGACTCATAGACACACACACATACACAGAGACCCACAGACACCCAGACTCATAGACACACAAACATACACAGAGACCCACAGACACACAGACTCACAGACACGCAAACACACACAGAGACCCACAGACACCCAGACTCATAGACACACAAACACACACAGAGATCCACAGACACCCAGATTCACAGACACACAAACATACACAGAGACCCACAGACACCCAGACTCATAGACACACAAACATACACAGAGACCCACAGACACCCAGACTCATAGACACACAAACATACACAGAGACCCACAGACACCCAGACTCATAGACACACAAACATACACAGAGACCCACAGACACCCAGACTCATAGACGCACAAACATACACAGAGACCCACAGACACCCAGACTCATAGACGCACAAACATACACAGAGACCCATAGACACCCAGACTCATAGACGCACAAACATACACAGAGACCCACAGACGCCCAGACTCATAGACACACAAACACACACAGAGACCCACAGACACCCAGACTCATAGACACGCAAACATACATAGAGACCCACAAACACCCAGACTCATAGACACACAAACACACACAGAGACCCACAGACACCCAGACTCATAGACAAACATACACAGAGACCCACAGACACCCAGACTCACAGACACACAAACATACATAGAGACCCACAGACACCCAGACTCATAGACAAACATACATACACAGAGACCCACAGACACCCAGACTCAAAGACACACATAGACCCACAGAGACCCACAGACACCCAGATTAACAGACACACAATCATACACAGAGACCCACAGACACCCACTTATAGAGTCTATGGGTCTCTGTGTGGTGAGTCTATGGGTCTCTATGTGGTGAGTCTGTGGGTCTCTGTGTGGCGAGTCTATGGGTCTCTGTGTGGTGAGTCTATGGGTCTCTGTGTGGTGAGTCTATGGGTCTCTGTGTGAGTCTATGGGTCTCTGTGTGATGAGTCTATTGGTCTCTATGTAGTGAGTCTGTGGGTCTCTGTGTGGTGGGTCTGTGGGTCTCTGTGTGGTGAGTCTATGGGTCTCTGTGTGGTGAGTTTATGGGCTGATCGTTGTTGAGTCTATGGGTCTCTGTGTGGTGAGTCTATGGGTCTCTATGTAGTGAGTCTGTGGGTCTCTGTGTGGTGAGTCTGTGGGTCTCTATGTAGTGAGTCATTGGGTCTATGTTCGATGAGTCTATGGGTCTCTGGGTGGTGAGTCTGTGGGCTCTGTGTAGTGAGTCTATGGGTCTCTATGTAGTGAGTCTATGGGTCTCTGTTCGATGAGTCTATGGCTCTCTGTGTGGTGAGTCTAAGGGTGTCTGTGTCAGTCGAATTCTGAACACAGTTCCTGCTGTTGATGATGATGCTGCTGATGATGATGCTAATGATGATGCTGATGCTATTAGTGTTAACGTCATAGTATACATACTGGAACTCCTGTTGCTGCTGATGATGATGCTGCTGCTGATGATGATGCTGCTGATACTGTTGCTGCTCCTGTTGATGATTATGATGCTGATGATGATGCTGCTGATGATGATGCTGCTGCTGCTCCTGTTGATGGTGATGATGATGATATTGATGCTGCTGATGATGCTGCTGCTGTTGATGATGATGCTGATGATGCTGATGCTGCTGCTGCTGATGGTGATGATGATGCTATTGATGCTGATGATGATGCTGATGATGATGATGCTGCTGCTGCTCCTGTTGATGCTGATGATGATGCTATTGATGCTGATGATGATGATGCTGATGATGCTGATGCTGCTGATGATGCTGCTGCTGTTGCTGTTGATGATGATGCTGATGCTGCTCCTGTTGATGCTGATGATGATGCTGATGCTGCTGCTGCTGCTCCTGTTGATGCTGATGATGATGCTATTGATGCTGATGATGATGATGCTGATGATGCTGTTGTTGGTTCAATAGACGCGACCCCAGGCACCCAGTTCACTCACGGTTGTGAGGGCAGGAGTCTCTGGAGGAGCGAATATCATGTAAATCCTATTTATAAATAAGCAACCCACACACAAACATACACACACACTCACACACACTCACGTATAAACACACTCACACACACTCACATATACACACACACTAACACACTCACATATAAACACACACTCACACATACACACTCACACACACTCACATATAAACACACTCACACACACTCACATATACACACACACTAACACACTCACATATAAACACACACTCACACATACACACTCACACACACTCACATATAAACACACACACTCACGTATAAACACACTCACACACACTCACATATACACACACACTCACACACACACTCACGTATAAACACACTCACACACACTCACATATACACACACACTAACACACTCACATATAAACAGACACTCACACATACACCCTCACACACACTCACATATAAACACACACACTCACGTATACACACACACACTCACATATATAAACACACTCAGACATACACACTCACACACACTCACATGTAAACACACTCACACACACTCACACACTCACATATACACACACACTAACACACTCACGCACTCACATATAAACACATACTCGCACATACACACTCACACACACTCACATATAAACACACACACTCACGTATACACACACTCATATATATAAACACACTCACACATACACACTCACACACACTCGCATATAAACACACTCACACACACTCACATATACACACACACTCACGCACTCACATATAAACACACACTCACACAAACACCCTCACACACACTCACATATAAACACACACACTCACGTATACACACACACACTCACACACTCACATATACACACACACTCACACACACACTCACGTATAAACACACTCACACACACTCACATATACACACACACTAACACACTCACATATAAAACACACTCACACATACACCCTCACACACACTCACATATAAACACACACACTCACGTATAAACACACTCACACACACTCACACACTCACATATATAAACACACTCACACACACTCACGTATAAACACACTCACACACACTCACATATACACACACACTAACACACTCACATATAACAACAACAACAACAACCGCCATTCGCCACTAAGTGGCGGTGACGTCACCACGACGCTTGTGCCAGGCTATGTGCACCCTGAGGCCACGTGAAGTGTCGAACGCCCGCTGGCAGGAGGTCACGGGGCAGACCCAGGTGCCACGGGTCGACTGACTGAGATGACTGGCTGATGCACCACCTGTGCCCCCTACTGTGCCAACCTGCTGTGCTTTAGCCACCCGGCGCTCCGCTCGCTGTTGTGAGCGTCGCTCCTCCGCCCTCCGTTGTTGTTGGAGGGCGACTGCCTCCAACTGCCCAGTAGCATCCTTCACGAGCCTCCTCCACAGAGGCCGATCTTGACACCGCTGGTACCAGTCATCGGCAAGTCCACTCAGCTCCACGTCCTCCTGTACCACATCACTCCATCTCTTCTCTAGCCCGTGCCGCGCCCGCTTAGCCCCCTCAATCCGGCCAAACAAAAGCTGTTTCGGCATGCGGTGGCTGGGCATGCGGGCTACATGACCCAGCCATCGCAGCCTTGCCTGCCGGAGGAGCTCACCGATGGGACCCTGCCCAGATCTTTCAAGGATTTGTGAGCTCCTCACACAATCCAGTCTGGTTAAACCCAGGATGGATCGTAGGCAGGTCAGCCTAAATGTTTCTAACCGGCGAAGATGTTCCATTAGGGGGGTCCACGTTTCGCAAGCGTAGAGAAGGGAGGGAATGACCGTGGCCGAGAAGACCTGAAGCTTAGTGCGGAGCGACAGACCAGGTAGCTTCCACACAGCGTTACGCAACCGATGAAAAGATATTGCCGCTCGACTGATTCGGAGTGAGACCTCTGCTGTTAAACTGGAGCCAGTCATAAGCACACTGCCCAGGTATGGGAAACTCTCCACTCTCTCCACAACTGCCCCATCACCGATTGGGAGTTGTGGGGGTGGAGTGTCCGATGGTACAAAATACCCAGGCAGGTGCTTAGTTTTGGTGGGGCTGATGGTAAGGCCCCACCTCTTAGTGGCACGCTCCAGTCTCAGCAGCAGCGTCTCCAACTCCTCCTCTGACTGAGCAGCTATTACCAAGTCATCAGCATACATAACGTGGTTGAGCAATAGGGAGCCATCCCTTGACCGCACCCGGGCATCGATTAGCCTCCCATTATATCTGTACCATATGGAGATTCCCCCGGTACAGCTATTGAAGGCTTCACGAACTACGTGGTCAAAATAGATGTTAAATAATGTGGGAGCCAGAGGACATCCCTGTCGCACCCCAAGGTGTACAGGGAATGGCTCTGACTCCCGGCCACGTAGTTTTACCCGGGCCCGCTCACCATCATGAAGGTCCTTAATGATCGTGAGCAGAGGGTCAGGTACTCCAAAAGCACGAAGAACGACCCAGAGCCCAGGCCTACTGATGGTATCATAGGCCTTGACCAGGTCAATAAAGCAGAGATGTAGGTCTTGTTGGAATTCCCTACACCTCTGCTGTAGCAGACGGACAGAAAATATGGCATCTGTGCAGGACCGCCCTTTCCTGAAACCGCATTTGGGCTCCGCAAGCCTCTCCTCAGCGTGCCTGGCAAGGCGATGCTGAATAATCCTTGCCAGGACCTTTCCCGGCACACTGAGGAGTGAGATGCCCCTGTAGTTGTTACAGTCTGTGCGGTCCCCCTTCTTAAAAAGGGGGACCACCAGGGCATCCTTCCAATCCTGCGGAACCCGTCCAGTGGTCCAGACTGTTGTTATGATGTCATATAGGGCAGTCTGTGCACAAACGCCACCCTCCCTCAGCATTTCGCTTGGGAGATCATCTCTGCCCGCTGCCTTTCCTGGTCTCAGACTCCGGATCGCCTTCAATACTTCCTCAGCAGATGGCACCTCAGCCAGCCACTCACAGGGGGTGACTTCATCCAATATTTGAGGCACCGCAGCCTCAGCAGGGTCATCCTCACTTTGTGCCACGATGTTTTCCTGGCTGTGGGATTTTCCCTCCCCCAGGACCTCACAGAAATGCTCAGCAAATCTGCGAACCTGTTCCTGGGGGTCGGAAATTGGATCACCGTTTTTTCCCCTAATGATGGTAATAGGTGTGGCGCTGCAGGTTACTTTTTTGATGGAGTTAAATAGCGATTTGTGATCACGGGCCACTGAGGCAGACTCCATCTCCTCAGCAACCCGCGACCACCACCCATCCTTGCAGCGCCTCACGGCTCTCCGAACCTCCGAGCGAAGGCTGCGGTAAGCCTCCTCATTCTCTGACGTGGGATTCTGTAGCCGATGACAGTGGGCCTGTCGCTTTTTCTCAACCATCCTGAACAACTCCTCTGTCATCCAGGGTGTCTGGGGAGGTCTGGACCGCGTACCCAAAGCAGCCATTGCAGCTGCATGAGTCACAGTCCTAAACCTCGCCCATTTACCCTCGACATCAGGAGGAGTCGGGGACGATGCCAATCCCAGCCGCAAGCGATGATGAAATTCTCGCTTGCAACTTTCATCAGATAACTGAGACCAGGCCACTTTAGGTTGGAATGGGGTCCTGGGTGTACACCCACCACCGGAGTGGAAGAATGGCAGGCGCATCTTACAGATGACTAGTCGATGGTCAGAGGGCAGATCAGCTCCACGGTAGGTCCTGGTGTCAAGGACATGGGCTCGCATTCGCTGGTCCGTCACTATGTAGTCCAGCAGATGTTCTTGCTTGGACCCGGCATGCATCCATGATGTTGTGTGGATGCGCCGATGCCGGAACAGCGTGTTGGTAATTACAAGCCCATGGGCTGCACAAAAATCTAGCAGCCTCCTACCATTGTTATTGAGCTGATCTGGCCCATGCCCTCCAATCACTCCAGACCAGGTGCCAGTATCATGACCAACTCGGGCATTGAAGTCACCCAACATGATGACTCTATCCCGAGGGGCCACTTTAGCCAGCACCTGTGACAGGAGGTCATAGAAGGCATCTGACTCATCGGCTTTGCCTGCATCCCTCCACGGATGTTCATCTTCGGTGGGGGCATAAGTAACCACGACCACCATTCCTCGCCTCCGGTTGATGGGAAGGCGAGCCCAAAGTAGCCTGGGGCTTACAGCTTCCCACATCTCACCGCCACGCTCCCACGCCCCCTTCATTCTTTTGTTCAAAAGAAGACCCACACCCTGTTGTTTGGCAGTCTGCTGCCCCGAGTAGAGGACTGTCCACCCCTCATGGTGGCAGGAGCCAGAGCCGGTCCACCGGACCTCCTGAATGCCGCATAGATCCAGGCGGTACCGGTCCAGCTCCCGACAGAGGAGTGGCAGCCTCTCCTCTGCAGTGAGCGTTCGAACATTCCACGTGGCCACCCGTAGTGGCTTTTCGTTGTTTCTGGAGTAGCCCCGAGGGTAGGTATTCAATCTCCTGGCTCCGCCAATTGGGGTTTGGCCAGGAGACGTCATAGACGCCTGGCCCCCCGGGGCCTCCGGCACAAGCTTAGTTGTTACATATTTCACTTTAATTCGTGGTTTTGTGGTAATTAATTGAAGGTGGAGGGGTTACCAGCCCCTCGCACCCGTCCAGAGCCCCCGTTTAGCCCCTGTGGTGGTCACAGACGCCATGAGGGGAGGAGCCAATCAAAATTGGAACTCCCCCCACAGCGCTTTCCACGACAGAGTTGCCCGTCCGGCACCGCGAGGAGGTAGGGGGTTGTTTTGCCGGACTCAGACACACAGACACACTCATACATACACACACACACACACTCATACATACACACACACACTCATACATACACACACACTCATACATACACACACACACTCATACATACACACACACACTCATACATACACACACACACACACTCATACATACACACACACACTCATACATACACACACACACACACTCATACATACACACACACACACTCATACACACACACACTCATACATACACACACACACTCATACATACACACACTCATACATACACACACACACACTCATACATACATACACACACACTCATACATACACACACACACTCATACATACACACATACACTCATACATGCACACACACTCATACATACACACACACTCATACATACACACACACACTCATGCATACACACACACACTCATACATACACACACACTCATACACACACTCACACTCATACATACACACACACTCATACATACACACACACTCATACATACACACACACTCATACATACACACACACACTCATACATACACACACACTCATACACACCCACTCATACATACACACACTCATACATACACACACACACACTCATACATACACACACACACACTCATACATACACACACACACTCATACACACACACCCTCATACATACACACACACTCATACATACACACACACTCATACATACACACACACACTCATACACACACTCACACTCATACATACAAACACACTCATACATACACACACAGACTCATACATAGACACACACACTCATACATACACACACACACACTCATACATACACACACACTCATACATACACACACACACACTCATACATACACACTCACACTCATACATACACACACACACTCATACATACACACACACTCATACATACACACTCATACATACACACACACTCATACATACACACACACACTCATACATACACACACACACACTCATACATACACACACACACTCATACATACACACACACACACTCATACACACACACACTCATACATACACACACATTCATACATACACACACACACACTCATACACACACACACACTCATACATACACACACACATACTCATACATACACACACACACACTCATACATACACACACACACACTTATACATACACACACACACACTCATACATACACACACACTCATACATACACACACACTCATACACACACACACACTCATACATACACACACTCATACATACACACACACACTCATACACACACACACTAATACACACATACACACACTCATACACACACACACTCATACATACACACACACACACTCATACATACACACACACACACTCATACACACACACACACTCATACATACACACACACTCATACATACACACACACACACTCATACATACACACACACTCATACATACACACACACACACACTCATACATACACACACTCATACATACACACACACCCTCATACATACACACACACACACTCATACATACACACACTCATACATACACACACTCATACATACACACACACCCTCATACATACACACTCACACTCATACATACACACACACACTCATACATACACACACACTCATACATACACACACATACATACACACACACACACTCATACACACACACACTCATACATATACACACACACACTCATACACACACATACATACACACACACACACTCATACACACACACACTCATACATATACACACACACTCATACATACACACACACACTCATACATACACACACACTCATACATACACACACATACATACACACACACACACTCATACACACACACACTCATACATATACACACACACTCATACATATACACACACACTCATACATACACACACACACACACTCATACATACACACACACTCATACATACACACACACACTCATACATACACACACACACACTCATACATACACACACACTCATACATACACACACACACTCATACATACACACACACACACTCATACATACACACACACTCATACATACACACACACACACTCATACATACACACATACTCATACACACACACACTCATACATACACACACACACGCTCTGTACGGCCAAACAAAAGCTGTCAAGGCATTCGATGGAAGGGCATGCGGGCAACGTGGCCCAGCCAACTCGTAACCACACACACACACGCACGACCATGCAGGGGCATCGTCAACCGCATATGAACACACACACACACTCATACATACACACATACACTCATACACTATCACTCATACATACACACACTCATACATACACACACACTCATACATACACACATACACTCATACACTATCACTCATACACACACACACTCATACATAAACACACACACTCATACACACACACCTACATACATACACACACACACTCATACATACACACACACTCACATATAAACACACTCACACATACACTCTCATACACTATCACTCATGCATACACACGCACACTCATACATACACACACCCACTCATACATACACACACTCATACACACACGCAATCATACACTATCACTCATACATACACACACACTCATACATACACACACACACTCATACACTATCACTCATACATACACACACTCACACACACATACACTCATACACTATCACTCATACATACACACACACTCAAACATACACACACACTCATACACTCACTCATACATACACACATTCATACACTCACACACACACTCATACATACATACACTATCACTCATACATACACACACACACTCATACACTATCACTCATACATACACACACACACTCATACACACACTCATACATACACAAACACACTCACATATAAACACACTCACACATACACACTCACATATACATATACACACACTCATACACACTCACTAATACATACAAACACACTCATACATACACACACAACAACAACAACCGCCATTCGCCACTAAGCGGCGGTGACGTCACCACGACGCTTGTGCCAGGCTATGTGCACCCTGAGGCCACGTGAAGTGTCGAACGCCCGCTGGCAGGAGGTCACGGGGCAGACCCAGGTGCCACGGGTCGACTGACTGAGATGACTGGCTGATGCACCACCTGTGCCCCCTACTGTGCCAACCTGCTGTGCTTTAGCCACCCGGCGCTCCGCTCGTTGTTCTGAGCGTCACTCCTCCACCCTCCGTTGTTGTTGGAGGGCGGCTGCCTCCAACTGCCCAGTAGCATCCTTCACGAGCCTCCTCCACAGAGGCCGATCTTGACACCACTGGTACCAGTCATCGGCAAGTCCACTCAGCTCCACGTCCTCCTGTACCACGTCACTCCATCTCTTCTCTTGCCCGTGCGCGCCCGCCTAGCCCCCTCAATCCGGCCGAACAAAAGCTGTTTCGGCATGCGGTGGCTGGGAATGTGGGCTACATGACCCAGCCATCGCAGCCTTCCCCGCCGGAGGAGCTCACCGATGGGACCTTGCCCAGATCTTTCAAGGATTTGTGAGCTCCTCACACAATCCAGTCTGGTTAAACCCAGGATGGATCGTAGGCAGGCCAGCCTAAATGTTTCTAACCGGCGAAGATGTTCCATTAGGGGGGTCCACGTTTCGCAAGCGTAGAGAAGGGAGGGAATGACCGTGGCCGAGAAGACCTGAAGCTTAGTGCGGAGCGACAGACCAGGTAGCTTCCACACAGCGTTACGCAACCGATGAAAAGATATTGCCGCTCGACTGATTTGGAGTGAGACCTCTGCTGTTAAACTGGAGCCGGTCATAAGCACACTGCCCAGGTATGGGAAACTCTCCACTCTCTCCACAATTGACCCATCACCGATTGGGAGTTGTGGGGGTGGAGTGTCTGATGGTACAAAATACCCAGGCAGGTGCTTAGTTTTGGTGGGGCTGATGGTAAGGCCCCACCTCTTAGTGGCACGCTCCAGTCCCAGCAGCAGCGTCTCCAACTTCTCCTCTGAATGAGCAGCTATTACCAAATCATCAGTATACATAACGTGGTTGAGCAATAGGGAGCCATCCCTTGACCGCACCTGGGCATCGATCAGTGAGATGCCCCTGTACTTGTTACAGTCTGTGCGGTCCCGTCTTAAAAAGCGGGATCACCAGGGCATCCTTCCAATCCTGCGGAACCCGTCCAGTGGTCCAGACTGTTGTTATGATGTCATGTAGGGCAGTCTGTGCACAAACGCCACCCTCCCTCAGCATATCGCTTGGGAGATCATCTCTGCCCGGTGCCTTTCCTAGTCTCAGACTGGATCGCCTTCAGTACTTCCTCAACAAATGACACTTCAGCCAGCAACTCACTGGGGGTGACTTCTTCCAATATTTTAGGCACTGCAGCCTCAGCAGGGTCATCCTCACTTTGTGCCACGATGTTATCCAGGCTGAGGGATGTCCCCTCCCCCAGGACCTCACAGAAATGCTCAGCAAATCTGCAAACCTGTTCCTGGGGTCGGAGATTGGATCACCGTTTTTTCCTCTAATGATGGTAATAGATGTGGCGCTGCAGGTTACTTTTTTGATGGAGTTAAATAGTGATTTGTGATCGCGGGTCATTGAGGCAGACTCCATCTCCTCAGCAACCCACGACCACCACCCATCCTTGCAGCGCCTCACGGCTCTCCGAACCTCCGAGCAAAGGCTGCGGCAAGCATCCTCATTCTCTGACGTGGGATTCTGTAGCCGATGACAGTGGGCCTGTCGCTTTTTCTCAACCATCCTGAACACCTCCTCTGTCAGCCAGGGTCTCTGGGGACGTCTGGACCGTGTACCCAAAGCAGCCATTGCAGCTGCATGAGACACAGTCCTAAACCTCGCCCATTTACCCTCGACATCAGGAAGAGTCGGGGACGATGCCAATCCCAGCCGCAAGCGATGATGAAATTCTCGCTTGCAACTTTCATCAGATAACTGAGACCAGGCCACTTTAGGTTGGAATGGGGTCCTGGGTGTACACCCACCACCGGAGTGGAAGAATGGCAGGCGCATCTTACAGATGACTAGTCGATGGTCAGAGGGCAGATCAGCTCCACGGTAGGTCCTGGTGTCAAGGACATGGGCCCGTATCCGCTGTTCCGTCACTATGTAGTCCAGCAGATGTTCTTGCTTGGACCCGGCATGCATCCATGATGTTGTGTGGATGCGCCGATGCCGGAACAGCGTGTTGGTAATTACAAGCCCATGGGCTGCACAAAAATCTAGCAGCCTCCTGCCGTTGTTATTGAGCTGATCTGGCCCATGCCTTCCAATCATTCCACACCAGGTGCCAGCATCATGACCAACTCGGGCATTGAAGTCACCCAACAAGATGACTATATCCCGAGGGGCCACTTTAGCTAGCACCTGTGACAGGAGGTCATAAAAGGCATCTGACTAATTGGCCTTGCCTGCATCCCTCCACTGATGTTCGTCTTCCGTGGGGGCATAAGTAACCACGACCACCACTCCTCGCCTCCGGTTGATGGGAAGGCGAGCCCAAATTAGCCTGGGGCTTACAGCTTCCCCCACCTCACCGCCACGCTCCCATGCCCCCTTCATTATTTTGTTCAGAAGAAGAGCCACTCCCTGTTGTTTGGCAGTCTCCTTCCCCGAGTAGAGGACTGTCCACCCCTCATGGTGGCAGGAGCCAGAGCCGGTCCACCGGACCTCCTGAATGCCACAGAGATCCAGGCGGTACCGGTCCAGCTCCCGACAGAGGAGTGGCAGCCTCTCCTCCTCGGTGAGCGTTCCAACATTCCACGTGGCCACCCGTAGTGGCTTTATGTTGTTTCTGAAGGAGCCCCGAGGGTAAAGATTCAATCTCCTGGCTCCGCTAATTGGGGTTTGGCCAGGAGACGTCATAGACGGCAATCGGAATTGGCTCCTCACCTCAGCACTGTCCACGACAGAGTTGTCCTTCTGGCACCGCGAGGAGGTAGGGGGTTGTTTTTGCCGGACTAACACACTCACACACACACTCACATATAAACACCCTCACACATACACACTCACATATACACACTCATACATACACACACATTGACACATACACACACACATTCACATACACACACTCATACACACTCACACTCATACATACACACTCACATAAACACACTCACACTCGTACATACACACACACTCATACATAGACACACACTGACACACACACATTCACGTACACACACTCATACACACTCACACTCATACATACACACTGACACATACACACACACATTCACATACACACACTCATACACACACATATATACACTCACGCATACACACACTCATACACACTCACACTCATACATACACACTGACACATACACACACACATTCACATACACACACTCATACACACTCACACTCATACATACACACTGACACATACACACACACATTCACATACAACAACAACAACAACCGCCATTCGCCACTAAGTGGCGGTGACGTCACCACGACGCTTGTGCCAGGCTATGTGCACCCTGAGGCCACGTGAAGTGTCGAACGCCCGCTGGCAGGAGGCCACGGGGCAGACCCAGGTGCCACGGGTCGACTGACTGAGATGACTGGCTGATGCACCACCTGTGCCCCCTACTGTGCCAACCTGCTGTGCTTTAGCCACCCGGCGCTCCGCTCGCTGTTGTGAGCGTCGCTCCTCCGCCCTCCGTTGTTGTTGGAGGGCGACTGCCTCCAACTGCCCAGTAGCATCCTTCACGAGCCTCCTCCACAGAGGCCGATCTTGACACCGCTGGTACCAGTCATCGGCAAGTCCACTCAGCTCCACGTCCTCCTGTACCACATCACTCCATCTCTTCTCTAGCCCGTGCCGCGCCCGCTTAGCCCCCTCAATCCGGCCAAACAAAAGCTGTTTCGGCATGCGGTGGCTGGGCATGCGGGCTACATGACCCAGCCATCGCAGCCTTGCCTGCCGGAGGAGCTCAACGATGGGACCCTGCCCAGATCTTTCAAGGATTTGTGAGCTCCTCACACAATCCAGTCTGGTTAAACCCAGGATGGATCGTAGGCAGGCCAGCCTAAATGTTTCTAACCGGCGAAGATGTTCCATTAGGGGGGTCCACGTTTCGCAAGCATAGAGAAGGGAGGGAATGACCGTGGCCGAGAAGACCTGAAGCTTAGTGCGGAGCGACAGACCAGGTAGCTTCCACACAGCGTTACGCAACCGATGAAAAGATATTGCCGCTCGACTGATTCGGAGTGAGACCTCTGCACATACACACACTCATACACACACATATATACACTCACGCATACACACTCACATATACACACACACACTCAAACATACACACACACTAACACATACACACATTCACATACACACACTCATACACACTCACACTCATACACACTCACATAAACACACTCACACTCGTACATACACACACACTCATACATAGACACACACTGACACATACACACACATTCACGTACACACACTCATACACACTCACACTCATACATACACACTGACACATACACACACACATTCACATACACACACTCATACACGCACATATATACACTCACGCATACACACTCACATATACATACACACTCAAACATACACACACACTAACACATACACACACACACATTCACATACACACACTCATACACACTCACACTCATACATACACACTCACATAAACACACTCACACTCATACATACACACACACACTCAAACATACACACACAGACTCATACATATGTAGCGGCTTCTAGATTTGAAGCTTGCGTGACTGCAAGGATCCATACTCTTTGGTTCTATTCGGTAAAGTCACGTAGGTAAAAAAATAAAAATAAAACAACAAAAATCACGACGTTTCGGCCACAACACAAGCGGCCTTCATCAGGTGAAGGGACCGGACTGTCCAGAGGACAGCGTTGGAGTGAAGACAGCCAAGCGCAGGTCGCGTCCTTTAAGCTGTGTTGGGACCTGCGCTTGGCTGTCTTCACTCCAGCGCTGTCCTCTGGACAGTACGGTCCCTTCGCCTGATGATGGCCACTTGCGTTGTGGCCGAAAAGTCGTGATTTTTTTGCTGTTTCACTTTTATTCTTTACCTACGCGCCCTTACCGAATAGAACCCAAGAATACGCAAGCGCTGTGAACGGGCTGCGTCCACTTAACCTGCAGTATCAGGCACGGCCCATCAGGGGCAGTGACTTGCACCGGCAGAGGGGGGTCGTCGCTACATTCCCCAGCCCCAAAGCAGGAGGAGCCTGCGGGGTGTTCTGGGATTCCCCCGGGACCTCCCCCCCGCCCCCACCCCACCCCACCCCACGGAACCCTCTGGAAGGGAGGCGGGGCCAGAGGCTGGCACACCCGGGGAGGGTGTATAAAAGCCGGACGTCTCGACGGGTCCGCGGGCCGGTCCAAGACAGAAGCCAGACAGCCGACGACGCCGGGACCCCCTAGCCCCGCTGCCCTTGTAAGGGCCTGGACTCTGTGTGACCCACGACCTTCTACGAGACCCTGGAAAACCCCCGCCACCGCCCCCGCCCCCGCCCCCCGGCCCGACGTCCTTGGGGCTGGGTCGGGGTCAGCGTAGCACCGCCCCAGGGGGCTCGTAGCCGGAGGACTGACGCTAGTCCGGAGGCCCGTACCTCCCCAGGTGATAGGTGCAAAAAAAAAGGAGCAGGTTGCCTTAGCGTTCATTGGGATAAACGCGTCGCCTCGAAGAGTCGTCTGGAGCGCTCCGTGAAACCACTGCACACGCGTGTCTGTGTGTGTGTGTGTGTTAGTGTACGTGTGTATGTGGATGTGTGTGTGTGTGTATGGAGGGCGGAGGAGCGACGCTCACAACAACGAGCGGAGCACCGGGTGGCTAAGGCGCGGCAGGTTGGCACAGTAGGGGGCACAGGTGGTGCATCAGCCAGTCGTCTCAGTAGTCTCAGTCAGTCGACCCGTGGCACCTGCTGGGTCTGCCCCGTGACCTCCTGCCAGCGGGCGTTCGATGCTTCACGTGGCCTCAAGGTGCACGTGGCCTGGCACAAGCGTCGTGGTGACATCACCGCCACTTAGTGGCGAATGGCGGTTGTTGTTGTCTGTCTGTGTGTGTCTGTCTGTGTGTGTGTGTCTGTGTGTGTGTGTCTCTATGTATCTGTGTGTGTGTCTGTATGTGTGTCTGTATGTGTTTGTGTGTCTGTATGTGTGTGTGTGTCTCTATGTATATGTGTGTGTGTCTGTATGTATCTGTGTGTGTGTGTGTCTGTATGTATCTGTGTGTGTGTGTCTGTATGTATCTGCGTGTGTGTCTGTATGTGTTTGTGTGTCTGTATGTATCTGTGTGTGTGTCTGTATGTGTTTGTGTGTCTGTATGTGTTTGTGTGTCTCTATGTATCTGTGAGTGTGCCTGTATGTATGTGTGTCTGTATGTGTTTGTGTGTCTCTATGTATCTGTGTGTGTCTGTATGTGTGTGTGTGTCTGTATGTGTTTGTGTGTCTCTATGTATCTGTGTGTGTCTGTATGTGTGTGTGTGTCTGTATGTGTTTGTGTGTCTGTATGTGTTTGTGTGTCTCTATGTATCTGTGTGTGTGTCTGTATGTGTGTGTGTCTGTATGTGTTTGTGTGTCTGTATGTGTTTGTGTGTCTGTATGTATCTGTGTGTGTGTGTCTCTATGTATCTGTGTGTGTCTCTATGTATCTGTGTGTCTGTATGTGTGTGTGTGTCTGTGTGTGTGTGTGGGGATCGATAGTGTAGTGGTTAGCGCTACGCTGCGCTATGAACCTGGCGTCCCGGGTTCGATTCCCGCTCACGGCCAACACCAGTGACGATTATCTGAACCGGTCCCGGGCCTCCCCTAGGTCGACTCAGCCTCAAATGAGTACCTGGTGCGGTGTGTAAACATCGCCACTGGGGAGACAAAGGCGGTCGGGCGTGGTGCTGGCCACCCACCCCCTTGTGTACCGTTCCGGCCTTCATAGGTGCTCGCTAACAGCACTTGCCCCTACAGTCTGTTAAGGCTATACGGGGGATCTTTGTTGTTGGTTGTGTGTCTGTATGTTTCTGTGTGTGTCTCTATGTATCTGTGTGTCTGTATGTATGTGTGTGTGTCTGTATGTGTGTGTGTGTCTGTATGTATGTGTGTAAATGCGTGCTACTACTCGCCACTAACAGCACGTGTCCACCCCTCTCCCCACCCCCCCAGTAGTCTCTTACAGACTACACAGCGCGGGGGGTGGGGGGGGGTTGGTATTTGTCCTTCTGCACGAAAGACAAAACGACATCGACAACGAGGAAGAAGAAGGAGGAGGAGGAGGAGACCAAAGACGCAGCGAGCCTTACGGGACACAACAATCGGACGTCCGCTGTTTAATTTTGTCTCGAGGGGCGATGGGGGGGGGTGATACAGAGAGAGAGAAGTTTAACGGGGTCACACCGTATAGAAGTTTAACGGGGTCACACCGTATAGAAGTTTAGCGGGGTCACACCGTATAGAAGTTTAACGGGGTCACACTGTATAGAAGTTTAACGGGGTCACACCGTATAGAAGTTTAACGGGGTCACACCGTATAGAAGTTTAACGGGGTCACACCGTATAGAAGTTTAACGGGGTCACACCGTATAGAAGTTTAACGGGGTCACACTGTATAGAAGTTTAACGGGGTCACACTGTATAGAAGTTTAACGGGGTCACACTGTATAGAAGTTTAACGGGGTCACACCGTATAGAAGTTTAACGGGGTCACACCGTATAGAAGTTTAACGGGGTCACACCGTATAGAAGTTTAACGGGGTCACACCGTATAGAAGTTTAACGGGGTCACACCGTATAGAAGTTTAACGGGGTCACACCGTATAGAAGTTTAACGGGGTCACACCGTATAGAAGTTTAACGGGGTCACACTGTATAGAAGTTAAACGGGGTCACACTGTATAGAAGTTTAACGGGGTCACACTGTATAGAAGTTTAACGGGGTCACACCGTATAGAAGTTTAACGGGGTCACACTGTATAGAAGTTTAACGGGGTCACACCGTATAGAAGTTTAACGGGGTCACACTGTATAGAAGTTTAACGGGGTCACACCGTATAGAAGTTTAACGGGGTCACACTGTATAGAAGTTTAACGGGGTCACACCGTATAGAAGTTTAACGGGGTCACACTGTATAGAAGTTTAACGGGGTCACACCGTATAGAAGTTTAACGGGGTCACACTGTATAGAAGTTTAACGGGGTCACACCGTATAGAAGTTTAACGGGGTCACACTGTATAGAAGTTTAACGGGGTCACACCGTATAGAAGTTTAACGGGGTCACACTGTATAGAAGTTTAACGGGGTCACACCGTATAGAAGTTTAACGGGGTCACACTGTATAGAAGTTTAACGGGGTCACACCGTATAGAAGTTTAACGGGGTCACACTGTATAGAAGTTTAACGGGGTCACACCGTATAGAAGTTTAACGGGGTCACACTGTATAGAAGTTTAACGGGGTCACACCGTATAGAAGTTTAACGGGGTCACACCGTATAGAAGTTTAACGGGGTCACACTGTATAGAAGTTTAACGGGGTCACACTGTATAGAAGTTTAACGGGGTCACACCGTATAGAAGTTTAACGGGGTCACACTGTATAGAAGTTTAATGGGGTCACACTGTATAGAAGTTTAACGGGGTCACACCGTATAGAAGTTTAACGGGATCACACTATATAGAAGTTTAACGGGGTCACACCGTATAGAAGTTTAACGGGGTCACACCGTATAGAAGTTTAACGGGGTCACACCGTATAGAAGTTTAACGGGGTCACACCGTATAGAAGTTTAACGGGGTCACACTGTATAGAAGTTTAACGGGGTCACACTGTATAGAAGTTTAACGGGGTCACACTGTATAGAAGTTTAACGGGGTCACACCGTATAGAAGTTTAACGGGGTCACACCGTATAGAAGTTTAACGGGGTCACACCGTATAGAAGTTTAACGGGGTCACACCGTATAGAAGTTTAACGGGGTCACACCGTATAGAAGTTTAACGGGGTCACACCGTATAGAAGTTTAACGGGGTCACACCGTATAGAAGTTTAACGGGGTCACACTGTATAGAAGTTAAACGGGGTCACACTGTATAGAAGTTTAACGGGGTCACACTGTATAGAAGTTTAACGGGGTCACACCGTATAGAAGTTTAACGGGGTCACACTGTATAGAAGTTTAACGGGGTCACACCGTATAGAAGTTTAACGGGGTCACACCGTATAGAAGTTTAACGGGGTCACACCGTATAGAAGTTTAACGGGGTCACACTGTATAGAAGTTTAACGGGGTCACACCGTATAGAAGTTTAACGGGGTCACACTGTATAGAAGTTTAACGGGGTCACACTGTATAGTAGTTAGTGAGTAAAGATTTTGATTCACGCCCACTCTCACTCTCTCTCTCACTCTCTCACTCTCACATCTCTCTATCTCACGCCCACTCTCTCTCACTCTCTCTTTCACTCTCTCTCACGCTTTCTCTTTCACTCTCACTCTCTCTCTCACTCTCTCGCCCACTCTCTCTCTCACTCTATCTCTCGCCCACTCTCTCTCTCACTCTATCTCACGCCCACTCTCTCTCACTCTCTCACTCTCTCTCACGCTTTCTCTCTCACTCTCTCTCTCTCACCCTCTCACTCTCTCTATCTCACTCTCTCACTCTCTCTCGCCCACTCTCACTCACTCTCTCACTCTCTCTCTCACTCTCTCACTCTCTCTCACTCTCTCTCACTCTCTCTCTCTCACTCTCTCTCTCTCTCTCTCGCCCACTCTCACTCTCTCACTCTCTCTCTCACTCTCTCTCTCTCTCTCACTCTCTCCATCTCACGCCCACTCTCTCTCTCTCTCTCACTCTCTCTCTCTCACTCTCTCACTCTCTCACGCTCTCTATCTCACGCCCACTCTCTCTCACTCTCTCACTCTCTCTCTCACTCTCTCCATCTCACGCCCACTCTATCTCTCTCCGATCGCTCGCAAATCTCTCACTCCTCCGGCCTCATCTCGGCACCATCACGGACCGCCCCCCTCGCCGCCCCCTCCTTCCCGCCCACCTCCAACCCCCTCCCCTCCCCTCCCCGCGGCCGCCCGCGGCCGCCTCCGGCCTCTCAACCCCGGCCCGGGAAATCCGATTGACCGCCCCCGCCTCTCCCGTCTCCCCTCAAGTCCCCCGCGACAGACTCCACCGTTGGATCCACGACCTCCTCCTCCTTCTCCTCCTCCTCCTCGTCCTCCTCCTTCTCCTCCTCCTTCTCCTCCTCCGCCTCACCCCCCTTCCCCTCCTCCTTCTCCTCCTCGTCCCCCACCTCCTCCTCGTCCTCCTCCTTCTCCTCCTCGTCCTCCTCTGCCTCGCCCCCCTTCTCCTTCTCCTCCTTCTCCTCCTTCTCCTCCTCGCCCTCCTCCTCGTCATCCTCCTCCGCCTCGCCCCCCTTCTCCTCCTCCTCCTCCTTCTCCTCCTCCTCCGCCTCACCCCCCTTCTCCTCCTCCGCCTCACCCCCCTTCTCCTCCTCCTCCTCCTTCTCCTCCTCACCCCCCTTCTCCTCCTCCGCCTCACCCCCCTTCTCCTCCTCCTCCTCCTTCTCCTCCTCACCCCCCTTCTCCTCCTCCGCCTCGCCCTCCTTCTCCGCCTCGCCCTCCTCCTCATCCTCCTCCTCCTCCTCCTCTGCCTCCGCCCCTTCCCCCGCCTCCCCGCCCGCCCGCCGGCGTCCCGACAGCTCCCACAGCAGCATCCGCTCCTCGGGCCACTCGGCGAGGGCGCGGACGCGGAACGTCCGGCGGAGGCGGCGCAGGAACTCCTCGCAGAAGCCGAAGCGCAGCTTGAGCGCGAAGAACGCCGTGGCTCCTCTGGCTCTGGCTCCTCCGGCTCCACCACCGGCTCCACTGGCTCTGGCTCCACCGGCTCCACCACCGGCTCCACCTCCACCACCTCCGCGGGCCCCCTCCAGGAAGTGTCGCAGCGTGAGGGCGAGTGGCCCCAGCGAGGCCTCCCTGTAGACGAGGTCGCTGGCCACGACGTAGTCGTAGGCGGTGCCGTCGAAGGCCGAGAGGCCGAGGCCCCAGGTGAGCTCGCGCACCCGGGGGCGTCCGTCGCCGCTCCGCGTGTTGTTGGCGATGTTCGTCGAGAGGGAGCCCAGCACCTCCTTGAGGTCCGTCGCCGTGACGTCGGCGCCTTCGGTGGTGGTGGTGGGTGGGGGGGAGGGGGGTGGTGTAGTGGGGAGGGGGGTGGTGTAGTGGGGAGGGGCAACGAGATGACGTCACCGTCAGCGTCGTAGTCGCTGCCGTCCCGGAATAAACGGGTGGCGGTGAGTCACGTGGTTGGTGGTGAGTCACGTGGTTGGTAGTGAGTCACGTGGTTGGTGGTGAGTCACGTGGTTGGTGGTGAGTCACGTGGTTGGTGGTGAGTCACGTGGTTGGTGGTGAGTCACGTGGTTGGTGGTGAGTCACGTGGTTGGTGGTGAGTCACGTGGTTGGTGGTGAGTCACGTGGTTGGTAGTGAGTCAGGTGGTTGGTAGTGAGTCAGGTGGTTGGTAGTGAGTCACGTGGTTGGTAGTGAGTCACGTGGTTGGTAGTTAGTCACGTGGTTGGTGGTGAGTCACGTGGTTGGTAGTGAGTCACGTGGTTGGTAGTTAGTCACGTGGTTGGTAGTGAGTCACGTGGTTGGTGGTGAGTCACGTGGTTGGTGGTGAGTCACGTGGTTGGTAGTGAGTCACGTGGTTGGTAGTGAGTCACGCTGCGTGGTTGGTAGTGGTTCACACTGTATCGTAGTTAGTGGCTCACACTGTATCGAAGTTAGTGGTTCACGCCGTGCAGTAGGTAGTGGTTCACACTGTATCGTAGTTAGTGGCTCACACTGTATCGTAGTTAGTGGCTCACACTGTATCGTAGTTAGTGGCTCACACTGTATCGAAGTTAGTGGTTCACGCCGTGCAGTAGGTAGTGGCTCACACTGTATCGTAGTTAGTGGCTCACACTGTATCGTTGTTAGTGGCTCACACTGTATCGAAGTTAGTGGTTCATGCCGTGCAGTAGGTAGTGGTTCACGCTGTACGGGCAGCTGTGGTTCACGCTCTACGGGGGTGGTGGTGGTGGTGGGCTAGACCCCAGGGTGCACGTGCTGCGGCTGAGCGGGCCGAGCGGGGCCGGTGACTGCCGGCCCGCTCGGAGCGGTACCCAGGAGGCTGCACACGATGGACACGAGCCCCGTGCCCGCCCCCAGCTCCAGCACGGAGCGCCCCGCCATTGGGTAGCGCTGCTGATTGGCCTCCAGGAAGCGCGCCAGACGGACGCCCTGCGGTGCACGCACACACAAACACACGCACACCACGACCTCCCCGAGGGGGACGAGGCCATCGGAGATCAGATTCCGGGGTAACCCCCAGCCATGGCAGGCGGCCACAACACAGATCAACAGTTGCACATTCTACCCCCTTTCTAGGCTGCACGATGCTGCAGGGCCCCCGCCGTCGACCAACGGCATTTTCGTGCTCTGCCGATGGGTCTGCAGAGCGCACCGCATCGCTCAATCCGCCCTAACCCGTCAGAGGCTGCCACACCAGAGGTCTACAGCAGCTGTATACGTCCCACCCCGTAGACTGTACGCTGCTCCAGGCCCACGCGCACACCAGGCCCCCCGGCCACAGCCGCCAGAGTTCAGAGCCGGCCAAACGGTAGGCGAACGGCAGTCGTGGGTGCAACCGATGGGTCCACATAACGCACCGCATCTCTCGCCCGGCAGCAACCGTCAGAGTCAGCGACACCGCATGTCCAGAGCAGCTGTACGGCCTCCCCCGTAGACTGTACGATGCTCCAGGCCCACGCACACCAGACCCCCCGGCCACAGCCGTCGGAGATCAGACACCGACACGCCACCGACCATCAGAGTCAGCCACACTGCGGGTCTACAGAATTTGGCTTACCCTACTCACTTCTAGACTGTACGCTGCTCCAGACCCACTCACACCAGGCACCCGGTCACAGCCGTCAAGAGGTCAGACAGCAGTCCTACCATAGACAAAACCATCAGACGTAGCAACACCACAGGTCTACAGCATTTGGCTTTCCCTACTCTCCTCTCGATTATACGATGCTCCCAGACCCCACTCACACAACTTGCCGCAGCCATCAGACCCGGCCGTACCATAGGCGCACGGCGGTTGTGTGCACTACCGATGGGGCTGCAAAAAGCACCACATCGCCTCTCACTTAACCACAACCATAACCGATACTCCCGGACCCACGACCCTGGTCACCCTGGTCACAGCCGTCAGAGGTCAGAGCCGGCCATACCGTAGGCGAACGGCAGTCGCGGGTGCTACCGATGGGTCTACAGAACGCACCGCATCGCTCAATCGGCGCTAACCGTCAGAGGCTGCCACACCAGAGGTCTACAGCAGCTATACACGTCCCACCCCGTAGACTGTACGCTGCTCCAGGCCCACTCACCCCAGGTCCCCGGCCACAGCCGTCAGAGGTCAGAGCCGGCCATACGGTAGGCGAACGGCAGTCGTGCGTGCTACCGATGGGTCCACACAACGCACCGCATCTCTCGCCCGGCAGCAACCGTCAGAGTCAGCCACACCGCATGTCCAGAGCAGCTGTACGGCCTCCCCCGTAGACTGTACGATGCTCCAGGCCCACGCACACCAGACCAGCCGGCCACAGCCGTCGGAGATCAGACACCTCCAACGCCACCGACCATCAGAGCCAGCCACACTACGGGTCTACAGAATTTGGCTTACCCTACTCACTTCTAGACTGTACGCTGCTCCAGACCCACTCACACCAGGCACCCGGTCACAGCCGTCAAGAGGTCAGACAGCAGTCCTACCATAGACAAAACCATCAGACGTAGCAACACCACAGGTCTACAGCATTTGGCTTTCCCTACTCTCCTCTCGACTATACGATGCTCCCAGACCCCACTCACACAACTTGCCGCAGCCATCAGAGCCGGCCGTACCATAGGCGCACGGCGGTTGTGCGCACTACCGATGGGGCTGCAAAAAGCACCACATCGCCTCTCACTTAACCACAACCATCACCGCGGTTAGAGAGCTCTTATGAATGCTACCACTCTGTAGTCTATATGATACTCCCAGACCAACTCACACCACGTCCCTGGTCACAGCCGTCAAGAGGTCAGAGCCGGCCATACCGTAGGCGAACGGCAGTCGCGGGTGCTACCGATGGGTCTACAGAACGCACCGCATCGCTCAATCAGCGCTAACCGTCAGAGGCTGCCCCACCAGAGGTTTACAGCAGCTGTACGTCCCACCCCCATAGACTGTACGATGCTCCAGGCCCACGTACACCAGGCCCCCGGCCACAGCCGTAAGAGGTCAGAGCCGGCCATACCGTAGGCGAACAGCAGTCGTGGGTGCTACCGATGGGTCCACACAATGCACCGCATCTCTCGCCCGGCAGCAACCGTTAGAGTCAGCCACACCGCATGTCCAGAGCAGCTGTACGGCCTCCCCCATAGACTGTACGATGCTCCAGGCCCACGCACACCAGACCAGCCGGCCACAGCCGTCGGAGATCAGACACCTCCAACGCCACCGACCATCAGAGCCAGCCACACTACGGGTCTACAGAATTTGGCTTACCCTACTCACTTCTAGACTGTATGCTGCTCCAGACCCACTCACACCAGGCACCCGGTCACAGCCATCAAGAGGTCAGACAGCAGTCCTACCATAGACAAAACCATCAGACGTAGCAACACCACAGGTCTACAGCATTTGGCTTTCCCTACTCTCCTCTCGACTATACGATGCTCCCAGACCCCACTCACACAACTTGCCGCAGCCATCAGACCCGGCCGTACCATAGGAGGAATGGCGGTTGTGCGCACTACCGATAGGGCTGCAGGACGCACCACATCGCCTCTCACTTAACCACAACCATAACCGCGGTTAGAGAGCACTTATGAATGCCACCACTTTCTAGTCTATACGATACTCCCAGACCCCACTCACACCACGCCCCTGGTCACAGCCGTCAAAGAGGTCAGAGCCGGCCATACCGTAGGCGAACGGCAGTCGCGGGTGCTACCGATGGGTCTACAGAACGCACCGCATCGCTCAATCGGCGCTAACCGTTAGAGGCTGCCACACCAGAGGTCTACAGCAGCTGTACGTCCCACCCCGTAGACTGTACGATGCTCCAGGCACCACTCACCCCAGGCCCCCGGCCACAGCCGTCAGAGGTCAGAGCCGGCCATACTGTAGGCGAACGGCAGTCGTGGGTGCTACCGATGGGTCCACACAATGCACCGCATCTCTCGCTCGGCAGCAACCGTCAGAGTCAGCCACACCGCATGTCCAGAGCAGCTGTACGGCCTCCCCCGTAGACTGTACGATGCTCCAGGCCCACGCACACCAGGCACCCGGTCACAGCCGTCAAGAGGTCAGACAGCAGTCCTACCATAGACAAAACCATCAGACGTAGCAACACCACAGGTCTACAGCATTTGGCTTTCCCTACTCTCCTCTCGACTATACGATGCTCCCAGACCCCACTCACACAACTTGCCGCAGCCATCAGACCAGACCATACCATAGGCGCACGGCGGTTGTGCGCACTACCGATGGGGCTGCAGGACACACCACATCGCCTCTCACTTAACCACAACCATCACCGCGGATAGAGAGCACTTATGAATGCCACCACTTTCTAGTCTATACGATACTCCCAGACCCCACTCACACCACGTCCCTGGTCACAGCCGTCAGAGGTCAGAGTCGGCCATACCGTAGGTGAACGGCAGTCGCGGGTGCTACCGATGGGTCCACACAACGCACCACATCTCTCGCTCGGCAGCAACCGTCAGAGTCAGCCACACCGCATGTCCAGAGCAGCTGTACGGCCTCCCCCGTAGACTATACGATGCTCCAGATCCACTCACACCAGGCCCCCGGCCACAGCCGTCAGAGATCAGACACCGGGCCCCAACAATCATCATATGAATCAACACCACACATCTACAACCGCTGTTAGCTACGTCCGTTGCAAAATAAATTCGACATACACAGAGACCCACATAGACGCATAGAGACACCCATAGAGATCCACAGAAACCCACAGCGACACCCATAGAGACACACAGAGACCCACAGACATCCACAGAGACCCACAGAGACCCACAGACACCCACAGAGACCCACAGACACCCACAGAGACCCACAGAGACCCACAGAGACACCCATAGAGACCCAAAGAGACACACAGAGACACCCATAGAGACCCACAGAGACCCACAGAGACACCCATAGAGACCCACAGAGACCCACAGAGAGACCCATAGAGACCCACAGAGACCTACAGAGACACCCATAGAGACACCCATAGAAACCCACAGAGACACCCACAGAGACCCACAGAGACACCCATAGAGACACCCACAGAGACACCCATAGAGACACCCACAGAGACACCCACAGAGACACCCACAGAGACACACAGAGACACCCACAGACACACACAGAGACACCCACAGAGACATCCACAGAGACACCCACAGACCCCCACAGAGACACACAGAGACCCACAGAGAGACCCAAAGACACACCCACAGACACCCACAGAGACCCACAGAGACACACAGACACCCACAGAGACCCACAGAGACACACAGAGACACACAGACACCCGCAGAGACACCCATAGAGACACCCACGGCGACACCCATAGAGACCCACACAGAGACACCCATAGAGACACACACAGAGACACCCACAGAGACACACACAGAGACACCCACAGAGACACACAGAGACACCCACAGAGACACACAGAGACACCCACAGAGACACCCACAGAGACATCCACAGAGACACCCACAGAGACACACAGAGACACCCACAGAGACCCACAGAGACACCCATAGAGACCCACTGAGACCCACAGAGACACCCACAGAGACACCCACAAACACCCACAGAGACAGACAGAGACACCCACAGAGACACACACAGAGACACCCACAGAGATACACAGAGACCCCCAGAAACACCCACAGAGACACCCACAGAGACACACAGAGACCCCCAGAGACACACAGAGACACCCACAGAGACACACAGAGACATCCACAGAGACATCCACAGAGACAGACAGAGACACCCACAGAGACACACAGAGACACACAGAGACACACACAGAGACACCCACAGAGACCCACAGAGACCCACAGAGACCCACAGAGACACACAGAGACACCCACAGAGACACCCACAGAGACCCCCACAGAGACACCCACAGAGACCCCCCACCACCACCCCCCCACCAACCCCCCCACCACCACCCCCCCACCAACCACCCCCCACCAACCCCCCACCACCCGCCCACTCACGCTCTCCCAGGCCACGGAGGCCTCTGCCACAGGGCTCATGAACTCCGTGATGGTGATGGTGGTGCCCACAAAGTGGTAGTGCTCCTTGGGGAAATCGAAGTACTCCATGCCTGGGGGGGTTGGGGGCATGGGGGAGGAGCAATGGGGGGGGGGGGAGGGGCATGAGGGGGAGGGGCATGAGGGGGAGGGGCATGTGGGTCAAAGGGGGAGGAGCCATGGGGGGAGAGTCGTGAAGGGGAGGGGCATTGGGGTCACAGGTGGAGGAGCCAAGGGGGGAGCGTCGTGAAGGGGAGGGGCATTGGGGTCACAGGGGGAGGAGCAATGGGGGGAGGGTCATGAGGGGGAGGGGCATGGGGGTCACATGGGGAGGAGCAATGGGGGGAGGGTCGTGAAGGGGAGGGGCATTGGGGTTACAGGGGGAGGAGCCATTGGGGGAGGGTCATGAGGGGGAGGGGCATGGGGGTCACAGGGGGAGGAGCAATGGAGGGAGGGTCGTGAGGGGGAGGGGCATGGGGGTCACATGGGGAGGAGCCATGGGGGGAGGGTCATGAGGGGGAGGGGCATGGGGGTCACAGGGGGTGGAGCAATGGGGGGAGGGTCATGAGGGGGAGGGGCATGGGGGTCACAGGGGGAGGAGCAATGGGGGAGGGTCATGAGGGGGAGGGGCATGGGGGGTCACAGGGGGAGGAGCCATTGGGGGAGGGTCATGAGGGGGAGGGGCATGGGGGTCACAGGGGGTGGAGCAATGGGGGGAGGGTCATGAGGGGGAGGGGCATGGGGGTCACAGGGGGAGGAGCCATGGGGGGAGGGTCATGAGGGGGAGGGGCATGGGGGTCACATGGGGAGGAGCCATGGGGGGAGGGTCATGAGGGGGAGGGGCATGGGGGTCACAGGGGGTGGAGCAATGGGGGGAGGGTCATGAGGGGGAGGGGCATGGGGGTCACAGGGGGAGGAGCAATGGGGGAGGGTCATGAGGGGGAGGGGCATGGGGGGTCACAGGGGGAGGAGCCATTGGGGGAGGGTCATGAGGGGGAGGGGCATGGGGGTCACAGGGGGTGGAGCAATGGGGGGAGGGTCATGAGGGGGAGGGGCATGGGGGTCACAGGGGGAGGAGCCATGGGGGGAGGGTCATGAGGGGGAGGGGCATGGGGGTCACAGGGGGAGGAGCCATGGGGGGAGGGTCATGAGGGGGAGGGTAGGTGTGACACACGTGGTAGGTGTGACACACCAGGTAGGTGTGAGTCACGTGGTAGGTGTGAGTCACGAGGTAGGTGTGACACACGTGGTAGGTGTGACACACCAGGTAGGTGTGACACACGTGGTAGGTGTGAGTCACGTGGTAGGTGTGAGTCACGTGGTAGGTGTGAGTCACGTGGTAGGTGTGATACACGAGGTAGGTGTGAGTCACGTGGTAGGTGTGAGTCACGTGGTAGGTGTGACACACCAGGTAGGTGTGAGTCACGTGGTAGGTGTGACACACCAGGTAGGTGTGAGTCACGTGGTAGGTGTGACACACGTGGTAGGTGTGACACACGAGGTAGGTGTGAGTCACGTGGTAGTTGTGACACACGAGGTAGGTGTGAGTCACGTGGTAGGTGTGACACACCAGGTAGGTATGAGTCACGTGGTAGGTGTGAGTCACGTGGTAGGTGTGAGTCACGTGGTAGGTGTGACACACGGGGTAGGTGTGAGTCACGTGGTAGGTGTGAGTCACGTGGTAGGTGTGACACACCAGGTAGGTGTGAGTCACGTGGTAGGTGTGACACACGAGGTAGGTGTGAGTCACGTGGTAGGTGTGACACACGTGGTAGGTGTGAGTCACGTGGTAGGTGTGAGTCACGTGGTAGGTGTGAGTCACGTGGTAGGTGTGAGTCACGAGGTAGGTGTGACACACCAGGTAGGTGTGAGTCACGTGGTAGGTGTGACACACGAGGTAGGTGTGACACACGAGGTAGGTGTGAGTCACGTGGTAGGTGTGAGTCACGTGGTAGGTGTGACACACGTGGTAGGTGTGAGTCACGTGGTAGGTGTGACACACGTGGTAGGTGTGAGTCACGTGGTAGGTGTGAGTCACGTGGTAGGTGTGAGTCACGTGGTAGGTGTGACACACGTGGTAGGTGTGAGTCACGTGGTAGGTGTGACACACGTGGTAGGTGTGAGTCACGTGGTAGGTGTGACACGAGGTAGGTGTGATACACCAGGTAGGTGTGACACATCAGGTAGGTGTGAGTCACGAGGTAGGTGTGACACACGAGGTAGGTGTGTGTCACGTGTTAGGTGTGAGTCACGAGGTAGGTGTGAGTCACGTGGTAGGTGTGAGTCACGAGGTAGGTGTGAGTCACGTGGTAGGTGTGACACACGAGGTAGGTGTGTGTCACGTGTCAGGTGTGAGTCACGAGGTAGGTGTGAGTCACGAGGTAGGTGTGACACACGTGGTAGGTGTGAGTCACGAGGTAGGTGTGAGTCACGTGGTAGGTGTGACACACGAGGTAGGTGTGAGTCACGTGGTAGGTGTGACACACGAGGTAGGTGTGAGTCACGTGGTAGGTGTGACACACGTGGTAGGTGTGAGTCACGTGGTAGGTGTGAGTCACGTGGTAGGTGTGACACACGTGGTAGGTGTGACACACGTGGTAGGTGTGAGTCACGTGGTAGGTGTGACACACCAGGTAGGTGTGAGTCACGAGGTAGGTGTGAGTCACGTGGTAGGTGTGAGTCACGTGGTAGGTGTGAGTCACGTGGTAGGTGTGAGTCACGAGGTAGGTGTGAGTCACGTGGTAGGTGTGAGTCACGTGGTAGGTGTGAGTCACGTGGTAGGTGTGACACACGTGGTAGGTGTGACACACGAGGTAGGTGTGAGTCACGTGGTAGGTGTGAGTCACGTGGTAGGTGTGACACACCAGGTAGGTGTGACACACCAGGTAGGTGTGAGTCACGTGGTAGGTGTGACACACCAGGTAGGTGTGACACACCAGGTAGGTGTGAGTCACGTGGTAGGTGTGACACACCAGGTAGTTGTGACACACCTGGTAGGTGTGACACACGTGGTAGGTGTGAGTCACGTGGTAGGTCTGAGTCACGTGGTAGGTGTGAGTCACGTGGTAGGTGTGAGTCACGTGGTAGGTGTGACACACGAGGTAGGTGTGACACACGTGGTAGGTGTGAGTCACGTGGTAGGTGTGAGTCACGAGGTAGGTGTGAGTCACGTGGTAGGTGTGAGTCACGTGGTAGGTGTGACACGAGGTAGGTGTGAGTCACGTGGTAGGTGTGAGTCACGAGGTAGGTGTGAGTCACGTGGTAGGTGTGAGTCACGTGGTAGGTGTGAGTCACGTGGTAGGTGTGACACACGAGGTAGGTGTGAGTCACGAGGTAGGTGTGACACACCAGGTAGGTGTGAGTCACGAGGTAGGTGTGACACACGTGGTAGGTGGGTCGGGTAGTTGTGACACACTAGGTAGGTGTGACACACCAGGTAGTTGTAACACACGAGGTAGGTGTGAGTCACGAGGTAGGTGTGAGTCACGTGGTAGGTGTGAGTCACGTGGTAGGTGTGACACACAAGGTAGGTGTGAGTCACGAGGTAGGTGTGAGTCACGTGGTAGGTGTGAGTCACGTGGTAGGTGTGAGTCACGTGGTAGGTGTGAGTCACGTGGTAGGTGTGAGTCAGAGGTAGGTGTGACACACGAGGTAGGTGTGAGTCACGTTGTAGGTGTGAGTCACGTGCTAGGTGTGAGTAACGTGGTAGGTGTGACACACCAGGTAGGTGTGAGTCACGTGGTAGGTGTGAGTCACGTGGTAGGTGTGACACACGAGGTAGGTGTGAGTCACGAGGTAGGTGTGAGTCACGTGGTAGGTGTGAGTCACGTGGTAGGTGTGAATCACGTGGTAGGTGTGAGTCACGTGGTAGGTGTGACACACCAGGTATGTGTGAGTCACGTGGTAGGTGTGACACACCAGGTAGGTGTGACACACCAGGTAGGTGTGACACACGTGGTAGGTGTGAGTCACGTGGTAGGTGTGAGTCACGAGGTAGGTGTGAGTCACGTGGTAGGTGTGAGTCACGTGGTAGGTGTGAGTCACGTGGTAGGTGTGTGACACACGAGGTAGGTGTGAGTCACGTGGTAGGTGTGAGTCACGTGGTAGGTGTGAGTCACGAGGTAGGTGTGAGTCACGTGGTAGGTGTGACACACGAGGTAGGTGTGAGTCACGTGGTATGTGTGAGTCACGTGGTAGGTGTGACATACGTGGTAGTTGTGACACACCAGGTATGTGTGAGTCACGTGGTAGGTGTGAGTCACGAGGTAGGTGTGAGTCACGTGGTAGGTGTGAGTCACGTGGTAGGTGTGACACACGAGGTAGGTGTGAGTCACGTGGTAGGTGTGAGTCACGAGGTAGGTGTGAGTCACGTGGTAGGTGTGACACACGTGGTAGGTGTGAGTCACGAGGTAGGTGTGACACACCAGGTATGTGTGAGTCACGTGGTAGGTGTGACCCACGAGGTAGGTGTAAGTCACGTGGTAGGTGTGACACACCAGGTATGTGTGAGTCACGTGGTAGGTGTGACATACGTGGTAGTTGTGACACACCAGGTATATGTGAGTCACGTGGTAGGTGTGACACACCAGTAGGTGTGACACACCAGGTATGTGTGAGTCACGTGGTAGTTGTGACATACCAGGTAGGCAGGATGCTCACCGGCTGTGGAGGCAGCTCGAGATTTGAGCGGAGAGGCTTGCAGCTTCTTCTTATAGAGAACACAGTCAAAGCTCCCCCGGGTAGCCCACACTGACTTCACACACTCACACTCACACTCATACACTCTTACACTCACACACACACTCACACACTCACACACACACTCATACACTCATACACTCACTCACTCATACACTCACACACTCACTCATACACTGATTCACTCATACACTCACTCACTCACACACTCATACACTCACACACACACTCACACACTCACACACACACTCATACACTCATAGACTCATACACTCACTCACTCATACACTCATACAGTCACTCACTCATACACTCATACACTCACTCATACACTCACACACTCACTCACTCATACACTCATACACTCACTCACTCATACACTCATACACTCACTCACTCATACACTCATACACTCACTCATACACTCACACACTCATACACTCACACACTCATACACTCACACACTCACTCATACACTCATACACTCACTCACTCATACACACACCCATACACTCATACACTCACACATACAATCACACACTCATACACTCATACACTCACTCACACACTCACACACTCATAGACTCATACACTCACACACTCATACACTCACACATACAATCACACACTCATACAATCACACACTCACTCACTCACACACTCACTCAAACACTCACTCACTCATACACTCACTCATACACTCATACACTCACTCATACACTCACACACTCAAACACTCACTCACTCATACACTCACTCACTCATACACACACACTCAAACACTCACTCACTCATACACTCACTCACTCATACACTCACTCACTCATACACTCACACACTCACTCATACACTCACTCACTCATACTACTCATAACACACTCATCACCACACTCATACACTCACTCAAACTCATAACTCCTCACTTCATACCTCATACACTCACTCACACACTCATACACTCACTCACTCATACCCCCCCCCCGCTCACAACACTCACTCATACACTCACTCACTCATAC